>NC_134455.1:97890582-98221832 GCF_047948215.1 Lycorma delicatula
CCTTAACTACATGCTTGCCATCGCGGGGGGCATGTGGACGACGAAAGGTCTCCGTTACACCTGCAAATAACTTTGACCGTGGCCGCCACATCGCCAGCTCTAACGGCGGTATTAATCCATTTCCGTAATCGTTAATAATGTCGTATCTGCAGGTGGCCGTAAAGTCCAGTCCTGTAATTCGGCCTATAGATGTAAATCGACCGAAAAAAGTATATCCGAGAAACAACACTCGGAACCCCGTTAGCCAGCTATATGTAATGTACTTGAGTACAGCTGTTGCCGCCCTGGACGTGGAACGTAGATGTTGTGTTCCGGACGTGGGGAATATCTACCTCAGGGCAAATTTTGTAATATTATTTATTAAATTGATTCGAATCATTTAGTTCAAACCCAGCTGACACAGTTATACAGACTCACAGTTCACAGTTCACAGTATATTAATTCAATTCATTATTGTTTGTGTTTCAATTCAAAATAAAATATGAGTACATATGGAAAACAACTCAACGCACCACGCTTCTATTTAGAAAGATTTTCCAAAATAATTTAAAAAATCTGATATGGACACCACATAACTTCCTTGTACATCTATTAAATTACATATACACATTTTTTCTGCACTTCATTTAATCTTATTTCATTTGAAAGTGAGGTACGATCCTCCAATTCATTAAAAAAAGTGAACAGTTACACAACTGCTAAAATATTAGATTTTATTAACATCAAATATTTATACAATTATTAATTTAACAATCTTACTTGAAATATTAGGTTAGATTAAAAGTCTCTTGATTACTCTTTAAATAAATTTTTTACCAAATAATCCAATAATAAAAAATGATTATTCTACACCGTAAGGGCAAAGTTAATATTTGTAACAAGTATACGTGAGTTCACTAAAGGGCATAGTTCAATTATTATTAATTTTTGTTTATACGGAACTAAACCAAAATGCACACCAAAAATTTTGGGCATATTACGAACAGTGCATATTACTCACATCGGATTGAGGATTGAGTCCAATATTGTCGAATTTGATGCATTATGGGGACAAGGAAAAGGAGAACGGTGTATGCTGCCGCTAATAATGTGCTAGACTGCGACGAGTCATGAACTACAAGGGACTACCCTAGATAGAGCTGTCGTAGATAATTTCTACATGAAATATATAGAATTTCTATATTTCTGTCGCAGAAAATGTCTATATGATCGGCACGATAAAAATTCTCTCGTCGAACTCAACCGCCTGAGTAATCTGTAACTTTATATTGGTATAGGCCAATTAAAAAATTTTAAATATTTCCAGTTTCCTCATTTTTCTCAGTAGTTAAATACGTTACATCCATAAATTTTCGAATCGTAAATCCTTCTTGATGAGCACTAAAAAGTATTACATAATAAAAACAATTATAAAAATTAAAATACACGACTGCCAAAAAATAAATAAATTAAACTAAATAAACGACAATAAATCAAATTAAAAAAAAGAAGAAAAACATGGTGTGGAAATAAAGGACTAAACATCGTTATGCAGTATTTAATTAAATAAAATAATAGATAACCAATCAACTTTAAAACAGATTTATTTTTCTTTACATAAACCTTTCATGCTGTAGAAATATGAGGCATTTAAGGTTGTCTAATGATTAAGTTTTCACCTGGTCTTACATGGGTAAGAAAGTTTTATCCATCAACGAAAATATTTAAACGCTGTCGTGGGACTCTGAGTAGTAATCATCATGTATTAAAGAGCTTTGAGCTTGAGCTTTGTATTAAAGAGCCCTCCGATTGCATTTAAAAATTTTCGTTTAAGATCAAAGTTTTCTTATCGGGTAAGACCTGATGAGAGCATAACCATTAGACAACCTTGATGCCTGCTATTTCTAAAACATAAAAATTACATTTAAACAAACTAAATCTGTTTGAAAGTTGATTGGTCGCCCATTACTTAATTAAATACTGCATAACGATGTTTTTTTAACACCCCCAAGGCAATCGGTCCCCGCGGTTAAACATAACACGGTCGCCTCAGGGTCTCGTGACAGCAACCTGCCCACCCTAGCTTGGCCCAATCCAAAGACCATCCACCGGGGTCCCCTCTGGATCACAAGGATGCTCCCGACTCTCTCTTATGGGCAGCCAACTCGCTCCTCCTCAGGAGAACTACCCGTTCCCGTTCCTATCCTACTAGGATCCAGACATGCATTGCGCATGCCCTTCTCCTTACTTGCGCCCGCTCACACCACAAGGGTCCCCCATGCCATCATCAAAAGCACCCTGACTTCCCTGCTCTTGCATGCGGGAGAGATAGGATGTCCTAGGCAAAATACAAAATACAAACACAGACAAAAAAAATATATAATACATCTGATCAACACAAAAAGGTAAATAAGGAAGAAGAAATCATAACACGAAACATAATACAAGGTAGATCAAACACATAAAATAAATCAGAATACAAATCATAATGCATAATACATAATCGTAGATCATAATCATAATCACAGTAAACTTAGATGACAAAATGCACATGGAAAGAAACAAGAGACACGTATGCAGGAAATAAATACAAGGAGGTAAAATAAAGTCACGCATAATGATGTTTAGTCCTTTATTTCTTTTTTTTAGTTCGATATATTTACTATCTTTAGTTCAATTTATTATTTTGACAGTTTTTTTATAATTTAAACAAAAAACTAAAATCCAAAATCCGTTTGGAAGCAAATTACTGTAAATTTTCTGTGTTTTTTTCTTTACTGATCGTAATAATTTGATCAAGATTCAACTTGATAATTAAAATACATAAAAGTTTAATGTGATTAATTGGTGTGATATTGCGGTTGGTTTTAGAAATCATCAGTAAAGCCATTGTGTCGGAGCCGATAAATAGCTACAACTCCTGTTCGTGTAATGAATATAAAGGTTACTTGAAAATCTAATGAAAGGGGATCCTGTCATGCCTACATTACCCGAGCGGATTTACGTTTGTAATTAGAACCAAGTGTTTCACAAACTCTTAAGCCTAACAGGTGGATTGATTTTCAGGCTTGTAGTTGATGGCTCCTTTTATGTATATGTAATGGCTCGTTAGTTTACGCACTTATTTATATAATTATTTTTTAGTTCAGGTCGTATAATCAAACATTTAAGCAGATAAATAAATGTGTAATAGATTGTGTTTCCTGACAGTATAAAACTGGATGGGATAATCGTCTGAATTTTTATATTAATACCACATCGACGTTGAAAATTGAAGATATAGAGAGAAGCTGGGACATTTTGTAGTTAATTAAAGGTTATTGCTGATTGGCTACACAAGTTGTAGGCAGGTACTGTTATCTGAGCCACTTATTTCTGGAAATAGAGAGCGTATGTGGACCCTGTTACATGTATTCGGACAAGTCCGTTATAAAAAACAGTCAAACAATAAAAATAAATTAATATTTGTGATCTTAGGATCCAAAATTTGAATGTGTATAGAATTAAAAATACTACAACAAATATAGTCTGAGAAACTTGAAAATAAAATTAATTTCTATATCTATCATCTTACGGCGGATAAATTGATAATTATTGCAATAACCAAATTTCTGATTCATGCTAAAACGTAACTTCTCCGGCTAGTGGTCGAACTCGCGAGAAGTCAAGCGCTTAACTAAGCTACCCTAATATGCTCTGCTTAAATTAATTGCTGCTAAAGATGGAGGAAACCGCTTCCACTCATGCAATTCTGATGAATGTAGATGGGATCGTTACTTAAAGTTTTTATCGAAGCCAAAAAAAAAATTCTGCTAACTAAGTAACTGTTGAAAAATTGACACAATAAATACTTTTCTCAATGTTCGATCGACGCATCAAGTTAATTCAATATATACGCGAAATTTATTTATAAAGCTCCTACCTTTAACTTAATATTTAGGTATTCTATATTTCTATTAGATACTTCGTTCAAATAAACGGTAAAGTTAACGGGGTCCTTGGTCAGAGCAATTGTTCTGAATTTCATGAAGAACTCCATAAGTTTTTATGGCTACGATCTCTAGCTAGAAATCGTAGCCTTGAATAAAAGTAATACAGGAAATATATAGTTTTACGTTTTATTATTATCATTTTATTTTTTGCTTTAATATTTCTTTTATTTTGTATTGTTTAAGGAAATAATACTAGCAGTCTATAATATACTTTTAATTTAATTTATTTCGCTCCAAACTCAACAAAAAGAATAAGAAGTAAAATGTTATTTAATTTATAATTACTAGTGGGTTAGCATTCCAATTTCATAAGCATCTGAATAGGTACAGCAATAAATATTACAACCAAATCAAGATACTGGAGTCTCGAGGATAAATATATTACGCACGCACCTACATAAGAGAATACGCTCTAACAATACACAACGTACTCTCATTTAAAGAGTAGATCCTATAAGTTGTACATAGGCTTACGTACGAATTAAAATTATGTTTGATATTATAGGGGGAAAAACAATATAAAGTAATAAATAGCAGACACCGGTTAATCCTAGACACGCAAAACAAAAACCTTGAATTATGTTCACCTTTACAGTAAAGCTTTCCTATAAATTACTTCTTATTTAATTGCGAAACTGTAATTATTAAATGCCAAAATTTCATTAGTTATACCGGACTTAGCTAGCGTAATCAAGACAAATCTATTATTAGCTTTTTTAAATTTTTATTAGCATAAAATTATTTAGAACAGGAATAAATAGGCTAGATTTTTATTCTGCTTGATCGTAATTTAGTTATAATACGTATTACTTATAGTGACTAATTGAAATGTCAATTAGTCACTAACATTTCGAAATTGACAAAAGTTGTATTTACAGCAACAATAAAATTAAATAAAAATGATTAAAAACGCAATACAGAATTATACAAACAAATTCAAAATAAAGATAACAATTTTTATAATACGAGTATAAAAAAACGAGAATAAATAATATAACTTAATTTCGTGTAAACACGTCTAATAGCCATTACGTAATTAATAGAAGGTTTAAAAACATATATAAAAAATACAAGTATATTAATTATTAAGCCGATCATTCAAACCACAATCTAAACATAGTGAGAAACTCAATAAAATGTAATTTTTTAACGCAAATTAGTAATTTACTAACTGAATATCATTGGGGGTAATTTTTTTCCTTTAATTTTCTGAATAAAATACAATTTATGTACATAATGTAATATTTGTATTTTTTATTTTATCTGTTTTTCTATCATATATATTTAATACTAAACTTTAACTTAAGGATTTCCTTTAGACATATATTTCCGGAAAATTAATACCCATTGCTTAAACATGTAATAAATAAATATATATATATTTATATTTTTATATACGTTTTTTTTATTTATACAATTATATATATTTCTATTTATATTATATATTGTGCTTATATTTTTTCTGATGTTGCGGACATCAACTGCTACGGTCATGAGCCCAATCGATATTTGTAGCGTATGAAAAAATGCAATGCCTGACCGGAATTCAAACCTGGGACCTCCTGATTAAAGGCCGAGACGCTACAACTCCGCCCCAGTGATCGTAATTGAACTTATATGTATAATTATTATCTGTTTCTGAGTAAAATGCAGAATTTACACGTAAGAACAATTTTCTATGTATAATGTATTTATAAAATTAACCACTTAACCGTAAAATTTATAACGCCACTATAAAAAAAATTATTAAATTTAATTAATTTATAAATTTTGCCACTATTTTGTAAGCATTTAGTTTAATTTTAAATAACCCATCATAGTGTTGCATAAATCTTTGTAATATCTCTGGTTACTATAAACAAAAGCAAAATGTTTGAAGGAAGATTAATTGGAAAAATGTTTTTTAAACGATGTTACGTAATTTTACATTTTGCATTTCAAACTTTAAAAGACTTTATTATTAAACGATTTTTCCAAATAGGTTCATTCAGGTAATTCTTAAATAAAACTAGTTTAATTTGTAGTTAAAATAATGGCATTATTTGTAGTATAATTCCTATTTATTTTATGTATAACTGTTAATCTTAAATCAGGCCGAGGAGAAATGGAGGTATTTAAATATTCATCCTAACTTTTTTTTATAAGTTGATGTCGTTTTTGGAATTCTGCAACTAATGTAATAAAAATCGACAACTCTACATGTATGTTTTATTTACCGAGGAGGCAAATTTCCCTCTAGAAAGCGTCAGCAACTTATGCAATGAGCATAGTATATGGGCAGAAGTAGATCCTCGTGAAACGGTGGAAGCCAGTTTTAAATACTGATTTAGTCAATGTATGGTGCGGCCTTTTCACAATTTGCTTTTTGGACCGTTCATATTAGCTGGCAGCTTAAATGCTGAGGTCTACTAATAGTTTCTTCCAGCAGAATTGCTGTAGCTGCTTGAAGATGTTGAGATGTAAAGTTTACAGCCAGCACGATGGCACTCCTCCCCAACTAAATCATTTCCCTGATAAATGAATCGATCTTAGAGGTCTATATTTCTGGTAACTAAGATCACCTGATCTAACACCTTTAGATTTTTCCGTCTGGAATGGATGAAAAATATTGTATATAAAACAAAAATACATTCTCGTAAGAAATTGTCCGCATTATGGATATGACTGAGCAACATAAGGAGAGCTCTGAAGAACTTAAAAAGAGTAAAAAAAGCAGTATAGAAGCGAGCCAAAGAATCTAATGAAGATGGCAGGCTCATTTTTAACATTTATTATAAACGGATACGTGTAATGCACTTAGGTCTAAATTTACTCTTTTTAAATAAAATCCAATTTTTTGTAACTTTTCTTTGTTTTATTCAACTTTTGTTATTTACTATTTTGTTTAGAACTAAATTTCCTTCATTTTTTAACGGTTTTATGTGTTTATTACCCATTTAACAATGTTATTATACGTCAAACATAAAAAAAGGTTTTTTATTGAATTTATTGGTTTTCACCCCAGATATCTCAAAAACCTCTTAAGCTACAGTTCTGGGATCTATTTTGATTCGATTTTTCAATTCAACAACCATAAGAAATGATTAATTCTGCCCGTTAATTAATGTCCTAAAAATTTCTGTACGACCTCATTTCACCGGGCTAGCTGAAATTTGAGCAAAGTTTTTCACTAGGCGTAACTCGCATAGAAAGCATTTTAAGACATAAGTTTATATGAGTTTTTTTTTACTTATGAACTAGTATTATATTCAGTGAAATGTAAATACAGCATTTAATTAATTTTTTTGGTCCTCCAATCAAAATTCTGTAATATTTCTCCCAAAATGTTGGATTATCAGTAACACATTGTGTAAGTGAAAATGTGTTTAGTACTCTTGCGAAGTATTAGAATTTAGCTTGCGTAGTAAATGTAACTATTTATTCAATAAAAATTTTTTAATTTATTGTAAATATTGTAATTTTTAATAATTTAAAATAACATTACGAAATGAGAAAAAAAAATATATTTTTAGGAGTGTATAAATTTGAGGAAGAGAGATATAGTACTGTCGCAATTGTATTTTAAATAGAAAAGAAGACCATTTATGGTAAGATAGGTCGATACTCATCAATCTTACCTGCTGTGTCTTCGTACTCTGCAGAATAGTATAGTTATGTAATGAGGGGAATCAAATCAATTGGTGGTAGTAGTTATGACGTTAGAATCTCTGTTGGCATGGTCTGAAAGCGACAATAGAATATCTGTTATCTTTTTTTTTTAACTGACAAGTTGTATCATTACTGCTGTGTAATATTTATGTGCTCGCACGCTTGCGCTCACACAGACAGACACACAAGCATATATATATCTTATAAACATGCAGTGAAGAGAAGAATTGTCTGATTACGTTATGGCGGCTATTGTACGCATCTTCCTTAAAAGGAGGGGATGATTAAGGGAAATTATTCAGCTTTTATTGATTTACTTACAGTAAATTATAATTGTTGTTTAGCCTAAATCCATTCATAAATGATAAATAAGATTTTAAAATTCTAACTACGCATAATCTATACTATTATATCTTCTTAACATAAATTAAACTCCTATAGAAGAGCAATGATATCATTTTAATATTAGAGGAAATTGATTTTTATGGAAACATTTTTGTAACCATATGAATAAAAGAAATCATTTTTCAAATATATATATATCTACAATCCTCAAAAATTTATGTTTTGATCTTCCGAGAGGACGGAATAACCTGAGTGGAGTTTACGTTAATTCCGGATCGTAGTATCTGCAGTACAAACCATCAGGAGAAACTCGGATCTCGGTGCGATTTCTCGGTATAAAAATTATCTATTTTCATAATCTACTTTTTTCCTTGACGTAGGTCCCTTCTTCCAAGTTTGACTATTGTAGGTGAAGATTAGACCGCGTTAAGTCAGTGGTTAAAGTATTAGAATCAACAAAGACAGTAAATATTTGTATTTTTTAACATAATCAGAATAATGAATAAAAATAAACTTTTTAAATGATTTTTTATTAATTTAAAATTACATAAAGTTTTTACAAAAAAAAGCAGTTTTAAATTTATTATAAAAGGATTGTTTTACAGAAAAGGGTTTTTTCTTCGATTAACAAGCGAAACGTAATATTTATTTAATATTAGCAGACCCGGCAATGCTTCGCTCTATATATATATATATATATTTATATATATATATATATATAGAGAGAGAGAGAGAGTGTGTGTGTGTGTAAATGAACACAATTGGAAATTTGTTAAAAGAGTTAAAAAACCGAACTTCACAAATTTTACCTTTCACTTATTTTCCTTCCCCTTTCCCCTTTCCAACTTCTCCCTGTCACCCTTCTCCCTTTCTCTCTCCCAGTTTCCTTTTTACCCTTTCCAGTTTTCCCCTTTTCCCCGTTTTCCATTACCCTTTTGCCCGCGCGTAAATCGGTCCATTAGTCTCTTGGTCTTTTGGTCTAGCAGAAACACATACGAACATGCCTTTTATATTTTATTCTATATATATATATATATATATATATAGAATAAAAAAGTCTGTTTGTATATTTGTTTATTTGTTTCGTAAATATCTCGATACCGGTACCACCTAGCGGGTATAGTTTTTGCAAAAATATTTCTTTTCACGTAGCTAATATTCTGAATATGAACCAAATCGGTCCATAAATATAATTTTCGAAATATCTCAACCCAGCGCCATCTAGCGGGTTCATTTTTTCCAAAGATAATTATTTCCATGTAAGTAACATGTATTCTGAATATGAGGCATATCATATTTCGAAAATTTATATATATTATATATATAATTTTTCGATTTTATATATATAAATAAATTTAAATATATTTAAACTAAAAAAATGTTAAAAAAGGAGATTAAATCTGATTCGAGCCGATGTGCCTTCCCCTACGATCCAAATATTTCATTAATTAAAATTTTATTTGGCTATAACCAATGAAAATAAGTAACACTTATGATACATCGTTGAAAAGCTCTCAATGATGGTTTATTACTGCAGTTAAGGAAAATTCTTAAATTTCTCAGATTTTTTGGGATTTTGGGATTCTAGGCACTTTTGGTTCAGTCGATTCCAATCAAACGGGAAGATGCGCAATTACATGTTACAACAGTCCAAAATCCAAAATTTCAACATCCTACGGCTAATCGTTTTTGGGTTATGCAAGATAAAAACGTACATACGTACGTACGTACAGACATCATGCCGAAACGAGTCAAAATGGATTAAGGAATGGTAAAATGGATATTTTCGTTGAAATCTGAGAATCTAATTTTTTTTAAATTTCAATACTTCCTTGTAATTTGTATAAGGAAATAATAAATCTCCTGGTACACCGTCATCTCCCTCAAAAAAAAAAAAAACTTTTGCTGTAAAAGGTAATAATCAAATTTATTTGTCATAGATTATATTTTCTGGATGAAGAATAAAATTCTTCAGTTTTTTGAATAGTTGCTGGTTGCTGATCCAATGTTCATTTACAAAAAAAGAAAAATAAAAGAAAAAAGACACTACATTTTCATCAGATTTACTCGGACGTAAATTCGTGTTGGTTAAAATTAAACAAGTTTTTAATCACTTTTCCGCGATATTTTACGATTCCGCGAAAAATATTCCGCGATATTTTACGATTTTATAATGAGAATTCACGTTAAAAAAAATTTTCGAAGAAGATATGTGACGACCAATATTTTGGATAACTCACACAAACACTAGCAAGGATTAAGTAGATAAATAGCATTAAAATTAAAACAAGATTTTACATAAAGGGACAATCTAAACTTTTCCTAAAATTTTGTTACTTTTTAGTTTTCTGGTAACTTTATGTAAAAAAACAGATCAAGTTATTTAGCATTGTACATTCGTCAGTTAAAGTTTTGTTTGATATTTTTCATTAACTTTAATTATTTTCTTAACCAGCAGCAGCCGCCATTGTTAATTGTGATATAATATTACTACTATACTAGACTACCTGAGTACTGCTAATAAAAACAAGGTAACCAACTGACATTTACATAGGCTAATTATTTCACTGAGTAATTAAATTATAAAATAAATAATGCAGTACTTAAATTTACTGTCGTAGTTATACACAACAATAATTACTATTATTATTATTATTTTCTTCCATAACTGTTAATATATTATAATATGATTAAAGTGAAACAAGGAATTTTGTGTGTCTGTGTGTATATATATATATACTTATATATTTTAATTCTCCTATTGAATCATATATACGTAATACACTAACCTATCATAATTTTTTTTTTAAATTTGTTTGATCATTTTGTTATTAAGTCTGCTTTTGCATATATTAAAAGCTGATTCATTTTCCTATTAAAATTATAAAAATAATTTTTTTTTTAGTATAATATCAATTGTCTTCTCTTTTTTGAGTTATATTGTATTAATGTGTTATCCCGTTGTCTAACATTGGATAATAGTTTAATTATATTTTATAATATTACTTCATGTTCCGTAGATATATGTTAAGAAAAATTCAAATTTTTAGCAAGAATTCAGGAACCTTGATCTGAATGAACCATTTGCATCCTGTTTATATTTATTCATGGACACAGTCACATTCTTGTTTGTATTGACTGATTAGATTTCATTTCACTTTTTGACATTTATACAAAACACACCCCGTAATTTCTGTCATACACGCAACTGTCGCTCTTCCTGCTAATCGTAATATCCGTCAGCTTATTTAGGTTACTAACCGTGTATAAATTGAAGGCACAGTTGACGTACTTGCCAAAGAGTCTCTATTTAACTTGCTTTTGCAGACATTGTTTTTGTATCTGGTCTTACTTTTTCAGTTAAACGTTGACTGACAGTTTGAAAAAGTGAGGATCTGACGGTTTATTAGCAATAAATTTTGCCATGTTAAAGGTATAGTGTTGCTGTTGGTGAATTCTGTACGCACTACCCGTTCTTTATCTACTTGTCTTCTTTGTCTTTTACGTTTGGAGCACATTATTACGTTTGATTTTACTTTAAATGAGGTTTTTATATCTATATTCACATTGTTATTCAGTTTCAATGTTTAATGTCTTTCAATTTTTAATTTTTTTCTTTATTTTTACTATTTTTTATCAAAAATATTAAATTAGGATGGTTATTAATACTAATATTACTTGGAAAGCAAATGATCTTTATTGAGAGATTGATTAACAATGAAAGGAATAGCCCACAATGTCATCCTTTCTGAAAAACTGTGCATAAATAATTTTTTTTTGGAGTAATTTGTTGGAGGTCGAAAGCAATAATATAAAGGATAGGTAAAGATTAGACTGTCTACTAGAACTAATTAACGAACTGTTAATAACTTTTATGAATATATTTAAGGATTCAACCAACAAGACATAGGCTGATAGTAATAGTACACTGGCTTGTAATTTAATCTAAATGAACAAAATTTGGTTTCATTATCGACAAAGGTTTGGTATATTTTCATAATTTCAAACCTTTGATTATTTAAAAAATTAATTAAAGTAAAAATTAAAACTTGGGTGATTTTTTTGGAGAATCCTGGACCAGATATATTAGTTCGTAACTCAGCGAAAAATCCGAGACCGTAGACAATTGTCATAAATAATTTAGGTTTAGGTCTGTTAACTGAAAAAAATAATTATTCAGGAAAAATAATTTTTTTTTCTGCTTCTGTCGTTATTCATTAATTAACATACATGCCTATTAAAATGTAAGTTGAACGCAGTGTAAATCTAAATTTCAATTATCCTTTTTGTTATGTATGATTTTAAAATTAGCTTAATAATTGAATTTTTGTTGGTTGATATACTATTTGGAATCTGTTCATTAAAAAATTTCAATAGAAACCAACATTTTAAGAAAATATCCGTAATATATAGATATTAGACTACTGAATTTTTTTTTCTGTCAAATAATTATGCAAATTCATTGTTAGATAACAATAGGATACCATTATCTTTACGCCTAAATTTTTAAACGCAGTTGTTTTCCACTCAAATGTTGAATAGGAGGGAGAGCTCTAAAAATGAGCTAGTACTTTATCGCCTTCGAAAACTTTCATTTAATAGTGAAATTTCTTCTAAAAATTTCGGTATGGCATTTTGAAGAAGTGTATGTTGTCAGTACCTACGAGTCTACTATTGAAAATATGAGGCACGAACAGAACATTGACTACTACACAACATGACAATTATAAAAAATAAATTACTTAGAGAATTAGTTTCAGTAGGTACACGTCGAAGTTGAGAAAATATCTTAGTACTATATAAATAACATTAATGTCAATTTATGTATGATATCCATGTTGAATGCAGAGAAAAACTGGAAATGAAACATTAATTTTTGTTTTTTGTGTTTTGAAAAGTAGCTTCATAATGAATTGTAGAGGAAATGTATGTTATGTTATGAATTGGCGAGTAAGATATTTTTGAAGATTAATGATCCTATTAGTATCTGTCTTACCTAAAAATATTGTTTCATAGTATTTGAATTCTGTATAAACGTTTATACTGTTTATTACTGCTGCATTACAACATGCTCTTGGATTATTCGTTTAATTCTGTAATTTCATCTGCTTCCTGGAACAATAAATATTTTTTCTGGTATTATATAGTTGTTTTTTTTTACAATTTTTACAAATAGCAGGATTTTAATTAATTCAACCATTTAATACTGTTTAAAGTTATCTAATTTTAAACATTATTAAATGATTCAGAGCAATATTATTCTTTGTCTTATGTAGTTAATGATTTGCGCGTAATTGTACTCCAGTAAAAAAAAATCCCCTACAGCTGTACGATAGAATGAAACTGAAATTTTATTGGTAGCCACGTTTTATCAAAAATATTAGATGGATATCGTTAATTATGATGACATCCTTAATTTCTGTTTTGAGTAAATAATTTGTTATATTTACGATCCTCAGAATCTAATTTGAATTATAAAGAAGTTTCTACTTTTAAAAATTTCTATCTACATAATAATAATTTTTTGTTGGCACAAGATTAAGTCATTAACGTATACAGGAAAATTACTTGTGATTTGTTAAAAATATTTTAAGTAAAACGTACCTTATAAAATACAACTTCAAATTTTCATCTAGTAATAACTAAGATTCATTTTTCCGACTTTTTTAAGAAAAGTACATTATTATTTCCAGTTGGATGTTGAGAGTGGGGATGAAAATAATTTTCTTTAAGTTTTGTGGTATAAATACGAAAATTCCGTTCTCTTAACATATTCCATTCCTTGTATATATATTTATAGGACTAAATTTAGTGGCTCAAAAATCTTCAAAATTACTATCAATTTCATTTAGATTTAAATATTTTCTAATAGTATATATGAAGTGCTTTGTGTTCATAAAATTTGATGAAGGTTGGTTGAGTCGTTCTTGAGGTAATTTGTGATCTAAATTGAAGGATGAAAAAATTTAAGCGGGGCAAGATAGAAGCGTGGTTTGTTATAATTCTTCAAGTTGGAACGTTGTCTTTTCTTTATCACCGGTATCTATTGTTGACAATATTCTTCGGCAATACGTTTTCAAAAGGAAACAAAATAAAATAACGAAAAGTGGGTTTTCTGGCACAGAGCTGTTGAAGAGTTTTCATAAACATTTTCTAAATATATCATTTTTCTGCTACATAATTGTTTGCATAACTATCTAATATACATAAATATTTAAAACAGGTCACTTAGTTTAGAATAAAATATCCGTCTTTCTTTCACACAAACAAAATGCCATTTAACAAAATAATATTTGGTTTACGTACATTTTAATTACTTTCGATAATATATAGAGCAGTGAATTTTTAGACTGGCTTCCAAGATCAATCAATTAAAATTTTTTATCTTTATTTTTAGTTTGGCTATTTGGAGTTAGTACTTATTTTATACCAATATTCTAAATTTTGATACTCTTCACCGAAATTCTAAATACTAATGAAACCTTAACGAAGATTATTTATCCTAACCCTTTTTGCCTTCATATTTTTTGAAAGTGAAGAGATTTTTATGATTTCCATAATTTTTCCCTTGTAAAATAACCTTCCGTCTTTTGAAAACTGGAGTATGATTTTTAAAAATCATCATTTTGATTGTATGCAAACGGTCGAAATTTTGTACGCTTTGTTTTGGAGTTTATTCAAATTTTCATCCTAATCGATTATTAAACAAAATAAAACCAATCAATGGTTAAAAAACAATAGAACTGCAATATAAAAACTAAATGATAACAGCCAACTGATTTCTATATATCAACAAATGGCTATAGTGATGTAAAAATATACCATCTCTATTAATGTAATAATAAGAAAGCAGATCAAACTGACATTGCTAGTTTTAGATTTCGATTAATAATCTTTGAATACAGAAAAACTAGATGTGTTGTCATGCTCTTTGATAATACAGAACTCGGAAAAGTAGAAAGAATCTTTTGAGATTTCAATTTCTATTGTTTATCCCTTTGTGTGGTGATCTGTACTCTTTCATTTCATAATGTCAGTAATTAAGGATTATTATAGTCCCTACTTGACTGTAAGTTTAAAAGTAACTCTAATTCACTAATATAGGAGAACGCTTTCATTATTACAGGTATAATGTTGCAATAATGTATTTAAATTTGGTAGCAATATATATTTTTCATTTTTTTTATAATGTAATAAAGAATAATCATGAATCACGGCAAATAATTAAACAGAAATCGGCCTTCACCTCGAATCTACAGTGGCATATTTCACTGTCTGCGGGAAGCTAATGTAATTACCCTGACATTTGAACTAATAAGACAATTGTGAGCCCATTAAGATAAGCATTGCTGCCGTGTGTAGGCTGTGTGAGTTATGGTTGTGCCGCATGTTGAGATACCGGCAATTATGGAACATGTGGACTCATCCTCTTCAATGGCTTCTAACCTATACTATTTTTGCTCTTTATATCCATCGCTATAATATAATAAACATCCAATTACCGGACTGTCGTTTTAATTTAATTGTATACGACTAACAAGGACGTAATGTTGTACTGTAATTATATTGCATAAAAATATTATTTAATAACAGAGAAGAAACTTGTTTTTAATGAAGATATGTGACTAGAAAATTGGGTAATAATTTGCTTAATTTAACGGTGGAAAAAATATTTTTATGTAACCTGAAAAATTTGTAACAAGAATAATAATATACTTCTTTATGTCTTTACAAAATTATATGCGTTGTCATTTAAGAATAGATATATACATGATTGTAAATTTTCATTTAGATTTGTATAACTGTCAAAATAAAAAAGTGTAACTGAATATAACATTTAAAATATGCTTATGTATCGCTACATTTGGAATAATTTATAATATTATTTCAGTTATTATTTCCACATTCCTTTACACTAAATTAGGTTTTCATAAAGTGATGTAATGAATTACAAATTAATTCAAATTTATCAAGATGTCAAGTAACAGTATACCTATGAAAACGTATAATATTGAGTTTTAAAAAATTGTGTATGAGGTACGAAATATGATGAAATATTACTTCAAATTTGTTCAAACGGATCAATTGTCCATTTCAATAATTAACCTGAACATAAATAGCCATAGTTAACTTCCCACATATAGTTTCTTATTGGATTACTTTTTTCCCCGCAAAATTTCAATTCCCTGTGAAAATATTCAGTTTCACTGTGGAAAAATAGTGAATTATTGTTACTGTAGTTATTGAGAATGGGCCAACAAAGAATGCTAAATGATAAAATGAGTCAATTTAATGATAACTTACTCATTTTTATGAAAAGTATAACAATTAACAAAATTTCTTTATAAGACGTGAACCCATATTAATGAAGGAATCTCTTAACCAGCATGAGTACTAGATCGAAAGTGTTTAAATGGTTGTAAAGGTGAGAAAATTCTACTTATATTTAATTATAGAAAATTAATTCTTTATACAACCATCTCGCATTGTACTTAAGATACCTTGCTAGTTGAATAAATTTCAATTTGCTTTCATATTTCTTATTGCCCAAAAATTTGCTGTTACCTTCTTAGGAGAACAATCCATGCAACCTGCAAAGGCGTCTTATTAAATCTTCTTTCTCCAGATTCAACATTAATTGCTTCTCATCCCATTATAACCAAATTTATTTAATAAATGAGATTATTTTCCCTAAAGATAGATAAATAATAGTAGTGATCTAACATAATTCTTACGTCTACATTTTTTGAATGATAGTGGCCCTGATTTTAGAAAATTTAATTACACCCATGTAAATGATTTTATATTTATAATAACTGTCTGCTGTTACATTAATACAAGACTTAAGGCAGCAGTTTGAATAACCCTGCCGTCAGACTTTTCAGATTTTTCCATTATTAAAGAATGATCTGCTTCTCCAAAAGCCTTGGATAAAAGTAAAAATATAAAGAATTACCCACTTGCTTCCCACGGTCTATCTTATGCATTGTAACAGCTAAATAATGCTTTCTTCGTTTAAGACTGTTAAAAATAATTTAATTTTATTATATTAAATTTATGTAAACTTATTTAACCTTCACGTAAATCCGTTCACAAAAATTTGAAAAATAGTGAAGAGGTTGTACTCTGATCGGTATTGTTTATCATCAGTTTACTGCCATTTACTTGGGAAAAAGGTTTTATAATTCCAATTCAAACTGGTTTAAATTACTTTATGATGTATATTGGAATAGAAAACAACATTCTCTTTGAACTTCTTTCAATTTCTACTAAAATATACATTTTTTGTTTATCTTTTTGTTTATTCCTAATGTGTACGATGCAATCTGTTCAACTTGTGAATAATAACGTTGACCCAATGAAATGAGGATGATATGTATAACATGAAAATGAGGTGTAGATTTGAAAAAACTACGGCCACCATTTTGGAGATGTGAGGTTAATTTAACCCCTATCATCAACGTACACCGGTATTCAATGTTTAGTATCCAAATCTGAATAAAATTAACCTAACTACTATTTGATCCTCAAAACCAAATACATTGATTTTACCCGTTGCAAATTAGTCTTTTAAAAGCTGACTTTACAACTAAAAAAAAACCCAGCGTTTTATTAAACATTAAAATATTTTTTCTATAAAAATTATGTTATTTAAATCAATAAATATATATAAAAATACAACCAGTACATTTTTATCTGAGTATACAGTTATAAGATTATACTTACTTAGTTGTTATTCAATGGATAATTGTTATAACTTAACCACAGGTTGAAAAATGAGAAAACTTTCTTATTCCGAAAATGTATCTTCACTGTTTAAGCTTGGATGATGATCAGTAGGAACTAATTTTTCTTTATTCCTCTTTATGATATTTCTATAATTATTATCAACTGATCCGACTGGCATGCAATTCTGTACAATAATTCTTAAGTATTGACTGGATAAACAAAGAAAAAACCAGGAATTTCTTACGGGCTTACATAATAAACGTTTTAATCTTCGTCTTAGTTGATTGAGGTGTGTTCCATGCCTCTATAATTGTGTAGGAGTGAGGAGAAAACGTTATACTAGATGATACGTTTCTTCAATATTTAGGTAAGATCACAATAACAAATTAAAAATTTAATTTTAATAAATATCACTCAAATAATTTATCTCCCTAGAAGTTTTGCGACTCAAATTGTAATTTCTCTCGACGAGATAGATGAAACTGGATACACCGTTGATTGACTAGATCTGGAGCATAGTTAGTTGGACTGTAGCCTTTCTGATGGCCATGTAAGTAGGCTGTATTACCTATTAATATAAATATGTCCTTGTGTAATAAAATATAATAAAAATGGAAATTAATGTAAAATAAATATTTCCTGGAATTAATTTATTGCAAAAATAATTTTGATTAATGGGATTTATTTATAATTTCTTTAATTAATAATTAAGTAACGACATAATAAAATATGATAACATAAAAGATTTTCTTATTATTTTTTCGTAATATAAGAATTATATCTTTACATTTGTATCAGTGCGATTTATCTGAAAAATGAATCGCCAGAATAATACATAATGGAATATTTTACACCTTGTTAAATAATGACAGTAATAATTAATGATGGCTGTTGGTAATTATGTTTTAAGATTTTATTTTTTAAATTTTTTTCTTTAAGCTGTTAATAATTATTATATTTTAATAATATGTTCTAAACTATATAATACGTTATAAATCTACGCTAACTGATTAAATTACTAATTTGTCATGGGTTATAGTTTTCATTGATAATTATATATTTAGAAATATAAATTCGTATAAGAGTAATGATAGGTAGTGGAATATTAAATATATATATATATATATATATATATATATACATATATAAAACTTTTACGTTTTTATTTGGATAGAACTGTAAGAAAAGGTAATTCCTTCTGGATGCTTTATATGGAGGATTTAGATTTATTAAAACATAAACGTGTTTATAGAAACGGGTTTAATTTATGCGCGCATTAAAATGTGAAAAGCGAATAAAAGAGTGGGGTACTTGTTGCGAGTTTTGCTTCAGGGGAGACATGAAATAAAGACAGAAGTTAGAATATTTGTCTGCCTGATGGCCATCATTTTCGTTCACTCTATATTTGGTAACATGGTGTACCTTCCATACTTTAAAAAGATTCTTTTTTTATTTTTTCGTAAATTTTTATTTATTTATTTCATTAATTGTATGTTTATCGTAAATAAGAAACCTGAATCGTTAAAAAAAAATCAGAAACATATTCCAGGAAAAAAACTTTTATTATATTAATTATAATTAAAAAAGTGGAGTTTAAATTTAACCAAAAATTATAACTGGACTACAAATAAACATCTATAATTGTTTATAGGGAATCTTGTTAACACTTTTTTGATAGAATAAATTTAAAGTGCTTCTTATTTCAAAAGAGAAGGAAAAATTATCTGATAGCAAATTCTCTACACCGAAAGTGGCAAGAGTTACTTCACGCATACTAATCAACATATGTTAATTTCTATTAAGTGACTATTAGAAGTATCACAAAGTTTTAGACAAAATATAAGAAAACTCAGTCATTTAATGGAAGTGGAATTTAAATATATATGTATATTAATATAATTTTCTTATATCATAATTATTATTATTGTTTCTTTTTATAAGCACAAGAGTGATCTTGTATTTTTTTATTCTTTTGGAAGTAGCTTTCCAAAAGCTTAATTTAATTTAAATTTATTTAATTGTAGCTTTGTAATCTTTGTGTATACTTCAACCAAATAATTATTGCTTTTAAGTTTTTATTTTTTTATTTATTTTCTATACACTCTACCCTGAGCCGGATCCACAGTTAAGTATAACGCAGCCCAGGACACTGCCCTGTTACTCTAATGGGCCTTCCCGCCTACTAGCTGCACATCCGGCAAGACAGATCGCCCCGCCGGTTGGATCTTTTACTTTATGCCTGCGTCTAACCCCCACCAAGAGGACTCCAGATGTAGCAACGCCGTAACCTTCATTCTCATCCCAGGGGCCGGGTCTCGGTCTTTTGAGTCCCTTATACCTCAAATGGAGAATGCCCAAGGGAATCCCCCACCGGAGACTCTGGTTTTGACTCCCCCTAAAAGACGGCAAGTCCAGATGATGGTCGTCGCAGCAGAAAACGTCTCATATCGTGTATAGAGTCCCAAGCTGATCATCGGAGCCAGCACATCAGGGCATGCCAGCCCTGGGGCATCACAGCTGGGGCTGTGCAACACCACCAGCTAGAAACCTCTCCTTCGTCCTCCATCATCTTTGGCTAGAAGCACCGTCCGAGAAAAGAGGCTGAACGAAATGAAACGAGGTGAAATTGTCAATGTAACCGTGTTTTCTCAAACACCACTATCGTAACACCGGTATTAAGACTCACGTCGGATGTTAAGCGAGTAGGAGGGCCTTGATTCTGTGGACGGAAGGAGTCATTCCCAAGTTCAACCAGGGTGGCCAGGTGGTCGCTGGCGGTGCCAGCGACCACCAAATCCGCCAGAACTCTGTAGGAACAATTCCATCTTCCATCAAGGCCAGTGAGATCTAACACCGACGAATGACTGCTGGAGGAGAAAGTCGACGTACAATCATTTACATAGAGATCTAGAAAATTCATCATGTAAGCCAGAATTTCGCCTCTCCTATTAGTGTAAGCACTGCCAGCCTCCACAGACTTGAAGTTGCATACCAGCAAGAGCTTCTTACTAGTTCCAAAAACTGCTTTATTCAGTCGTGCTATGAAAACCCCTTAGACCACCCAGTCGAAACTAGGAGAAACATAGGCCCCTATGATTACTGACACTGCCAGCACCGAGAGCGAGCATCTATTTGCACTAGAAAGCAGCCCCCTTAGCATGATATCTGATGGTTATAGCCTCTGCCCCCTGTGCGATGGTCCAAATCACCACAGTCAAAGCATCTCAGAGATTCCGTCCAGGACACGGTTTTATGGTCGCAACCCCCATAGTTGAAACAAATCTTAGGCTGCTACTTATCTTAGGCATCTTAGGCTATCTTGGCTGCAACAAGTCTTACTCCTGTCGAATACCCGATAACGGTAGCATTTGTTTTGCTCATTCATTAGTTCCACCCTATTTAAGTGCCAGCCAATCTTTACACGAGATTTTTCAGCAAGCCGCCTAACCTCTCTGTGCGGGAGTCAGACAGTGATGCCGTAAGCTGGTCTTAGAGGGGAAACTCGCATGAAGACTTCATCATCCACCTTCCTCCGAACAGCCTGTTCCACCTCCTCTTGAGTTGTGTCCAGATCCAAGTTCTTGACGCAAATAGACTGCAGTTCCCATTCCGATCTGTAACGTGGGTTAATGGAAGAGTTTCACTCAATCACTTCTTCACATCCTCTTGTTTTGAGTGAACATCTCGAACTCTAATTCTCAAAGACCCGGGACGATCCCTGCGAACGGAAAGGATGTCTTTAACCTTGTCATCACCGATCCATTCTTTGACCTGTTTGAGGAGGTTTGCGTAGCTGGTGTCTCTCAACCGAGAGTAACAACAGCCGTTTGTTACTAGACACGTCCATCTTGGGCAAAAAAACATCAACCATGTGTTACAGTAAAGTAGTCGGAGGTGCCGTCTGCCTCCTGGACTTGTATTTCCAGACTTTCAGGAAAACGTTCCCCAATCATGTTGTAGACACAGAAACTCCAGCTTATCACCATCCGTCTACTGGATCTTGGAGAGGGCGCGAAAATTTACCTAATTAAGTTTACGTCCTTATCCTGATCCGTAAGGACATATAACTTCAAAGTATCTTAGTCTTCATCCTCATCATAAAAAATGTCAGTGCTCTGACAATCTCTGAGTACAGTGCTGCTGGGGATGGCAGCCTTAGAGTTCAGTCTCCGACACATCCCAGGCGTACGACTACAAGCCATTGTAGCATTGATGATTTTTTTAGTCAGTGACCCGTTGAGGAGGAAGACACATCCCTCCACATTCTTTTCAGTTGTCCTTTCCTGACGTCGACCTTGGAGTATGATTATTCCAGCGAGAGCCGGCCACCTCACCAACATCTTCAATGTCGCCAGACTCAAGAACCCGTTCAGTAGCATCATGGCTAAACTTGAACGTCTTAGTCTTCTTATCACATCCGTCACTAATGCCCATTAGTCACTTTCACACTAAGGTCAACAAAAGTCTGCGTCATTTCTGATGAGTCCACATAAATTCTTGCTTTTAAATTTATTATCCGTGAACGAAGAAAGAAAATCATCAATCGCGTCTATCAAATCCAGACCATATTTGTAAACCTGGATCCTGTCGCCAGCTGTAGTGTCAGTCGTGCCCTTCCATTTTTTAATCGGAGGGCTACTCATTTTTACCAGTATGATGGGCTGCCCCACCCACTCTGCATCACAGCATGACTCCCGATCAGTAGGGCGAGATTCGTCTGTAGATTGTTTACAAGTGGCAGCCAACGCTCCATCTTCTCGTCGGAATCAACACAGGAAGGTTTGTAGGCTCAGCCCCGTCTGAATCCCGTGTGGGACGTCTTTCACATTTTTGAGAAGCCAAGCTCATGGCCACAAGCACGTCCTCATCAGCGGTTGTGGGATTTCTGTCTAAACCACTAGTCTTAACATTTCTTGGGTAAGCACTCCTCGTTTTTGGTTTTCGAGTCAGGGCACCAGATTTCTTGGTTACTGTATCGTTATTCGGATCAGAAAAATTAACAAAATTACGCAGATACAAAGTTAAAAAAGTAAACAAAAAAGATAAACTAACACAATTTAAACAAGAAAATGAACAGCTGAAACTGTTATTAAACACATCTTAGCAATCGTAGGCTAGAGTTTGAAATAAACATCTTTAAGGCATACAATTTGATGAACGTCGAGATCTGAGCGAGTGTAGATGTGTTTATAGCGCTCTCCATTTTCACATTTTCATTGAGTTCATACTTTATATTTAATTGCTTATTTTCGTTATCAGTTGTTTCATTTATTGTTTTGAGTTGTTTCGTTAATTTTTGTTGCGGTTTTTTGGTTTTTCGTTCTAGTTCGTTTGTTTAAGTTAGTTTGCCTTGCGGACTACTTTTTTTACCCGTAATTTTATATACGCTTAGTGTTTTGTATTAGTTCATTTAATTTAATGTTCTGTTTGCGTTTATTAATGTTTCGTTGTTGTTTAAGCTAATTACGCTGTTTATTTTTTATTTTGTTATATCTTAGCCTACGGTTGTTAAGGGCGATTTACCGTAGCAACACAGCTGTTATATTGTTAACTTTGATGTTTACATTCGTGGTATAGAAGTTCTAAAGTCAAACTATCTTGATTAGTTTGAGGTTAAATGATTTTATACAGTTTACGTTACAGTTTACAGATACTGACAGTGCGGCTAGCACCAACCGTGAAGTTCATCGCAGTCAGTTGCTAGGCACCTAGAGGCTGCTACAAGGAGTTCGGTACAGGAGGATGTGTCTGGGCGTCGCCAGCAACGAGCTGAGGCCAAATATATGGAACTTAGTGATGACAGTGATGCGCTGAACGAGTGTGACATTGACTTTCTTGCTCTCCGGTTGTTTCTACTGTCGAGAAGATAGATGGTGTACCGGTGGGGAAAACTTTAAAAAAGGCGGCAGCTGCACTCCACCCCGAGTGTGGAGGAGCAAAAACACCCTAGGGCGGCAACTGTGGGCTCAAATAGAAGTGACTTCGTTGTCTGTTACAGGGAGTGATGTCCTGTGAGGAAATCGGTGCGGCCTCCAACCACTACGGTCGTGTTGAAGGCGGCGGGAAGATAGTACCCGAATCTTCTCGAAACAGTGAGGGATAACGTGTCGCCGGGAGAAGCCAACATTCTATCTGCAGGTAAGGGTCAGGGAATGAACCTTCACATAAGAGTTCAGGATACTGGTGAGGTTGGTGTCAAGTTGAGACAACAAATACTGGACCAGGTAGTAGGTACCACTGTTACAGCTGGTAGGGGCGTTCGGCGGGTCCATTTGCTGATGAAGGACGTCGACGCCCTTACCTCGGAGGAGAAATTGTTACGTGATACGAGGAAGACTGCTGTGGATTCGGTCACTATTTATGTCCTCTCCCTGCGACCGTCGTATGGGGAAAATAAGTTGGCGACTGTGGCGGTCCTGCCATTGCTGGACGAGGAACTGCTAAAACTTGGTCCGCTTAGTGTTGGATGTATATTTTCTCTCGTTTCGAGGAGGTCCACCGAGCAACGCTACTATCGGTACTGGGGCATAAGACAACGGGCAGGTTCCTGCAGCGGCCTGGTAAAACGGGACGTTGTTTTAAATGTGGAGCTGAGGGGCACCTCCGGAAGGACTTTCTTTCTCCTGTTTAGCCTCCGGTAATTACCTTTCAGATAATACTTCAGAATGAATGAGGATGGTATGTATGAGTGTAAATGAAGTGTAGTCTTGTACAGTATCGGTTCGACCACTCCTGAGATGTGTAGTTAATTGAAACCCAACCACCAAAGAACACCGGTATCCATGATATAGTATACAAATCCGTGTAAAAATAACTGACTTTACTAGGACTTGACCTCCGGATGGACTACCAAATGTAGGCTAAATGTTTGCTATGCAACACTCGTGGGCATTCACTTTTGGGTCGGAGCTGCAAGGCTAGCAGCAAAATATGAGCCCCATCGTCTTTGCTTGTGGAGGGCCTACGGTTGGCACTGCTCCGTCCAGGAGAGGTGGACCGCTTAGGTGTTCTACTCTCATTGATTAAACAGGAACTCTTTTGTGCCTTCAACATGGAGGGGGAGGCAAAATAAGACCGCAGTCCCAGTGAGGGATTCCTTTGAAGTCCCCATTTGAGGCGTGGCGTCAAGACCGGAGTCTCGATGGGTGGATCTCTTGGTGTTCCTTATTAGAGACATGGCGTATAATTAAAAGATCGGGTCCTGGCTACCTGGGGGATCTTTAGTTTCTGAGGAAAGAGTTTGAGGCGACAGCCCTCCCTGGATTTGAGTAAACGCTAAATTGCGAATCCAGTTCTGGTGTTGGGGGATAAATCAATGATGCACACATAAAAAAAAAATTAAAAAAAAGGTTTTTAATCATTAAGAAATAATCAGCAAAAAGAAATAATAATGCAGAATAATGTAATAATTGAAATATAATAAACTCTCGGGTAACCAAACGAAAATAGGGACCCAAAATTTTAGGAAACGTCTGACGTGACACCAATAACTCAAAATAAAAACACAAGAACACAGTAAAAAAACCAAACAAACAGCAAAAATAACAAAAAATAAACTAACAAATACAATAATAGAAACCGAACACGTTTGTACCATAGAACTTTTCAGGAACTGAAAAAACACGTCCGGCCACCACAGAACTTGAAGATCAACATGTTTTAAAACTAATCTGATTTTACAGAACCCTCATTATACATACTTCGTGAAAACCTTATTTCAATTTATTGATAATGATTATTATATCCTTCAAAAAAATTTAAAACGAATTTTGCTTTTCTGTAATAGAAAATCTATTAAAATATACAAAATACTTTCCTTGAACCAATTTCTATTTTTTTTTTAATTTAATGCTAAAAAATAATTTTGGATGAAAGAATAAATACCTACCGTATCATATTTTTTGGATTATTTGGATCTCAGAATTAATTTTGAATGATTTTTACTGTTTATGATTATTTTTCTACCTATAACGTTATTTTATTTATCAGTTATCTGTGCTATGATGAGACAAACCTTTTTTGTGGAAAAATTATTCTCGGAGAACTACAATCCTATATCAGTTCTAAATTCCTGTTGCTTTTGTACCTTCGCTGCACGCCAGTCCCATTGAAATTCAGGTGCTTCCTAGATCAAAATTTTATCAAAGGTGCAAATTAAATAGTATCATAGAATCAGTATAATTCTCAAAGAAATCCTGTAGAAGTACTGGGACAGATACTTGTAGGTTAAATAAGTGGTGCAAACTAATATATATTTGAAAAAGTATAATAAAGCATGCGACCAAAAATAGTTATTTTCAAACTTCCTACCGCGATTGAATTTTTTTTTTTAATTCTTTTATTTACAGTCTCAGCAACAATTATAGTCTTTAGCGGCTACACACTATCACGTAGTATTACATAAAACAACAAAATCATAAAGAATAAAAATAAATAATAAAGAAACAGGAACAATAAATAATAAACATAGACAAGTGACAACAATAAATACAAAATAAAATACATAAATCAGATAAAAATCACTAAATAGTATTCTTCATTCCACTGTAGGAGAGGAACCACAACAGCGTTTTATAACTTCGTTCTGTTTTAATAGAAATTTCATAACCGAACCCAGGTCTAAGTTTTGTCGGATGTTTCCAAAGATAGGGCAGTCAAAGAGCAGGTGATCATTTGACCTTGCAAGCCTCATAGATCTGAGGAGAGCCAAGTAGGTGAGCGTAGGTAAGACTGGTGTGTCCAATCCTTAGCCGAGTTAAGATGATTTGGTCTCTTCTGTTGCTCAGGGAAAGAGGTTTCTCGAGAAAATTTTCCCAGATGTTATGCAGCGCCGTGGGAGGACTTAGCAGTCAGAATCTATTCCACTGAACCCGCAATTTCATACGACTGATCTCATGAAGTCTCTCTCACATGTTGATTGTATTCGGATGCAATTTATTGCAGCCTATATTGGCAGCCTCATCGGTCTCTTCGTTCCCGAGTATGCCACAATGGTCAGGAATCCATACCAGTGCCACAGTCTTATTTATCCTTAAAAGGATATCATAAATAATCTGGACGATGGATTCAGAACATTCAGCTCAAGCTCTCAAGTACACTCCTAGAGTCTGTAATTATTAAGAAGCTGTAATCGCTACGGGTTTCGATAACTTTCAAGGCGGAGTAAATTGCAAAGGCCTCGCAAAAGAACGCAGAAGAACAGGCATAAAGTGTATGTAATATCTCGGTGTCAGGAAGAATAATAGAACAGCCACATCAATCGGCCAAGACAGACCCGTCTGTGTAGATGAGAGTATACCCATTGTACTTCTTAGCCATGATTTTAAATTGGTTTCTAACATACTAGAAACTTGTGAGCCGTTTACCACTTCCAAATTGTAAGGATACAATCTCTGGAGACGCGCGTAGCCAAGGGGCGCCGCATCCTATTCCCTTTTCAAGGATTTTCGGGGCACACACATCTAGTTCTTGGAAATAGCGAAGCAGCCTGAGACTGAAAGACTGCGGTAAGGACGTCCTGCTTTCAAGTAGCAAAGTGCGAGCGTGTCTGGTCATTTGCCGTGAGCAGTTGATCGCGTGTTGGTCTTCTGTTTCCTCCTGCAACGTAATGGGAGTTCATTGAATTCTACCAGTAAGCTTGGTGTAGGGAAAGTGGCAAATGCACCTACTGACATGCGAATCCAGGTGTTGTGCAAGGGGTCGAGTATGCCCTTAATTATCTCTTTCGTAGTCATATAGTACAGACCCGTATTGTAACTTCGAAAGAACAATGCTTCTGTACGTGTTCAGGATGATGGATTTATCTGCACCCCAGTTGCTAGATGAAATGAATTTAAGGACATTAATTCTCCTTAGACATTTAGCCTTGGTGTACCTATTGTGGCTCAAAAAGGTCAGCTTCTCATCAAAGTTACACCAAGAAGCCTAGTCTCGTTTGTTCCCTTTATCTCGCCTTCACCTAAGTGCAGTCTCCAAGTCTTTGCATCCAACTGGTTGCCTAGAGAAAAAAATAACTTTAGACTTGGTTACCGACAATTTAAAATCACTACATTCTGCCCATCTGTGCACCGAGTTCAACGAATTCTGCATTATTTTCCTCGTAGTAATAATTTCCTTACCTCTGCAGGTGATAATGATGTCATTAGCGAAGATGCATTTCTTAACTGGCAGAGTAATAACATCAGCCACCCCATTGATAGCAACTAAAAAGAGCAGTCCATTTAGAACAGATCCTTGTGAGACTGCGTTTTCAATTTTGAAGATGTTTGAAAGGACTCCATTAGCTTTAATACGGATTGTCCGTTAACTCAGGAAATTAGCTATGAAGCGCACCATATTCCCCTTAACATCCTTCAGTAACAAGGTAGCAATTATCTTCTCACTCCAAGCCATTTCCTAAGCCTTTTCAATGTCTAAGTTCACAGCAAGGAGGTGTTCCTTGGAGGCGAATGCCTCACACGTATATGTCTGTATAGATATTGAGTCCATGGTTTATCTCTTTTCTCTGAATCCGTATTGGTATTGGGACAAGAATTTGATTCTCTCCAGATGCCATTTCAGTCTGTTATTTATCATCTTCTCTATCACCTTGCAAAGGGTGCACGTTGAGTAATCGGATGGTAGTTCTGTGCTGAAGTGATGTCACGATTGGGCTTAGCCACACGGATGAGTACAGCCTTCCTCCAGACGTCCGGAAACACTCCTTCCTCCAAGATAATATTGACCAAGTGTAAAAGGTGCTGAAGACCCTCATTAGAGAGTTTCGGTATGAAGACATACAGTATTCTACCAGGTCCAGGGCTAGAAGACTTTAAACGTGAAAGTACATCTCGTAATTCACTCAAAGTGAGGGGGGCGTTCAGATCCTGGTTGATGTTGTTATTCTGTCGAAATATGTACTCTATACTAAATTCAGAGCTATTTTTAATCCCCAGGAAATTGTTATCAAGGTTTGAGTCGCTCGAGGTCCGTGAAAACCTGTCACCCAGAATATTGGCAATGTTGTAAGGGTTGTGAATTACGCGACTATTCTCAACCAGATCATATACATGCTTGGTCTAATAGGTTCCCTTTATTTTTTTGATCTTGTTCTATGCTCACTCATATGAGTGTGTCTATTAAGCGAGGCTAGGAAATTACACCATGCTAGACGTTTACTTTCTTTGCATGTTCTTCCAGCCTTCGAACGTCGATTTTTATATTCGACAAAGGTTGCCTCATTCCGATAATGTTTGAATCTGTTAAAAGGAATCTTTGACGCCTGCATCGCTAATTTGTATTTATTGTTCCACCAGGGAATACGTTTCTTACTAATGAATCCAGACGTTTTGGATATACTGAGTTCAGCAGCACGCATCACAAGATCGGCAAAATCCTTATCGTATTCATTTATTTCAGCTCCGTCACCTGTCAAATGTAAATCTTCAACGTTTTCAGTAAACAGTTCCTTAAATCTACTCCAGTTAGCGTGCTGCAGTAACCACCTAGGGTTCGCTCTTTTTTGAATACCGGTTACACTGCAGTGTTTGATCGCTATATCAATGGGGAAGTGGTCACTGCCGTATAGTTCTTGTAGTACTCCACATTCGTAGAGGTGGGCTGAGAAAGCATCACTGATTGTTAGATCAATGGCACTAAAAGTCCCATATGAGCTGTTGAGATGTGTATATGAGCCCATGTTAAGAAAAACAATATCCGGCCTCTCAAGGAATCTTTCCACTCACTTACCCCTAGCGTCCAACTTTTTGCAGCCCCAGCTGATGCTGTGAGCATTACAATCAGCCAAAAATAGTAATGGTTTTGGCAGTTGCCTAACTACGTCCGTCAGTTTCTCTACAGTAAAGTCCCGACTGCTGGGGAGATAGATATTACATACTGTAAACGTTCCAGGAGCAAGCTTCAACGTCACAGCTACAGCTTCAAGGATAGTATGCAGATGAATTTCTCTATAGACTAGTTGATCACTAATGAAGATGGCTACACCACCGCTGGCGTGGGAGACGTACAACTTGTTTTTGAGAACGACATTGCAACCTTTCAGAACCACGTAGTGGTTATCCTTAAAATTATTGTGTTGCAGGCATATCAGAGAAGGACTGAGTCGATTGATTAAAACCTGCATATTTTTTTCTTTCTCGGGGAGGAGTCCATTGATATTCCATTGCAGGATTGGATCACGAAGATGTCTGTATATATGAAGTTGTCTGAAAGGGCGGCTAAACACTACATCAGCGACCGTCGAGAGGTAACTCAGTGGTACTGTCATTACAATCCTCATCAGACATGCTCGTAGCTTCAGCAGTTTCAATTGACTCAGTATTCGAGACGCGCCAATTTATTTATTACACGCGTGAACCTATTTTTAATAATTCTTTCTGGTACTTTCAGGTATGTTTCCAGAAGCATATACATATAAAAGTTTCATTGTATTAGATGTGTAACCTCGTGATAACTCTAGTACTGCTGAGTTACTCCTGCAGCGTTCCAGGGAGATTTTGAAGTCTACGAAATTCAAGACATAAGGGTAATTTTTGGCTTGCAAGATATCTTTTACGGGTTTCAGGCTCGCGACAAGCCTGTCATCATCTTTTTTCTGGCTTCTTAGATCTTGTTTTGCTGACAAGTCTCTGGGTAGAGGATCGTTTGGCACCCCTACTGCGTTTCCAATGTTTCCCTGATGATCGTCTGTGCTAGAGTTGGTAAACAGTGACCTCTTCTGCGCCTTACTCGGAGCATCTGGAGGTTGGTAAAGGCTAGAAAACCGATCTCTGAAATGTGATGGTCTGTACTCCCTTGAGATGCTCCTAGGCTACACGACTTTCCCTCTTGACGGTTGCAATTATTTGCTACATGCCCTGGTTTTTAAAGAGGAAACGGGATACAGCATCGGCCGAGAGGTATATCCAGTACTGTGAATCATCGTAGGTTAGGTCCATAGTGCTTGGTAACTATGAATCTTCAGGGTGTACATGTACCTAGCGACGAAAACTCAGCACATGTTCGTAGCCCGGTTCTGGGACAGCACCACGCAGGGAGGTAATAGCCACCCCAAGACGGATGGCAGAACGCTTAAGTTCTTCCTTTAATACCTCATTCGGGATAACTGGGCACACATTAGGGAGGACTACTCTTTTGAATGTAGTTAACAAAGGGCAACTCTCAAGGAGGTGTTTCCCAACCTTAACTTTATTGCGTTTCTCGGTAATTGATTTAACAAGATCACTATTCGCCAGGTAGATACACACCCGTTTCATATAGATCTTAGATGCACGTATGATATTCTTAGGAGTAACCAGTTTTCCAGTGACCACGATATATACACTAATCAGAATATCTCCTATGGCATCCAGTACGATGGCTTGAGTTTTGCTAGGATAAGTCAGTTTCTGATTACGGTGGCGTAACTTCCTGGTCTCTTCGTCATTCCCTGAGTGATCAGCTTCATTCAATTGGTCACCATGTTTATTCAATATTGTCTGTGGTTCCATTTTTGTTTGATGTCTTCTCACAAACCTTTTACAAATCTTTTCTTGTTCGGTGACACTCATAACTATTCCCTTGTACTCAGAGGATGCAGCACAGTTGAGATATTTGCTTACGACGATCAGGTGAGCCGAACGTCGAAACAGTTATACTTGGAAGGTTATGCAGGATTATGTGCCTACGTTACCCCAATTTTGGAATATTAATGCCCTAGCAGGCTATATTAAATATTGACTAGTACTTACCAGTCCTAAGACCAATTTAAACACAAATAAAATAAAAATATGTAGAAAATAGGTCACTTAAGTAGTACGACTAACACGTCACATAGACAGCTGTTCATGTTTGAAAATTTTTACCTTATTCTTATTATGAAGTTCTTTATTTCGAATGACTTGTATTTTTTTAGGCGGCATACCTAAGAAATCGGAATAATGAGGGCTCAATTTTTGGGAAATGCTTTTAAGAAATTAATTGGTTGGCGAGTCAAGTAATAAGATATCTAGGTTTAGTAAAATTTCTAATATAGTAACGTGTACAAGGTAAAACCCGTAAAGAAAGAAAAAAATCGATTACATAAAACTGTTATGATAATTCCGAACGGTATTAATTAGGTCACTACAAGACAATACAAAAAAGTATGAAAAATTGAATAAAATTATTCAACTTACTGATGACTACAAAAAAAAAATATTCGTTTACTTTTTCACTTTCAAGTACTATCTTTCCTCCGAAGATTGCCAATCTTCATCGTTATCAAAAGAAACTAATCTACGTCGAGCGAGAATTTAAGTGGCAGTTTATCTGACTCATCAGATTTATTATTTATAAATTATATCTTCTACATAGAAATAGTATAAATTTTATTCATATTTTTGATTGGAACGGCTGCTGTGCTTGTTTCTTTCTTTTCTTAATAATGTAAATTAATTTTGTATTTTTGATGGTGCACTATATATATATACATATATATATGTATAAGTATATATACATAATCGTGGGTCTTATTTTGTTTTAATTTTACCTAAGATTCCAAATTAGATCTTTTTTTTTTACTTCAGGTATATATTTTGATTTTAGAATTTACATCTCACAATGAAGTAACATCATTTGTATCGAAAAGTAATATTTTTACTTTCTTTAATCTACTGATATTTTTTGAGGGAAAATTTCATTGTTAATGATATTTTCTATTTACAGTTTATATAAATCTGAAAATATTTAAAACATTTAATTTGAAGTTTCTATTTTTCACTTTAGTTTAGTTATATGTAGAAGAATAGAATCCAATCTTCATCCAGAATGTTCGATACTCAAAATAATTCAGCTAATTGTACTGTAAAATAAAACTGGCTAGCTTGATTTTTATTTATACACACCTTTGGGTTTTCTATATTTAAAACAAAAATGTATGAAATCTTGTTCTGATTCAAAAAAAATAATAATATACTAAAAATAGTACAAGGTAAATAATAAATTACGATACCGAATAAATTAATCAACATATTTTATATGTATACCGATTATTATTATTATTTTCAGTAATACTTATCACTGTCTAAGATTATATATTATATTTATAATATTAAATTCTGTTTTACTGGTGATAAATTTGTCACGTTTTTTTTTGCCGGAGGTGATGAATAATATATTAATAAAGTTGACTTGTTTAAAGATGAATTAATTAAAATAAATTCAATTTAAAATTTATGTCACCTTTAAAATATTTTGATCTCATCTTAATTTTTATTAGTCAAGGGTCTAATGTTACACTAAACATCATATCAGTTTTACTGCTACAAAATACTGCTTAAAATTAGTTATTTAATAAAACGTCAAAATATACTGTAATTATTTTTCATTGTTATTCGAATTATATAATATTCAAATTAAGAAAAAAACTTGGTGTAAAATAAATTTTATTAAAAAACTTAAAATAAATAAATATGTATATAATTTTATTTTTTTAATAATTATAGAATTTCATGAACATTACAAAATAATAATGTTTTTTTTTCTGATTTCTACTATGAGATATTTTTTATTTTTTGATAAAATTATTATGTTTACATATTTGATTTTTATTTTTTTCCGACTGCAAGCGGTGATCTGTCTATTTCGGAGGAAACAAAATTTCCCTCAAATAATTTATTACACTGTTAATAAATAGAGCCCTTACGTTTATGGCTCGAGTTCTAGACTTACCAGAAACAATCCTTGAAAAACTTATGAAAGTAACTTTCATTCACAATTATAATCCTTTAGGAAAAAGACAACTTCGTTTAAAGCATTATATTTTACAGTTATGTGATGAAAGCAAATGATTTTTTATACAAAATGAAAGTCGATTGCTATAGATTACTGAAAAACTTACCACAATACATCGTTAAAATTCAAATAAAAATTAAACAACTGCAGAAATTTTTTCATAAGGAAGGACTGTTTCGAGGAGGGGCTGATAATGATTCTTTTGCAGTGGTAATACATGGTGGGCCTTTTTACACTTTTTGGGCTTCCTTTTTACCCTGGGCTTCCTTTCCTGTGACGTCCGCTTTGTAATAACAGCATTAAAATTTCTTCTAAAATTTATGTTGGTAATAATTTAACATTTTAATGTTTATTTTATACTTTTGAATTCGTAGAGGCAAAAAAATCTGTTTATTACCACAAACATTGTTGCTAAACTATCACGTCTTTAAAAATGTATAAAATATGGAAAAGTGTAAAACCTTCGGATTCCGCATATTTATTAACAACTCTAAAAGAATTCAAATTTTTTAACAATCTGATTATCGATTTTATGATTTATATTAGCAACCGAACGTTTGATAATATTTTGATAAAAAAAAAACCTGTTTGTAAATTTCTCATTAAACAAACAAAAATTTCTAATCAGGAGCTGGTCCAAACGGATATGGAATGCTAATCATAAATCCGTCCATAAAATAAAATAAAACTTAAAACTTAGACCCATCATTAAAATAAACCCTTAAACACGCCCGATTACAGAATCATACAGCAGCAAGGGACACTGTCCAGGCTCTACGATTCGAAGGGAGAATTTGTGAAACTCCCGCCACTTTTGCATTCCATTCCATTCCTAATTAGGCACTTCGTCGGATTTATTTAAACAGAATATGAATTATTATTTCGTCAAACATTAAACATTAACGAGTTTAAACATAAAACCCGTCAAAGATATGTTTTTTTTTGTTAAGCCGGTAAGGTTATGCAGCTGTTGCTACTGAAGACTTTGCCGTCGATGGACTACTATTTAGGAGGAAAGTTATGCGGAAAATTAAATTATGTAAGTAAAGAAAAATATAAAAAATTATTGTAAACTTTGAATAAAATTTTGAGACATGGAAACCATGGTGATCTTATACTGTAACGTCCAACCTTCTTAAGCAATTTTAACCAAAATGAAAATGATTTGTGATAAAATTAGTTTTATTATTATCCATTCGTAAATGAAATTGCCAAAATACAAAACGAAACTGATAGAGTAATGTAAAGAAATTATCTACTAAGTACAAGTATGTGACTTTTGAACAGAAAAGAAAAGAGAAAAACATTTTTTGCCCTAACCCATTTTTGGTGCTTGAATAAATCAACAACCATCAGAAAGTACCTTCGTTAAGAGCATAATTTATGTGAAAAAAATTCAGCAATCCTTTGAGAAAACTTTAGATACGGGACACAAGAAATTTTCTTGCCCCTTTGACCACTTGTCTTGTTGATATGAGGATAGTATTTCTGGTGTTTAAAAACTCAATCCAGTATTGATCTGAGTGTATAGTCTAATTGAAGTTAGATGTGGGAAGATTTTTTGTGTGAAACCTTTCCGGTGCACGAGGATCGTACTTCCGATAATTGGTTAATTTGATATTTGGGGGTTACAATTTATGTTAAGTGGTGGTGGTTGAAAGAGGCTACACGAAGGCGATAGTAAGTTACGTAAATACTCTGATGGAAATGTCTGCCGAGGCATTTGCATCGATGGTATCCTGGCAGAGGCTAAACTGATGATGTGTTCAAGTTGAACTCATCATCAGTTTGGCATTGAACTGATGTGTTCAAGTTTAGAAAGTCTAAAAGATGACTTCCGGTAAAAGCTATTAAGTCTAGGAACCGAAGGGACGCTGTGACGACCGGAGTCGTTACAAGGCGGGTGCTTTCCCAACGGGGATCAGGATGCCAGTTTGAGTATGACTAAAATTGAATCGCATCAATGCCCCATATACAAAATTTATGTTGCCAAATTTACACGGTCAATCATTTCATATGGTGTATAAATATTAAGAAAAAATAGAAGATCATAAAACATACGTACCTACATCCTTCAAGAATTGTTTCAAGTTTTATTTGTTTAGAAGGATTATGACTTTATCTAATATCTAGCAAACTCTCATCATATAAAATTTGATCCGATTAGCATGCTTTCTCTTATATAGTATTATATGGTTCTACAGTGCAACTATGTAGCTGAGTAATAATCAAGAAAAAGTACTGAACTGATTAAAATTTTATTTAAATTTAACTAAAATAATACAGAAAATTTGTCAGATTTATTTTCAAAATCAACCGGATGTAATAGTGAGTGAGTGAAATGGTATTAAACATTGAGGGCTGTTCTCTATCTGTTAATATAATAATTTGCATCATCTAATTTTAGATCCCTTAATTCATCAGAAATATGTCTAACACTTTTTTAAGTTTTATAATTTTATATTTTTTAATATTGTTCCTTGCATAATTTGTAAGGTTTCATTTATTCTATTTATGTTTTTTTTTTTTTTTTGTAAAAATCTTATTTATTAATATACGTTTTGTGACAAGATTAATAAAATATACTCATCAACCAGACTGGTTATTCTGAGGGTGGGCTATATTTAAAAATGTATAACATATTAAAAAAAAAATCAATATTGTAAAGGAGTAGAAATTCTGCCTTTCTATTTTTAAATATGTTGATATTTTTATTTTTATTTCTGTTATGGGAGAGGAAATTATTGATGGCACTTAATTCCCGTAAAATTTCCGCTCTACCGCCGCGATCCCTCACACAATATTAACTGCGCTTCCCGTCTACAATATTTTTTTCACTGACTTTTCATCTTCTCAGCATGATAGTTACACAATTATCTACTAGGATTCTGTAAAAAAATGATTGTTATCTATACCCAGCTGCGGTAGAACTGTTACGTGTTAGATTATTCTATAAGGAATTATTTTAGTGGCATTCTAAGTTTAAAACATTTAGACTGGTTACAAAGATGCAGTGGAGTACTTGTACAATTTTTCGTCTTATGTATATGGTAAATGGTAAAAAAAATTTCAAAATATAGATTAGTGGATTTTTATATAACTAATCAAGCAGAGCATTATAAAAAGTCTTTGGAAACTTTTTAAAAACGGTTTTTGATTCATAAAATAATATAATATCTATGTTAAACTTTTGTGTATTTGTTATGTATAATATATCACTTAATATACTATCCTTATCTAAAATCATAATAAGAAAAAAAAAATGTTAAAGTACAAATATTCTTAAAATATTTAAAGTAAATTTGAGGACTGTTTAATGTAAATTAATAAAGAACACCATTAAATGAAAAAGCGATGGTTAGATATTTGAGAATAGCAAACAATATTATTACGATGAAGAATATTCGAGGAATTATACCGCGTTATAACATAATAGAACGAATTAAAAATGCTACATAGAAATGAAGATCCAACTCTGGAGGCTGTGATGAAATTTCTTTGAGCTCTATTACAATATGTAAATTTGTCAATATATCTTTATTTTTAATTTGATAATATGATTATTATTTATTTTTTTTAATAATAAAATTATATTTATATATATATATATATATATATATATATATATATATATATATATATATATATATATATATATATATGTTATAATAGGTATACGTTGAAGTACTTTTATACCTAATGCTTTGTTTTTTTTTTAATAATATTATTTGACAGGAAATTACAATGTATTTTTTTATTTTTATCTTGACGATTTATTTTGAAAACCTTGATACGAACTGTTTTAAAATTAGACAACTGGAATTTTATTGACATAATATTAAACTTTTGCTGCTTAATTTTATACTTTTATTTTATTTTTGTAAATTATAACCGCTATAAGACCATAATATAATTTTACTCTAATTTAATTTTTTTGCCCTATATTTGTTGTAGCTGTTGTGAAATCATTTGATATCCTTGTAACTAAACATAAATTGCGCTACAATGCTAACAAAGTTGGCCAAACTCACATTCAGAAACATGCAGGAAATTGAGGACCTAGGTTTTCAGTTTTAGTAGATTAGAAGAGTCAGTCTACTGATGGTCGTACACTCATGGTATTTTTCAGAACGTTAAAGGATTGCAGAATGCAAACTGGGTTTCTCCCATCGATATATTGCACAATTTTTGTCTGGATATGGTGCTTTAAGGGACAAGTTGATTAGGTTTGTTTTGGGCTTGGCCCGATCTATAGAGTTGATGACATTTCGGACTATGTTCTTTATGTTTCCTCAAATATGAAGCTTAACGTACTAGGAATGTTATAGAAATTGAGAGGATAAATACTTTTCTGGATTTGAAAGTCAATTGGAAATCTTGTTGAGAATGGAGGAAAATCACTGGCTGTCTAAGTTTAATATTTATTAGCCCCCTCTCTATAGGATTAAGGGGTTTAATTTAGAGTAGCAGCCCAGAAAGATAGAAACCCGCTTGGGCTCTTACGTTGCCAAAATAGACGTTTTGGCTTCGAACCCCGTTTAGTTTAGACGTTCATTTCTCTGTTATGGATCTGTGTGTGGGAGGGTGAAGAACTGATCTCGTTTCCGAGAGCAGACCAGACTGGAGGTAAGCTGGGTTAGGAACTCTGTGGTAGATCTGCGGTATGGGAGAGTGAAGGAATTGATCTCGCTCCCGATAGCCGGACCAAATCGGAGATTTACTTAGTTAAAGACACTGGAATTCCCTTTGAATGATTGTAAATTTGTGGAGAGAATTTTCTGCTCTGTTTCTTTATGAATTTGTTTAATAAAATGCACCTAGGAGTGTGAGGGTTGAAAGTTGAAGGTTGAAATTATCGCTGTGTCGATCAACAGTTTTCTGACGTATGAGAGAAAGCCCTTTGATATTATGTAGATTAAAATTAATTGAAAGTTTATTATTAGAGTCAAAATTTTCAAAGTTTGTTTATTTGTGAATATTCCTATTGGGTTAGAGTGTGGCGCAGGGATCACACAACAGCGAACTCGGTCAAACAGTTGTGTTGGCTACAAAGTAGGACGGAAGAGCAATAGTGTCCGAATAAACCTACAGCGAAGGCAAAAACCGAGCTAAATCACTAATGAAAATTTCAAGGCATTTCCATCGGTGGGATCCTGAAAGTAGCTAATTGATTACGAAGATATATATAAGTGTCTGAAGGTCAATAAGACGACCGCCGGCGCCGGTAAAGCCCACTATGGCTAGAAAAAGATGGGATGGTGTGGCTGCAATCGTTACAACGTGGGTGTGTTCCCCCTACGGGGTCAGGATGTCTTAACTAACAATTTACACAACATATTCAGTTGCGTTTTTATTATTGAAAATTTTTTTTTTGTGTATAAGTAATTCCTTTTCTTCTTATACATTATTTTAGCATTCATTTTTTATAAAACGTAATTCAGGATTGCAGTTACAAATATTTTTAATTACAGATAAAATTACGACCCCGAATGTGATTGTAAGCTGCTAGTTTTGTAAGCTTGCTGGATTGTAATGTGCTAGTTTCCATTAGATATTATTGTCTGAGCCTTTTTTTTTTGTTTTAGTTGGCTATTCCCTCAGCCAAAAATAATGTAAAGTTAACTCATTAAAAAAAGGATTTTATATTCGTACTTAAAGCAAAGTGAGATAAAATACAGATTTGTTTTTGTAAGCTAAAAAATAAATAAACATTGGTATGGTTTGCAAAATAAAAAATGTAGCAAAAATAGTATAATTTTTTTAAGAAGTTTGAATGTTTGTGTAAACGCTATTAAATTTTTCGTCACGTTTTCATTATAAATACTTGTTTTCTGCTGACCTGGAAAAAACTTCAAAATCGATAACCTTAGTCTTTGTGAAACGATATCAACATTGATGAAAAGGATCCAGTTTAAAGTTTATTTCCGTTTCTTTCAATTGCTTTGTAATATATATTTATTTTATTCCATCTTATACAGACGTGTAAAAATAATTAATTAGTGAATAAAACTAATGAGATTCTTTCTTACACTAGTGTCTTGTTGATTTTCACACTTTATTTCTTAAAAAATGCACTGGTGATTTTTTTTATTTTTATAATTGTGTTTTGATTTTACATTGCTAATCTGAAAATTTCTAAGAAAATAGATAAATATTATTAAATAAATTAATTTAAAAACATTATAAAACGTGTTTTTTTTTTTATTATTTTATAATTCAACCTATCGATAAAATTAATTTTGTATTTTAATTTTAAACACGGTTTTCGGTTTTTTTATTACACGAATGCCCAGAAAGAAGTGTATTGTATTTAGAGTGTATGTATGTTTGTTCCACCATAGCATTTCAACGGCTGAACCTATTTAAATCCTTACGTTACCGGGAGTGTCATAGTCTTCATAAATTTGTATATATATGTATGCAGGGTAATTTAGCAGGTTATGCTGATACTTTGGTAGCTCATGCTATACGTAAAAATAAAGAAAAAAGTCAACATTAATATAAGTCTGGAAACGCTTCGTTAACGAGTTACACTGCCGAAAAATATCGCCCAGATTTCATCTCCTCCAGTGAAATGAAGTCAAACACTAATTATTGGGACGCATAAATGTAACCTAATTTGATGATTTTATATGAAATATAATCTGAAAAATTGGAAAAAAATTAGTCCGAAAACCGGACGAATAAAGCAAAAAATGGGATTCCTAGAACGCCCTTTTTTACGTTTGACTTGTAATAACTTTTTTAAATTACCAATAAGCAGACAAAACTATTTAATAAAGCTTGTAGAATATTTAATTATAATTTTACATGTAGAATGAGCTACCAAGATATCTGCAAAACCCGGTAAATCACTCTGTATGTATATTTATATATATATATATATATATATATATATATAGGCGCGCGCGATCGTGCGTGTGTGATTAGATAAGTTTAAAAAATATTGAAAAAATACTATATACAACACTATCACAAAACTGATCTTTAATTATCCTACATTGGTAATTACATTGGTAATTATCCTATATTAAACAGCAGTGTTTGTCAGCAATGATTTTTTTGGCAGTCTTATTTTTTAATTTTTATATTTAGCTCTTGTTTTCATTATTTTAACTTTTACTTCCTTGTAAAGAAGTGAAGGGAAGTTTTGTGATAGCAAAAAAGTTTGGTTTTCAGACTTCAACGAGTGTATCCATTTTGACCCTCCTTGAAGTATTTTGTAATACTAATTTTCAACTATATATGATCAATATAATAACAATGATAATAATGATGTATATCAATGATAACTATAGTAATAATTGATTTACGGGAAATATATTTTTAACTACTTCATTTTAATAACTTAAGAAATGACTTAAAAACTATTTTAAATAATCATGATTATTTCTACTAAATTGTTGACTCTTATTCATTTATTAAGGTGCACTTTATTCATTACATTTTACAAAATCATGCATATATATATATATATATATATATATATATATATATATATATATATATATATGTAGTGGAATACATCCCAACAAAAATTATTTGTAAATAATTTTCAGTGTAATATTTAAAGTACAATATAGTATTATCCTTTTATTATTATCACTAATCTACTACTGAGATACAGTTAAACACAGTACCTGTGCCTGTTTCTGTGTTCATTTATTTAAATAAATGAAACTTTTTTTGTGATTTATAGTTGTACAGTGTTTAATAAAAATATTAATATACATTACAAAAAGGTTGCTGTTTATATTTCCATACACTTACATTACAATACAATGTAATCAAATGAAGAATGGCGTATGACTTGATGAAAACTACAATGTGTGAAGGACGTAATATGCACAAGCTATAAATAGCACTGTGCAGGACATGAGACAAAATATTCAAATTTAGTTTAATAAATAAATTTATAACTACAAATTTAAACAAATGTCACTGAATTGATTATTTTTTTTTTATCTAATTTCCTTGATAACTAATGTTTTGTTCTTCTATATTCAGCTCGAATTCGGTGAGCTGTAACGTGTGAGTGTGAAGGATGTATATAAAGTTTTAGTCATATGACTGAAATGGATCAAGATTACCTTGGCTGAAAAATACGCAGATGGACAAAATAAGTGAACGGAAATGTGGCCCTGTAAATAATTTATGTTACAATTTCTTTATAGGTTATAACTACGTTTATTAATACAATACTATATAGAACAATTATTATTTCTCTAATCAATATTTTATTATACGAGAAATTATTGTTAAATGTTTCTAGTGTTAAAATTAGAGTCAAACTTTTTTTTTCTATTTTTGTTGCAAAGGCCATGAATCATTAACAAAGCAGACCTATTTAAAACACCCTGAAGTTACATCAATAACATTAATAAATAACTCTAATTTTTAACACCAGTTCCTTAATCTGATAATTATCTATATAAACTTGTATCTATATAAACTTATGTACATTTCAAATATCAGTCTAAATTAAATCATTCTCAATTGAAATATTGAGAATAGTTGATATTATTTCAATTGAATTATTAAATTGAAATAATTTCTTATTTAAATAAGAAATGAAAGAAAATTTTGGTATAGTTTCCCCTGTGGTTATGAATGCTGGTTTATTACATTTTCTAATCAGTAGAAATTAACTAAAAATTATGAATATTTATATAATTAAATCAGTTATCGTTAATGTATAATATGAATTCGAAAATATTACATATCAGAATTATTTAATTAATTTTACCTATATTAAATTAATATTTTAATTTAATATAAAAAAAAGCTTGTCCCAAACTAGCTTCTATCAATATTTCCCTTATAATTCTGGAGATTTAAAATAGTTTTTCCTTTGTAAAATCAATTTATTACCTTAATAAAATTTAATGATTATATGTAAAGTTAATAAAGCTATAGAATTGACCAGTTCATGGCACAGACATTCAGTCTTATGCTTTAGGCAACCGAATGGGGTGGTGACGGGTGAAATGCCAAGCAAACCAACAGAACTGACCAGGCACCTATTGAAATATATGTTTTTGAAGTTACATGCAAGAATTTCTGGGAAAAGTAGAAAAATGAAGGGTAACGAAACTGGAAATAATCTAATAATAGTTTTTATAATTGAATAGTTTGATGGTGAAAATTATTACAGTAATAATTTAGTAGAATTTTAGAAATGTTTAGTGTGGATTTGTACAAATTTATGGTCTTCAGTGTAGATCAGCGGCAGAAAAAAATTACATTAACCGAGCAAAAATTTATAAGAGGATCAAACAGATCGGGGAAAACAAATGTCACCGATATTTTTTCATCATAGGAGAAGACAGATAGAAGTTCGGCTGCAGCTTTGCGCATTAATGATCATATTTGCAAGAATTAAGCATAAAAATAAAGGAAATTGATGCGATTATTTGTGAGAGTATAGACATTGTTATTTGCATTATCGATGGTAAGGTAAATTAGAGCAAAGTGTTTTCAGGGTGGATTTCGAGACAGTTGACTCAAAATCACAGAGACACTAAAACACATATATGCTCGGAATTTAATAAATGGTTTTTGAGAAAGGTAATGCTTTCTTCGGTCGCATAATAACTTGTAATGAAACTTGGATTCATCGTTTTTAGCATGAATTCAAACGTAAAAATGTGGAATAGAATCATCGAGTTGGCCCGCCAAGTAAAAATTCAAAACTTACTCGTAAGCCGGTAAAGTAATGATAACGGTGTTTTGGAATTATAAAGGCTGATTTATTGCGATCATTTTGATTAAAAATCTGATGCTGATATCACATGACTTCCTTATTTGCCTTATTAAATTACATATACACATTCTTCGCTCCACTTCATTTAAACTTATTTCATTTGAAAGTCAGATACGATCCTCCAATTCTTTAATAAAATGGACAGTCAAAATATTTTATTGTGGTGGATACCAAATTGCATCAAAATTTTCTGTGGTGTCCGAATCAGCATTTTATGTTAGTTTATATCTTAATGATGTTTCACGCCGCTCAAGTGGTTATGAGGTGTTAAGTTAGAACGTGTGGGATCCGTCCATACACACATCGGTTCGAATCCATCTTCATATACAAATACTTTTTTTTTAATCTAAATATATTGATTTATTAATAATTATTAATCTCCGTAAACATTTTCGAATTAAAATGAAAAGTACATAAAATTTTATTTCACTAATAACTTCTGATTTTTTAAATGTTTTTTTTTTTTTTTGTATTATTGAATTATTATTTATTGTATTTTTTTTTACAAGCAGAGGTTAATAATTATTAATAAATCAATATATTTTAATTTAAAAAAAAGTAAAAAAAAATATGTGTATATGAAGTTGGATTCGAAACGATGTGCCTCCTCTTAGAAGATCCAAATATTACAATAATTAAAATTTCATTTGTCTATATTTCTAGAACAAATGAAAATAAGTACCACTTATGGTTATGGATGAAAAGATCTCAATGAAGGCTTGTTACTGAGTTAAGAAAAAGGCCAAAATCTTTTGGATTTTAGCGTTTTTTAAAAACATTTGTCCAGCCGAGTGCAATCAAATGCGAAGATACACAACTAGGCGTTACAACAGTGTTAAATGCAAATTTTCAAAATTCTGCGGCTATTCGTTTTTGAGTTACGCGAGATACATACGTACGTACAGATGTCACGCCAAAACTAGTCAAAATAGATTCCGGGATGGTGAAAATGGATATTTCCGTTGAAATCTGAAAACCGAACTTTTTTGCGATCACAATACTTCCTTTACTTCGTACAAGGAGATAAAAAAGTTTAATGAAACATGCTTATGAGTAAAGATCCCCTGGTTACTCTTAAATACGAAAATCGTCTGGATGGTATCGCTTCTCATACCACTCAAATGACGGAAAGCTATATTAAAATCGATCAGGAGGTGTTGCCTAATCCAGTTTACCATCCCGATCTCGGACAATGAAATTGTTGGATCCTCTGAAAGAGCGTTAAGGTGGCACGAAGTTAAGGAGGAGCTCAGGAATGAGTGTAAAAGAATAGATCAGACTAGGAGATGAACAATTCTTTATTAATGAGGTAAATAACTTTAAGAAGGATGGAACAAGTGCCTAAATGTAGCCAGGAATGATATTGAAAATTGGCCATAGTTTCATTATAATTAAGTAAATTATAGTCTTTCTACAGGAAATTGCCTCGTTAATTATCGGTAGATTCTACTATCACAAAAATCAGGTTGGTCTTGTGCCACATCGTTAAGGTTATGTATGTTATGTTATCATTAACTACTTCTCTCCATAGTCAAAGAAATAATTATGGAAATAATGTTTTTTATTTTAACTTATTGTGAACCTGAAATTAAAAAAAAAAACGTTATTTTACTTTTTAATTATCATAAAATAAAACGAATAATATTAAATATAAATTTCATAGTCTTAGAAATTTCATAATATTTATTGTTGAAGTCCAAAAGTATCAGCTTATTTTAAATCATATTTGATCACCATAAATTTAATGTTTTTTTTTTCTTTTACAAACCATACAATAACAATTAACTTTCTACCTGTGATGTGTTATACTGTAATTTTCATCAGGTAAAAACTAAGCTTGGTTTTATTTGTAGAATAAAAACAAAAAAAAATCCGTTTCGGCACACCAGAAGGCGGAAGTAGATTTCTCCGGTGCTAAGTTGGGGATAAAAAACATGCCCAACCTAAAGTTAAGAAAAACTTAAAATTTACTCAATACGATTATGGTTACATGTGAAAAATAGTTTCACATGTTTAACATACGACATGCACCATCTTATTACAATTACAGCAACATTTTGGTCATCCCTTGCCGTAAGAGTTAATCATATCAAATATTGGTTCAGATAAAAGTTTTACGTAATGTTCATTGGACTAACGACGACCTTAATCCGATTCGATAATGTGCCTATTAAGGAAGGTATGATTCTTTTTTGTCTACGAAACCCCATTTTTTCATCCCACTGGGTCAATGGTTGGTGATATAAAAAAATTATTTTTATAAGTTTTAGGCACTTAACCAAAGAATAATAGCAACTTTAAACGAATTCGATATTTTATTTAATAAGAAAGTTATAGCGATATTTTGTTTTTTCGAAAATGCCCCCCCACTTCCACTCCGTTGATCTGATTTTGCCCGTTAACGAAATCAACCGAAATATTGGGACGAGTTCATTTTAAGGAACAAGTTGAAAGTGATTGTCGCAAAATTACGGTAGGTATCATGTCCACAAGAAAGTGAAATATATACATAAACCTTTGAACTGACGGTGGTTTTGGGGCCTGGGAATGTGAAATGCAAAGATATGTCGAAATTTTCCGAAAGTCGAATCATGGTACCCATTACAACAGGTTGCTTTCTTATGAAATCAACCTAGAGGAACGGGTGTGATTTTATTAATACGAATGAGAAGCGTTATGATAAAATTCTGAGAAAAAGTCTAAGATAGAAATATAAAATAAGCAAAAAAATAATGAAATCTTCTACCGTGTTGAAACCGTTAAAAATAAATAGGTAGAAATAGTTGTAAAATATGGCCTAATTCAGTCTAGTTTGCTACAAACGAATTAGTGTGTAACAACAGAAAGATTTTGATTATATAATAAAATTATCTGTAGAAAATTTTATTTTAAAATAAAATTGAAATTTTACCTAATTTTTCTATGATTATCACACTTGTTTAGATTTATGTTTATCAACCGTTGCTTATCGAATTAATAATGTCGTTCACTTAAGATTATATAAACGATTGTGTAACATTTTATTTAATTATACATGTAGGTAATATAATTGTTAATTACGGAACGTCGTTTTAATTTCTTATTCCAGTGTATAAATACGTATAACAAATTTTACCTTCAAGGATTCCTACTTTTTAGATCTTAAATGAAATTGCAATTCCTTAGAAGATTTAAATGCAATATAAAAGCAGAGATTTACAGAATATTTTAAATGTAATGTAGGGGGTGTGGTAGATGGCTGCCGGCTCTGGAACGTGATCTATACCGCTAATTTCACGCATTTTGCATAAGCGTTACCGTGACATCCATTTTGAACGCATTCGGCTCCTACAGATTCAGTAATAAACAGCTGATGTTTCGCGTGCGATAGGCAAGGCAACGGTTGAACACCTGTCAATAACCTACTGGTTTCCACATCATTGTTTTTATCAGCCAGCAAGGTAACTGAGATACGATGACAAATCGTTATGACGCAATTTCAAGTGAAAATGGAGCGCCGAGCCGCTAAAATATCAAAAAATTGACGACGCATTGTGTTGTTGCACTTTCTCCTGGGAAGGATCTGATTTCACGCCTACTCTTCTTTGTTTCTCATGTTATGGTATTAATCTTCTTCGTCGTATTTCTTTACAATCTCTTCACTCAATCGCTGACTTATTGTAATGAAAAACTTTATTATAAATATTCTCTTTTTCAATAACGTTTTAAAGTATTTCTTAAAAATTTGCTTTCATTTCGTCATCATTGATTATTCTTATTATTATTTTTTTTTTTGTAACTCGTGATTTTCTTACTTATTTATATAAATCACGTACATTTTATTTGTAAATTTTAATTTATTTCAATGACATATGCACAGCCTATTATCAGTTTTCATGTTGGCATGAATCGTCGTATACGATCATAAAAGTTTGATGGCTAGACGGCTAGGCAACACCGAACATGTATACTAAGGAAAGTATTTCTTGCTCAACGTACTGTTATTTCTGATAATTTTCTCAATTACGATGAAAACATGACTGGATAACGATTTCCATGAATAGATTATTTTTTACCTTCCTTCGGTTTTAACAATATTAATAAAAAAAAAAAATGATACGAAGGACAATAAATGTTCATTCCTTACTGACTAAATTTCACAAAAATTGTGAATTTTCTTCCCACCAATACTAAGTATATAAATATTCCTACGCGTTTGTTGGGTATTATAATTTAACGGTTATTGACGACGTGCCACAAATCAATTACAGAAATTCCCGAAAATTATAAGCATCCCATACTATTCTAATTCGGAATTTTAAGAATAAAGTGAATGCCCGTTGCCTTGCTGAGCAGAATATACTTCTGTAAATAATAAGCTAAGTCTTAAGTAAAACGGGTATTTAGGCTTCAAGAGCATTCAAAACTCTCTTTACGATAAAATTTCGTTCTATAATGGATTTCCTCATTTCTGAGATAGAAGTTCCGGTTAGTGCAAATTGTACCTTCAATCTATCATAATTATAATAATAACGAAGACAGGTAATGTTAACAAGAGTGCCTCTTTCGCCTAAAAAAAAACTTTTTGTATTCCTTCTCGATTCAGCAGCAAAACAGCTATTTGAGAGTAAAATAAATACTGACGCTCTCTAATTGAATTTTCTAATGAAAACCTCAACCCATGAAAACACAAACTACGGTTGAGTGTGAATGTCGCTCTCTCACTCTCTCTCTCTCTCAGTGTGTGTGTGTGTGTGTGTGTATGTATGTATGTATGTATGTATGTATGTATGTGTGTGTGTGTGTGTGTGTGTGTGTGTGTGTGCGTGTGTGTGTGTGTGTGTCATACATATAGGTTTTTTATTTTCATTGCTTAGCTTCAGAATTTGTCTTTTCCTTCTGGAAAATTGATTCAGTTGCCATTGAGAGAGTTGTATTCTACAATTCTAATGCACTACCAGAATCATTCAACTAAGGAATGATAAATGTATGACTTTATAAAGTTCGCGTCAAAGTGTGATTTTTCCAAAGCGTTCAAAGCGCGACGTGTGCGTACAAGGTTGTCATCATATGGTGCCTTAAAATAATAAATCCCTCCAAATTTATAGGCTAAGTTTTATGACATTCCAACATGTAGGTAAGTTATAACATGACACTGCGTTCTTTTGCTTTAGAAATTATGAGTGAGGTCTGTCATAAGCTAGTAATGAGGATTTTTATCGTATGTTGACATACAACGTATAAATCTTCCTCTGCAATGTGGGATATGCTTTATTATTTTGTCTGTTTCAGCTCTATTACAGATAAACCAGAACTACGACGGCGTTCACGCGGTCCCTCCAAACCCTTCCCCAACCACATGTGTCTGAATGATTTTAAAATTAAATTTTTCTCAAAGAAATTTTCTGATTAAATAAAACTATTCAATCAATTTACTCCCAACACTCGCTAACGCGAAAAAAATTTTGATGCAAATTTGTAAGACATCCTGATCCCCAAAAGGGAAGACACCATCCGCCAACCACTCCGTTCCTAACCCTTATGGGCTTTACCGGAGGTCATCATCGCAACTTCGGCTTATGACATATTCCAGTCTGCCTCGGCTAGGATGCCACCGATGCGTATGCCACGAGTGGCATTCCCATCGGTGTACAACCATTTAATGAACAAAAAACACAACGCATCTTACCGAGTCTTAAACAAGACTGTAAGTACTTAACGAAACAAAGGATCTGAACTACCTACCCGTAGAAGATAAAGTGAGTTCAACATACCACACTTAAAATAAAAATATTACACGGAACAATAACAACACAGTAACATTGAAACATAACAAAACAAAGGACAAAATCAAAAAAACATAACTTTTAAAACAAAACAGAATACAAGAAAAATCCAAGCAGAGCTCTATCCCTTCAGCAATCCTTTCCTTTCCCAAGTAAACTATAAAACATTTCACTATTTCGCATTCGGCCTGGATGCTCCAGTTTACGCGAAGATCCAGCGCCGACATGATAAGATCAAGCCGACAAATTTTCTCCGTGCGCATTAACCCGTACTACGAGCAATCATAAAAACATGGTAGGCGTCATCCAATTGTCTACACTGAAGAGATACATTCCAGAATCTACCAGGCCGAATTTCAGAAGTCTGTCCCTAAAAGCACCATGGCCGGAAAAATCTGGAAAGTTGATCATGCGTATAACGCCCACCATCTGTCTCATCCCATCTGGCGTGCCACAAGGGATTGCTGAAGGGATTATTGTTTAATTTCTCATACTTTTCCAAAATAAACTCACCAGACTTCTTAGCACACACCGCCGCTGCTTCTCAGACAAGTCTATCGGTTTCACTCCTGCAATCACCAAGACTGCCTCCCGTGAAATAGTACGGTAACCACCTGTTACAGTTAACAATATTAGGCGTTGAGCCCTTAATCATATGTCCCGATAACGTTTATATTTTAGCCTATCCGCCCAAACAGGCGCAGCATTTAGCATAATAGCCTCGCAGGATTATAATGGTCTTAAAATTAAGACCCCAAACAGGATTCACCACACGTCGAATACCGAATAAGGCATTTCAAGCCTTCTTAGCGACGTATTGAAGGTTCTTATTAAATTGCAGTTTCTCATCAAGAAACACTCCGAGGCACTTTTGAACCTGAACATACTTTTTACGCTGGCCTGCCATCAAAACACGGAGTAGTCGACTCACTGCCAAACGGCCTTTGAGGAGCATCATCGAGGTCTTTTCCAGGCTCACGTCGTCTTATGTTTATGACTCCACAGCTCAAGCACCCTGCAAGCTTGAGTGGCTCGGAGTTCAACCTCACTCCGCGAGCTTCCATCAATCAGCAGAAGACCATTATCAACATAATCCACGATGTAACACCCGCTGCGAAACCTCAGCCACAGAAGAGAATCAAACTCCACCACCAACAATAAAGGACCAAACACGCTGCCCTGGGAACATCCCTTGGACAGCGTCTTAGCAACCTTATGGCTGCCCTCGCCAAGCAGCACATCCCGATGTCTGAAGTAACTGTGCATAACTTGCAATTCACTTACGGTTCATTCTCTTTTGTGGAGTTGGTAAATAGCAGAAGGCCACTATAATTGTTAAAGTTAGGCTAATAGATGGAGAACTCTGAATAATGAATAACCTCAGGGATCAGTTCTGACCCACATTCTGTTTAGCCTGTGTATCTATGACATGCCAGACACGGACTCCATGAAAATTCAGTTTGCGGACGATCTAGCAATGGTTTTCCAGAGTAAACTATCTTATCTTATGCACTGTGAGAGTGTGGTGATAGGTTATCTGCGAAATTGAGTGATTGCTTCCAGAAATGGGGACTTGAGCCCAACACAAATAAGACTGAGGTTACTGAATTCCATCTAAATAATAACACATTGAATATTATTTCAGGAAAGTATAATTTATATATCTTAAATTTCACGTTATTTATCGATTGAGCTGTCTGTCTATCAAATGTTCACTGTATTTTCAGCTCACTTCTGTTGTAATAAAATACCAATGTTTGTTACATCTTACATCCCGTATAACTTACACTAATGCAGAATTGCGTTAGGCTATATTCAAACTCACTTTGGCAAGTTGGCCTCTTCATCTTTAGTACTAGAAATTTAATTTTCAAACGGTTATTAGTAGTACTTACTTGCTTGAATATTTTTACCAATCCAAAATTTACGACCTTCTAAATAAATGCGCATAATTACTATAAATAATAATGAACAGTATTTTGAGAAAAAAAATTTTTTCATCATTACAATTTAATCTTTGTTTATATGTATTTACACTTTCTTTTTTTTAATTTCAATTCAAAATTAATTTCAAAACATTCAGCATTATACGTATTTTTTAATTCATTAAGATAACAGATGAGAATAAAACAATTAATACTAGAACCAAATAAAAACTTTCGGCACGCCGGAGGATGAAGTTAGATTTCACCGGTGCTAAGTAGGGAATAAAAAAGATTTCCAACTTAAAGTTAAGAAAAACTTCAACTTTACTCACTACGACAATGGTTTCATGTGAAAATAGTTTCACATGTTTAGCATTCGACAAGTCCCATCTTCTTACAATTCCAGTAATATTTTGGTCATCTCTTGCCTTAAGGGTTGGTCATATAAAAAATTGTTTCAGACAAAAGTTTTAGGTAATGTTTAGAGGACTAACTGCCATTTTAAATCGATTCGATGCTGTCATTATTAAGGGAGGTATGATTCTTTTTTGTCTCCGAAACACTATTTTTCAACCCCCTGGGCCAGTGGGTGATGTCAAAAAAATTTACTCACATACATTTTAGTTCCTTATCCAAAGAATAGTAGGAACTTTAAACGAATTCGATATTTTAACTAATAAGAAAGTTATAGCTATATTTTGTTTTTTCGAAAACGACCCTAAACGTCCACCGCTATTGGTCTGATTTTGGCCGTTAACGATCTCTACCGAGATTTTGGGACGAGTTATTTTTAAAAATAAATTTGAAAGTGATTTGCTCAAAATTACAGCAGTTATCGTGTCCACAAGAAAATGAAATACATATATATATATATATATATATATATATATATATATATATAAACTTTCAAACTGACGGTGGTTTTGGGATCTTAGAGATGTGTGTACGCGAAGATATGTCGAAATTTTTCGGAAGTCAAATTATGGTAACCATTACAATAAAATTTATAGCTTTCTTATGAAATCTATCTAAAATTAAGGGAAATGGAGACGAAAATATAAAAATGAGGGAAAAGGGAAATTTTTTAAATTATCTTTGACACGTTTTAATGTTATTTTTAAATGAACCTTTTTTACAATATACCTTTTACACATTTTGATTCGAAAAAACATTTTCGAATAAAAAGGTACGTAGCAAAAATTTCTCCTTGCGTTAGAGCGCATTGTAAAACTTGTGAATTCTTTTCATTCAATATAAATAGAATGCCATACTCCCACACCGGAATATATTTTTTATTAGTAGAAATATTACGGATGACGTGAAATTGTACTTGCAGAAGTCTTCATGAGGAGGTAAATTTTGAAGTATAATGCTAATAAAATTTCTCGATATATAGTTATTAAAAAATTTATTTTAACTTGTTATAAATATTTACGAGTAAAAAAAAATTACAAAATACGACGTTTTGAAATGCAAAATTATGTACCTTTTATATTTTAGTAATCTCTTTAGGAAAATTTATATTACTAAGTCAATTTTATAACATTTAACTTAAAAAAAATTACCAAAAGTTCACATTTTTTATTATTTTATTATTTTGTCAACTGATTTATACACATTAACTTATATGTTGCTGGTTATTACTCGTATATACGACATTGACTCTGAAAAATCTCTGAAGAACTCATGGTTTCTTGGATTTCCCTATTTCATTTTTTTAGAAATTGTCTTTTCTTCTTCTTTCAAAAGTGATCCATTCAAAATCCTTATTGCTAAGTCAGCTGAAATTGATTTTTTGAACGGGAAGGTGTCATCATCGATACTGCTTCATTCCAATATTTTCAATAATAGTATTTTTGACTTGATTCTTTTTATGGCATTGATAGTTTCTTTCCAAAACATTACTCAAGACCTAACCTCTTCAGATATTAATGTATCTCATCTTTTAATAATAAAGAAAAAATATAGTATGAAATGAGGCACTCAAAAGAAAAAAATAATAATATGCAGAGTAATGTATTACCTTTTCATCAAAGAAAACCACGATTCTTTCATAAACCTTTTATAGCACTAAATTTGTCTTTACATTTTTTTAACTAGTTAAGATGTAAAAAAAATTAGAACGATTAGTTTTGAAATGGAATCACTAATAATGTTAGTTACATTACGCTACTAAGTATCACTATTTCTGATCATTGACTAAATTAAAAACTAACTTTTAATTATACTAATAAAAATATATTATTGCCGTACAAACCGAACAATAAATATTGTACGTGTTATTATGCTTTCTTTCTGAGATGATTCCATATTTGATATATATATATATATACTTTTTTCTGTTTAGACTACGGAACCACCTTCAGGATTACTTTTGAGGATGAATAAGGATATTACGTATGAGTGTAAATGAAGTGTAGTCTTGTACAGTCTCAGGTCGATCATTTCTGAGATGTGTGGTTAATTGAAACCCAACCACCAAAGAACACCGGAATCCACGACATAGTATTCAAATTTGTATAAAAGTAACTGCCGTTACTAGGATTTGAAACTTAGAACTCTCGATTTAGAAATCAACTGATTTGCAAAGACGCGTTCACCACTAGACCAATCCGGTGGGTTGATATACATATCCTAAATTTTTCTTGATCTACAAAGATAAAATAATAGTTTGATATTATACCAGGACATTAATGATTGTGGGTAGAACATTTTCCACTATCTGGTCATAGCTTTATCAGTTTTACAATGCAAAAAATCTGATGCTTAGCAGTTCCTAAGCATATTTTACCAGTTAATAACGAAACTATATATCTTTTCTTAGAAAAAGAAAATAATTATTTTATACTTGCTACACGTAGCAGCATCGCCCGCGCTATGTGGTTACTTGCGTTTTCTGTAGCGGACAAACCTTTTATTTTATGTGTTTTAGTCAAGTAACCGGAGGCAGGTGCCTCCAGTCACATATACAGTAACGATGGCAGTGGCTGTGTTAGTTGAGCCTCAGCAACGTATACCTTCGCAGTCCTTAAAACAATCTGAATAAAAAAAAACAAAAATGCTTTTTAAATATTTATCTGAGGAGTATTTGCAAGCCCAAATCTACTGAATATCTCATTGACTATAGTCGGAATTGGGAAAATTTATAATCATTTATTAAATTTTTTTATATTTCTTTTTCACCTTTCAAAGTCGAATTAAAAAAATTTAGAAATTAGTTTATTCACATGAAGATTACACTAACCAAAATTCAAGTTGATTTCTTCGTTTGTTAACGAGAAATTAAAAAACCAACTGGTTTTTCAAGAAAATTCTTAAAAATGCATTTCAATCCTTGAAACTTGGAATTTCAAAAAGTCTAGAAATTAGTTTTTAAATTTTCATAATCGTTCAATTCAAACCCAGCTCACGCAATATAAATAATCACAGTTCAAAATTCATTAATTCAAATCATTAAAGTTTGTGCTTGAACCGGCAAATCGAGGAAAGAAGATTCAGAGGAGATCGGAGAAATCTCCGGTTATTTGGATTTTCCTTTCCAAATGTCCTTACCAATTATGCGCTTTACAGTACACGAGGTCTCTTTAGTCATTAACGATGAAATACATCCAGCAAAGGGACCGGGGTATGATTTGATCACCGGTAGGGTTCTGAAGGCCCTACCTCGGCATGGGTTACGCTTGGTTACTTCGATTTTTAATTCTATTGTCCGAATAGGTCATTTTCCTGGTCCGTGGAAAATTTCACAAATAATTGTGATAGAAAAAATGGGTAAAGACACAACAAATGTAACGTCTTATTGGCCTATCAGCCTGCTTCCTGTGCCCTCTAAGGTGTCTGAAAAGCTTCTTTTTGAAAAGATTAAAGCAGTTCGTGGACGATCAAATTACCAGTTTGGGTTTAGAGAGCAAAATGCTGCTGAGGAGCAGGCGAACAGGATTGTTAAAGTTATAAATCATGCTCTAGACGAGAAAGAGTACTGTTCAGCGGTTTTCCTCGATGCCAGTCTGGCTTTTAACAGGATTTCGCATGTAGGGTTTGGTCTATAGGCTGAAACATCTTTTTCTACACGTTTTATACGTGGTGCTGAAATCTTACCTAGAATAAAGAAGTTTTCAAGTCAAATATGGAGAGGTTTTGACAGATTTACCTTATACATCAGGAGTACCTCAAGGAAGCGTTCTCAGAGCTAATTCATCTTATACGTTCTGTTTACGGTTGACTTGCTAATTACGGCTGATACCACAGTTGCAACATTCGTTGACGATACCGCAATACACTTGCAGTCTACAAGGCGACTGCTTCTCGTTTTATTCAGGATTATATTCCTCTCCTCGAATCGTAGCTTACATGTTAGAAAATAAAGATAAACGAAACAAAATCATAGCACGTCACGTTTACCCTTCGTAAGAAACACTGTCCTCCTGTTTCTATCTTCAGTGTTCCGATACCGAGATCTCAAGAGAGTAAATATTGGGTTTTCATCTTTACCCACTACTTACTTGGACGAAACGTAACAAATTTAAGCGGAAACAGTTGAATCTCAAGTTTAAAAGCATGTACTGGCTGATAGACACAGATCTCGGATTTCAGTAGAAAGTAAATTATTGATTTATAAATCAGTTTAGCAGCCTGTTTTAACTAACGGGCTTGAATTATGGGGTACAGCGTGCAACTCCAGTACTGCCATACTTGAACGATACCAGATAAAACCAATGCAAAAAATGATAATCATACCCTGGTACATATGCAACAGCCTCGTATATAATGATCATAATTTGCGAACCGTTCAGCAGGAAATTTCTCTAGTCAGCCTACGGTATCAAAATTGTTTGGATCAGCCCCCGAATTATTTGGCGGTAAATTTATTGGTTAACACGATCAGTGATTTTTCAAGATTGCTAAGCAACAATATTTATGATTTACCTTATCGTTTCAGTTAGATGACTTTATGGTCTGGGTGTATGGAATGCTATTTTATTTCATTTCGTTATTATCGTTAAGTCACCAGCCGCTGGGTGTGTGACTACTTAATGTTAGTTCAAATACAGATCTTATTTACTTACTGTTCAATTATCTTGCTGAACAGATTGTAAAGTTGCTGTGTCGTTATCATAAAAAAAGGAAACCAGCAAATCTCCATTAATACAAATATATATATTTTAGAAAATTTTCGAGATAAAATATAAATAAAATTATTTAATTGTATATTATAATATATTGTATATTATAATTATAAATATATTATTATTATTATTACTTCTTGCCGCAAGTTCGTTTCTTGAACGAAATTAATGTATTTTTGTAAACTTTTTGTAAATAGTGACTTAAACATTAATTATTATTTCCATTGTTGTAAATTTATATATTATTTTTATTATTGTATACTGATATTTATGTATTTAAATATTGTATTTTCAACTTATAAATGAATTGTTACTTGTAACTGTTTATAGATATTGTTAACTATTGTATATATTTTCATGTAATACTGTGCAACATATGAAGGCTTTGTAAAGCTGTTCTGTTGCACAAAAAACAAAATAAATAAATAAATAAATAAATTATTCATTCGATTGCTTCAAATCATTCACTTCAAACCCTGTTCACACTTCATTAATTCAATTATTTGAAGTTTTTGCTTCAACCAGCAAACAGCCACTACTACATATATACTTGTATGTATTGTAGAGATGAAATAAGTCCTAAAACCTTCTCAGTTAAACCAAAAACTGGGTAAAAAATTGGTAGCCAAAGATCGGGTAGTTTTTTGTTCATTCCGAACAAAAGTCCTCTTCCTCTTTGTATAATAATATAGATATTGAAAACATTTTTTTTCAGAGACTTTTTTTATTCGACACTGATTCATTTCATATTTTCATTGATGGTAGGTTACTTCCTTAGAATTTGGCTACAAGACTTTGCTTATTTTTCATTTTTTCTTTCACTTAGTCCATTACTTATTTTAATTTTATTATGCCTCACTACAATGCCATTTACTTTTGACTCGTGAATAAAAACTATATTAATGTACAATTTAAGAGAGTAAGTAAAATTATTGGGAATTCATTCCAGTTATGGGATTTTTTTTATCTGTTGCAAGTTTTTAAAAAGTAAATGAGCATGCTCATTACAAATTATTAGTTAAGGCTTTTTTTAAGAAGTTACTCATTATTTTGTAATGTTTTTGTATGTGTTTTATATCAAAATACTTTTATCAAAAAATAATACATATACAATTATTTTCAACTTACTTTTTATCTTCGTTTATTATTACTCATTTATCTTCTAATTAAACTAAAAATATAAAATTTATAGTTTAATATCTAGTAAGCCTTATTAAAAGGTAAATTAAGATTGTATTGCGTATTTGCAGATTGTATAAACTGTAAGATATGTTTAGAATTAACAGAAATTTACAACTACAAATGTTCGAAGTACAAAAATTATATTCCACTTATATTATTATTTATATTAATTTTTAACTTAATGTTGTTCGCTAATTTTATTCACAATAACTGAATTTCCCATCCTGCCGTTTTATAATTATATATTTTATGTAATCTATTTCATTTTTAATATTCCGTATAGATCTCTTATCTTCCACTCGTTCTCGTAACTTCCTTAGTTAAATTTCTGGAGTGATAGTTATATTCTTCCAATGAGTGAGTTATAACAGTTTTTTTTTTCATTTATAGGATTGTTCCTAGGTAACACCTTAGTTTTGTATCTTTATGTATTGCATATTGTTTCTTTTAAAAACTTTTTACCAATTTATTTCTCTTTCTTCTTTTTTTTGATGACTTGATTAAAACTAAATTATACGAATTGGAATCTTTTATTTTTAGCTTTCTAGTGACTTTTATGGTAATTCGTCTATTAAAAAAAAACAAAAAAAATAAAAAGAAAAACTAGTAATAAACAGATTGTCTCAGATTAAATGGATGAACTACTAGTCATTTGACATGGATGTGTATTTGGACAAGTTGAAATGAATTCAGGGATAACTCTTTATTGGTAACGAGTTACATGTAACCGTTACAATTTTTTTTTCGTAATATATTCCAATAGCATTAATTAATTATTATTTACATCATATAAAATATGTTTCTTCTTCCATTTTCTCACATTGTTCTTTCTATTTAATTTTAATGAAATAATTTAATTTAACCATAATTTGGTTAGATTGTTTATTATTGCCGTACTGTTTTCTTTCCTGAACACAGACCAAAAATTTTATTTACCTTGTTTTAATACAATGAAAGAAGTGCCTAAAATATCATAAATAAAAATTAAATTAAGAGCATTATTCCCATCAATTTTTTATAACAAAACAAAAAAGGAAAAGAAACAAAGGTTTACCAGTTGATTTGAAATGTCATATTTGTTATGCAATCAATTAATTTATATGTCAGATCAATTAATATATTTATAATCAGTTAACGATATTTTGATAGAAAAATTATTAATTTATTCTTCAAAAAAAAAATCGATATTTTGTTTGAGTGAACAAATTTAAATGTTAAGTATTCTATTTTATTTAATATGAATAATGCAAAACAATTTTTTTTTTAATTTTAAAAATTAATCTTCGTATATAAAACATTTACACATTGGCTAGTTATACTTCATATTGTAATTATAACTTAATTATCCTGGTTTTAGAATATTTAATATTTTTTAAATTTATTAATTAATTCATAGATCCGTTATGTCATTGGTTAAAGTGAAATCTTGTAATAAATCATTAATAACCAGTTATAAATACATCACCATCAATCATTGAGTCATTGATTAAATTTTTAATATATTTGACATGATCAATCAATTATTCTTCCAAATTTATTACATTGAAGGAACATTTAAATTAAAGTAATAAAGTTTTAAATAATTTATCCTAAAACAAAAATAAATAAAAAAATTGACTTTCTGGTATTTAATTTGGGAGATTAACTTCATTTTTAAGGAAAAAAATCTAATTTTTCATCGAAAAAAGTTTTACTCACGTTGAAAGTTAATTTAAAATTTAATTAGTGAATTTAAGTAAAATAAATTTTCATTATTGCTATATTCGTAGTACGTATACGAATTACCAAAATCTGATTTATTACAGTCATTTACCAAATTAAATAAACATCTTATTAACCAATTCTAATAGGTAAATTATGGTATCGATTAATTTACACTGAAGTAAATTATTGGCACAGATCAGACACTCATTTCTTGTTATTTAATGACAAGTTCTTTGAAATGATAATTAATATTTCATTTATTTAATTGACGGTTTATCTAAATAATTGAGTGTAAAAATTGTACCTAATATTTATCATAATGAAGTTAAATAAAAAAAATTATCCGATCCCCGTAGCTGAGTAGGTAGTGTCTCGTCATTTCGTGCGGAGTTTTCGGGTTCTAATCCTGGTCAGGCATGGCATGTTTTCATACCCACCAGTTTCTACCGGGGTAATGAAAAAAGCTGCTGATGCCTATTCATTCATAACAAACTTCCTACCGTTATTTTATTAATCCTTTGAACATTTTAAGAGATGTAATTTATAAATTTAAAATAATTGTTTTTCTACGTGTTTACAGAATATACTAGAAACTTGATGGGAGTTTCACGTAATTATAATTAATTATTGCATTTTCCTTTTAAGTAAATCAGTTGCATTTGGGTAACAATTACATCTGAGGTTGTTTTTCATCTATCTGAATAAGAAAAAAATCCGTTCGCAGAAAAAAAGTTGCCAACAAACAATCACAAAAAATTCCGCAATTTTTTTTTTGTTCACTGCTCTCTATTTTTTACTTCTAGTCACTGTAACTTGCAATCAACATATATTACTTTGACAAGCTAGGACGTTATGTTTTGACATAATCGTTGTTAATGACCTGTCACGAGGCAGTAATTCCAAAAAAATAACATAAGATCTTATGTTACGACTTACTAAGCAAGGTTAGAATTGGTTTCCAACTCCCTTTTTACTCAGCTTATATTGTTGCATGATATCATTCCACGCTCACGAAAAATGAATGATATTCAGCCTTATAGGTGACACTTTATTCTGATCATCTTATGAACTGGATAGTGAATATAAATCCTCTTACAAAATAAACCTGCAAAATAAAATGTTCTGTTAACTTTTGTTAATAAAAATTGATTTTTATTTCTTTTTTATACTATTTTTGCATCATTTGTTTCAGAATTAAATTCCCTACAAGTTTTAATAATAAAAGTTACGTATTTATTACTCATTTAACTGCGTTATTTAACTGAGTACACCACGCTTATTATCAATTTCTCTTTCTCACTATAATTATAAAGTGATCAAATCATGCGCACAGGCACACATATTATATATAATCCCATATATATATATATATATATATATATATATATATATATATATATATGGGTGGATGGGTGGGTATGTGATATGTGCGTGTGGTGTGTCTGCGCGTGTGTGTAATCATGCGTGTTTGCTTGTAATAAAGTACAAAATTTTTTATAAAACGACGCATTTTCTAAAATTAATAAACGTCTACTTTTATAATGAATGCAAATTAAAGAAAAAAAAAAACCCAAAATAATATTTAAGATTTCGGAAGAAAACAAGAAACATCTATACAGATAGATATCATATAATACAGATAGATAGTACTAAGTTTTGTTATAGGACAATCACCACCAGTTACAGCAGATTAAACATTTTTTTCCCCTGTTTAATCATTATTGAAATTAAACTCTCTTTTATGTCAGAATAATTATAATTCATATTATGATTTTAATACATTGTAAATGGTTTTCAAAGCATTGTTTCTAAAAATTACTGATAATTAATAAAATTTAATTATGAATAATTGTTTTTTATTTTATTTTTATTATTCGATTTCTTTGAAATTACATTAACAACTATAATAATAAATACATTACAGATACCAAAAAATTGATCAACTTTTACATTTTAGAAACAGTCAGAATTTGAGTTCAGGAATGAAATTATTTAATATATAATGACTAGGTGCTTTCGTAATGCACTCCAATTTGGATCGCAGCTTCCTGTATTTTTATAAATATACTTTACATCTCAATTTTAATATTTCAATATATATTTAGAATAACAGCATTAGTTATTATTTATATTGCTTTTTTTTTACTGTTTACCTCGCCCCCCTCCGAACCGAACCTGCAATTAAGCATAACTATAACTCCAGCGGGTACCGTCGCCTCAAACTACCTCGGCAGAACTCAAGGTCCCACCCAGGTAGCCTAGACCCGGCCTTTCGATTAGACGCCATGTCTCAAATGAGAGGACCCCGAAGGGATCCCCTACTGGGAGTCCGGTCTTACATTCCTCTCGCCTTGCCTCTAGTGAATCCCTGAAAGAATCCCCCACCGGGTCTTATTTATGAACGGTCTTATTTATCCCCCTTCATGGCTCCGCCAAGAGTCTCCGTCCACGTGTTTATATTTTTTACCAATATTTTAGGGTCAATCTCTTGGAAAGCCCTTTCTTTTGGTTATCATTTAAAATTGTAAATAATAATAAAACATTGTACTTGTATTATTTGTATTATTTACAAATATATTTGTATACATTTTATATGTATTTATTTTGTATTTCTTTTATACGTAAACATTTTGATTTGTGTTTGTTTTATTATGTACAAGAATATTTGTTTTGAGGTATATTTTTGGAATTAAAAATTTAATTATACGTTTCAAGTTTACATTCAGTATTTAAGTATTGTTTATTGAGCAGTATTAACCTTTATAGTTGTTAATCCGTGAAAATTAACCTTGACTCTGACACTTAATTGGTTTTACTATTTTTTCCATTTCTTCTTATTCTGCTCTGATCAGATTATAAATTATCTATATTTACCATAATTACATGTTTATTCTCTTAACGAATTTGGCACAAATTACTTCTTTCATGTTCACAATGTATGTTTAAATTTTTGTCTTTCTGTTGCAGTTGCCTTCGATTATGCTTTTAATTATTAAACTAATGTACACTAAATCTCATAAAAATTATAATTCTTGTCTTGATATTGGTAATAATTCTCCATTGAATTCAATTTTTGTTAGTTTTTATTAAAACGTCTTAACCTCAGTATTTATCCAACCTATTTTTCAAGCTATTTTTACTCAACAAAATTTGTGAAGGATTTACTCTTTGTTTCTGGCTTTCCGATTTTCTCATTTAATTTTAGTAAAACAGTAAATTATTGTTATTTGTGTTTTCAAAAAAAAAATGTGCTTTTTATATAGTAAATTTCGTTTTTATATTGAATTTGTCCTTGATAATATTTTTCTTTAATACCATTCTTAAATATTGCTTAAATATTAAAATTCTATTTCTTTTACTAAATAATAACCCTAATAATTAGCGATTTCAACGACGATCACCCTTCCTGGGACTCAACTTCTTGTTCCCTCCGATGAATATAGTTGATCTACTGAGGGAGAAATTACATTTCTGCTTATTGAACCATGGATCTTACATATTTAGGTCATCTTCATCAGATACGTTTTAGTGCAACAATCTATTCTTGTGTTCAGTAACCTTACTCCCATGTCTTACCTGGGACGTCTCCAAAAACGTTATTGGAAGCGTTCATAGACTGGTGGTAATCTAATTTGATAATAGTGTTTTACCTCAGTCAGCCACGACGATGGGAGGTTCAGAAAGCAGACTGAATCGGATACAAGGATTCCTTTGGCTGGTATGACAAGAGAGGTAGAGTGATCCACAAACTTGCCAAGTTTACACACCAAATTCTCGATAGCACGAATGAATTCATCCCTTTAACATTGGAAAACCAAAATGGTTTGCTGTTTCTTGGTGTGATGAGGACTGTAGATGTGTACTAAGGAATCGGCGTAGGGCTTTATGTAATTTCAATCGAAGATCGACGGATAAATTGTTCTGCGCCTTCTGAAACGCGAGGACTCTTTGCCGTCGAATGTTTAGGTTTGCTAAATGGAATTCCTGGCTGAATTACGTCAAATCAATTTCTTGCACAACACCCTCTACTATTGTATGGAGAAAGGTTCGAACCATGTATGGATTGACACAGTCACCGCAGCCGATCGGACTACAATGTGGCGAAATTATTGTTACTGTACCATTTGATATAGCGACTACATTTGGAAGGTCGTTTAGGAAAATTTAACTTACATCATAGTACTGTCCTGAGTTTATGAGATGTAATTTGCACGTAGAAAATGCACGTATACAAGGTATGGAGGAAAGGAATCCCAAGTACACGTCATGAATGGGGCATAAAAGGCAACGTTCTTGCATTTGTCAGAGGTTTCCTCAGTAATCGGTCCTTCCGAGTTCGAGTTGGAACGACGATATCTGAAAGTTCCACACTAGAAAACAGATTATCTCAGGGAAATGTCCTAAGTGTTACTTTGTTTGCTGTAGCTATAAATAGTATAAAAAACTGCATGCAAAAATCGTGATTTCTTTTGTTACGTAGCATGTAGAATGTTAGGTACAGGTGAGATGCTGCTACAAAACACAATAACCTGCTTAGAATCGTAGCAAAAATCTACTGTACTCAAATTTTTTCTTGAAAAAACTAAATGTATTTGCATTTCCGGAGAGAAAATGTCCTGAGAGTCAACGTGTTTCCTAAGAAAACATGTTGATCCTTAATTGTATTTACGTGGTGAAACAATTGAGGCATTCACGCGGGTTAGATTTCCAGGAATTTGGTCTGATCACCGACTAACGTAGGTAACACATTTGAAGTAATTGAAAGTAAAATGTTTAAAAATGATAGACATGTTGAGGGTTCTAATTCCCGTTGAGAAGCCGATTGTATAAGAATGTTGCGCTTCTACCTAGCTCTGGTCTATTTCCGCTTGGACTACGGCTGCGTAGCATATTCGTTGACAAGGACCACCGCCATAAGGATGTTCGAAGCAGCTCATCATTCATTCATCCGTCTTGCCACGGGTATATTTCGCTCAATACCCTCTGGTAAGTCTGCTGGTGTATAGTGGTTTTTCATTTCTTTGGAATAAGCAGAAGCAAATATGTGCCTTTGATTAAAGCGTAGCAACCCATCTAACGTTTGATACGGTTTTCTCCAACCAATTAGGAATCAGGAACAGGAAACAGTTCGAAAGTAGGAACAGTTAATCGACACAGGAACAGCCGAGTTCTTCTGCTCCGCTAAGCATCAGCACCTTTTCTCAGCTTCTAAATATTTAATTACCTCCAGTCCCTGCTGTTACTCTATGTAATTATTACAAGGCCCCCTTGGCGGCCTTTCCTCGTTAATTACTGCTTTGATCTTTGGTCAGTAATTAACAATAAACTTCATTCAGGTAAACACACTGTGTCACCGTGGAGCTTGTCGTGTAGAAATAATCGTCAAGAGGACGTTAATATTTCACGTTAAAGATAGAAAACACTAGGCTCACTTACGGATATGCAGCAACAATGGATCAACAGATTAAGCACTTTGTGCCCGCTGCGACTGCCAACTAACAGTGCATCCTTGTGGATTGTGTCTCTTATGCAGCATTTTGCCGTAAGCTTAATATTGTGGCTAACATGCAAACTGTTAAGGAAATAATGAAATACTGCTATCTTATATTTTTCGATTTAATAGGGCCACTGTTTTTATTCAAGCATTTGAATTACTGTAATGTATTTCAGATATTCATGCCGTTTATCGTTAAGTTGGTGCCAATTTTATTATTTTGATTTAGATACATAATGTGATATAATTTTTCTTTACTGCAAAAAATATATCTTGTCCGGGCGATAATAACGCAAAAGTATTTTTCGGCCAGAAAATACTCCTTATAAATATTATAATAAAATATATAATATTTAACTTGGTGTTCTTGCCTTTTGTTTAACTTACATTGAGTTTTGCAAGGTAGACAAAATCAATAATAAAACCACTGATTTTGTCTTATTTATTATTTAATAAATAAATAATAAAAATAATAAAGACATAATTTTCTTCTTCATTAGAATCTATTTTTATTAATAAATGCAAGTGATTCAGTATTTTTCTCAGTAATTTATAATTTTAGTTGAAAGGAGAATATTATCCCATTACTTCTATTCTCAAATCTTCCGTTAAAACCTTTTATTTCTTCCATACAGAAGTTGAACAATACTTATAGACTACATTCTTGTCTAGTCCCTTTAAGTATTGAAGCTTATATAAGCTATATAAGGAATCACAGCTACCTGATACTTTTACTAATCATAAACAGCTCTTCTTTTCCGATATTTCAATTGTAATTTCTTTAAAAATTTTTAAGTTTTATTCTATCCAGCTAATAGAATGCTTTCTCACGGTCTTAGTATGTATTATTTTCTATTTCTATTATTCTATGAAAAATAAGGTAAGAATTAAATTGTCAAATAAAAAGAGACTGATTAGTATTAAAAATGGTATCATAATGTGTCTATGCATAACTCAATTTTGTTAATTATGAGAAGTAATAATTTATTATTTTCTGCAGCCTTTTTTCTTAGTTACACACGGACTCGCGTCTTTGTTTCAGTATCATATATAAAATAAAAATACTGATCGTTTGATTATAACAGAAATATTTTAAAATAATAGAATATATTTTATTACTTAAAACAGAACAATAAGCACATTAAATAACTGAAAGAAGTAGCTAAAAACAGGAGTAGTACGGAAATAGGGGTACTGCTTCATCAGCCAATCAGGATGCAGCACCGCCCCCACCACGCTCCCAGCCACGCCTACTTCCTGCCAACACCCCTTGGCTCCGCCTACTTCCGGCCCACCCTTGGCTCCACCCACTTCCGGCCCCCACCACTTGACCCCCACTGCAAGGCCAAGCCCACACCCATTGCCATGCCCCCACCCGAGCCTAGTGGGGTGGCCAGGCCAGGTCAGACCACCCCCCCAGGGACCGGGACCGGGCCCGGCCAGGTCCGGACCTCCGCGTCGACGCGGCGATGGTCGTTTGCCGGCGGGAGCCGGACGACTCGACCGGTGTACGGCCGGCGTCTGACTGAAAGTTTGATTTCCCCCACCACGCCCACCACTACCTCCACCACCACCGCTAGCACCCCACCACATCCTGCATGTACATATATACACGTAAGATTAATAAAATACAAAAGAGAGAAATATAAGTAATACCACCACCACCACCACCACCACTACCAACGCAAAAAGAGAGAATAAAACAAAGTAATACCACCATATCCCCCAAACTTTTTGTACAATATATTAAATAATAAACACTTTCCTCACCATTTGCAACATAATGTGTGATAGTGGATTAATGCAATATCACAGATCGTGTCGCGGGCCTTGGAACCACTGCATTGAGTAATAAATACATATTACTGTATGGGGGTTTAAAGTGTTGTAAACACTTACTTAGTGTTAAACACTTGTACAGTACATAGTACTGTATGTTGTGTGTGTATGTGTGTGTGTGTGTGTGTACTACTTTATAGTTTCTTCCTTTTCATTCACTCGAGTTAATCTTTTACACCTTCTTTCTCTTCTACTTCTGCTGGTCTGCTGATACTGTCTCGTCGAGCATATATTCGATAAAAACAGACAAGTGATGTTCACACTGAAAAGCCTTACTCATGCTAATCCAATGTATGTAAAAGGCTCTCTTTGTCATTGACGATTCTATTTCATTCATGAATTCTAAGAAAAAAACAACGTCCGTTATATATCGTTCACAATCTACTAATTTCTGTCAATATAGTGGCGAAAGATTCTAAGAAATTCATCGCTAAAGTTGAAATAGAAAAAAGAAATTTCAATCCGCTGTTGACGAAAAATTGATTTTACGCGATGATACAGTAAATCGGTTCTCACGACATCATGTAAAATCGCAATTTCAATGGGTGATAAATATTTTAAAATTACGTTGTTGACACAATAAAGATTGTGATGGAATAATCTCACCATATTGTAGGATGTTTTAACTGTTTCAACTGACCTTGAAATTGCGCTTAACTCCTAAATTCTCCCGTCACCCCTAGAATTCCAATGATGGATGCGATCCAGTAAAATGAAAATCACAAAGAGCGTCACCCCTAAAATTCCAATGTGGATGATGCCGCTCCTCTTCATCGACGATTCTATTTCTCTCATAAACTCTACGAAGAAACCAAAGTCCGACACGTATCTATCACAATCTATCAAGTCACAGTCAATAAAATTGCGGAAGATTCTAAAAAAATTAATGGCTAAGTTCGTTAGAGAAATACGAAATATTTAACCATTCTTGATGTGTCATTGATATTAAACGATGATACAAGAAGTCAGTTCTTAAAACATCATATAAAGTCGCAATGTCGAGAGGTGTTAAATATTTTAAAATTATGCTATTGACGCAACGTAGATTATGATGAAATAAGTTTTCCATTCTGAATTGGTTCTCCTAAAGAGATACCTTTTTATATATACCTTTTTTAACCTAACCTAATACAATAGCACAAAATACTGTTGGGATAAATGTTAATTAACGTTTGTCAAAATCACAAGATTATAAATTACTCTGTTTCGGTTTAAAACCGCAACATGCTGTCAATAAAATAATTAATTAACACATCCGGGTGCCCAGGTTATAGAATAATTTGATCGGTCTAAAACCGTAACATCCTGTCGATAAAAAAAAAAATTAGCATTTGTTCAAGCCATCATATCCGATTGTACAAGGTTAATTAGGTATTTTGGTCAAATCCACGTCATCCTGTTGAAAATAAATTAATTAAAAGTCAGCTGATGCTTATGTATAAATAAAATTAAACAAAACTTACCCATCACACTTTGTAAAATGGATCTGTACGCTAATGAAGAATTTATTGTATATGAGGTAGAGTATGAAATTAAGGAGAATCTAAATCCTAATGTAGATGAAATCGGTTCTTATATTCAACGATTAAGTACAACTATAGTGGTCAACAACAACAACATCCACGACGTCGACAACGTCCTCTCTTCGGCATTTTTCCTTTATGCCAAAGTAAGCACAAGTATCAGATTATTAGAATAAACCATGATAAAATATTTTATCACTTAGGGTCTAACATTTAAGTCGTTAGCGGTTGAGAGTAAGTGGAAACAATTTATCTTAAAAGCCTTTACCAAACCAAAAATAACGGTTGTATTTCCACACCACCCAAGAGGTAAAAACCATGGCGCGTTGAGATTTTTTTTAGAGTGAAATCTCTCCCCAGTAGGCCTACAAAACACTCATGCTGCTATTTTACAAACTTAATTTTAAACCCCTAAAAGCATAATAAGTCTACTTCATCGGATGATGTTGAACGATTTTCAATTCTTCTTCCGTGAATCTATTAGTGTATTTTTTTGGTAAATAAAGCCGAAAGTAAGATGTCGATCGCAACAAGTCATCAAAATAGCTGGTGTACTCGTACTAAGATGACACAAATACGAAATTCACCGTATTTTGTAAATATCTTCTTCATATCCCATAATCTGTAGTCGAGACCAACTCGCAGATCAGTTAATTTCTTACGCGTCAGTTTTGACGTGTAATTTCCATCATCATTGAAAGTATTTATGAATGATATGACGTCCATTCTCTTACACGAAATGTTCCAAAGTGACGCGATGCGCACGAAGATTAGATATTTATTTATTGCCTTCTTTCTCCCCTCCCCAACATTCAGAAATGTCTCAATATAACTGATAAAGTTCGTTTTCCCCGATAAGTCTACACGTGTACGGGTTTTCCCACAACAATTCATAGCAATTTTCGTTCACCATCGATCTCAATTTTTTCACGTTTTCGATAATCAGTTCACACGACCACATGTATTCGGGTAGTCCACGACCGCAATAGTTTAATTTTTCACAATCAACAGCGTGATAACAACCTGTGTAAGAATGGGTGACTAGCATCATAAAGCAGTGTTTGCATACGCGTGGAGCGATCCACCTCAATTCGTTAACCAATTCAGTAAACGTCGACAATTGTTTATTTCGTCTTCTTCGACGGACGACCATCTTATCTGATTAACAACTGTCACACACCACTTGTACGATATACCCCTCTCACCCGAACGCCTCTTACAATTAGTTGTTGAAAAAACAACGTTTAATTCGTTGTGTTATAAAGAAAAGATCAGCATATATATGGAGTTCTTTTGAATTGTTATTATTACATTCAACAATACGCAAACCAATATTTTTCAATGCCAATATAAGTTCTTCAACGTCAGCGCGATGAGTTGTCACATCCATACCTGAAGAGAGACTGATAATATGAATTATTTTGCACGATTATTAATACCCAAACGTCTACACAAACCATCGACAATATCGATCTTCAAACCACCGTCGAGATATTCTTGCAAACGACTGTGAATTTCATCGTAGGTGGCATTATAATTGAAAATTACTCTAACCGTATTGAACCGATCAACATCTATATTTATATTTAAAGGGTGTGGAAAAGCTTTAGTCCCAATCTTAATCTGATGTTTTAAAGTTCTTACACGATATAGTGGGTAATATCTAATCAACCACACTGATGATGATAAATCTACGTCCATCGTTACACTGCGACCAACGTTAACCTCATATTCACAGTTTATTTTTTAATAAACTGATTGCAGTTTCTGCAACCAACAGTTTTATTTCATCTCGCAACAGCTCTGCCCAAAGTGTACTAAGAACTGTTGGAGGGGGAGAAGCGGTTTCGTTGTCGTCCAACAACAAGAGTGATTTTGTATATTCAGGTATGCCATCACGATTTATATTATCCAAGTAATTAGAAAACATTGGCATCACTTCCGTTAAATTTTTCCACTCTACAAATGTGAAATGAATTCGCATACCCATGTTATCGTATATATGAACATACCATTTTCCGAAAATGGATTTTAAATCGATACCGATAGAAAATTCGTCTTTATCGTTTTTCAAAATTAACTCCTTCTTCTTTCTCACCTCCTCATGCAGTTCTATATTAGCTGTTATATCAGAAGATAACGCTACTAACTTGTTCCACAAAAACCCATCTAGTATTAAACTTTTCGATCCATTCGTAAATATTACTCCCGCTTACCAAAATCAAGCTTACCAATCAAACCAACCGTTATGAATTTAGATACATTTAAATGTGTGTCAACCGACAGAACATGCTTCACCGTCCGATCCATCTTGACGACTGAGACTAAGACCAAAAATCGTACACCTCCCTCACCATTCGTGATCAAGTGTGACCAATTCACACTCTGTCTCCTAATGTCAACGTACGTGGTTGATTATTGGTATCGTCAGGTTGTTAATAACCTAGAAGAGGATGAACGCATCCAAAACATATATGAAAATATACGTGATGGTTATAATGAACAGCAACTTGAGAGCATGTATATTGATGATATATTAGGCATAATCGAACGTAAACCAGAATATATGAAAGAGAAAGCCGTGGGGCCGGAAGTGGTCGGGGCTTGGGGCGTGGTGTGGGCTTTGCTGCGTCCTGATTGGCTGATGACGCAGTATCCCTATTTCCGTACTACTAACAGGCTTGCATATCTCTTTTCAAAGACAGAAATTATGGCATGTGCTAGTAAATAACCCAGAAACACAATTGAAACAAATTTCGGCAAAATTAAGATCACTGACCATTTTAAACAACGGAGAAATAATTAATAGAAACGCAATAGTTAAAATAGTGATTGGGACAAAAAAACACAAATTAGAACAACCGAAATTTTACAATACAATAAAAAGAACCTTTGTACAAATGCAAATCTTAGACATTATAAAATAGTTGTAAGATAAGTAATCTTGCTTGTAATCTTGTTTCATGGAAACCGGAATAGGAATTCTACTCAAGATAGAAAGAAGAATTTTCAGAAGTATTTATGTTCAAGAAGACCACAATAAGGCTACAGACTGAGATCAAATAAAGTGGTAGGTATACGATAAAATTGAAGACCTGGACGTAAATAAGAAACCAACAATTAAAATTCTATTGAATCGTGGACCGAATGAACCAATCAAGAGTAAACAAACAATTGTTCAATAAGCCTTGGAATTATGAAGGTGGTTATGTAAAATAGATAAAAGAAGAGCTCAAAAAGTTCAACAATCCAGAAAGTGTCTTTCAGACCAAAAAACAATACAAAAAGGAAAACAATGGATTGAAAAAATACAGCTAACAGTTTGATATAAAGAAAAACGTCTGGAAGAAAAAGGAAGAATGTACATGAAATGATATTGACTTACTTATTTGATAAATAAATGATTTTTCTTTAAATTTTTCTCTAAAAAATCATCTTCAATACTGAATAGTTTTTGGTAGCATAAAAATATATTTCTTATACTCGTTTGGTGCCACCTCATTAAATACTGCTTGATATTGTTTTTAAATTTTTTATCACTTTCATAACACAGATTATAATTCAAAACAGTATTACAATTTAAAAGATGTAGTTCAAACGGATAAAAAAAAATTTATCGGTAAATTTCTTATAAGCAGGTTTTCACTAGAGATGTGATTTGTTGTTCTAGGTATCGATTAACGTAAACTAGGTATACGAGTATTACGGATAATATTCAATAAATGTGTAGCACACATTAACTGATTATGAATGCTTCTGGCGAAAACCTATTTTTTTTTCTAAACCGTTTCTCTAACACCTAAAAAAAATCGTTTTTATATATGAAATTATAACCAATGAACTGTTAAGCTTTACAAACTCAATTTACACGCTTTGTGATAATATTACATTTCTATAAAATATATGATAAATGACTCGGAAAAACTTATAATATGTTTTGGTTTTTGTTCTGATTTATATATTTATTTTACACCGGTGGACGAAGGTTACACTTAATACTTGTGTTAATACCCATAAATTTAAACAAATTTGATGAACTATTATTCAATAAAGTTAAATAAACGATTTGATTTATGAATTTTCAAGACATTCAGCATTTTTACAAAGTGGTTTATTGCTCACTGTAATCATTAGGAACTAGCTAACAGATCGAAAAGCTTGTTCTAATGTCAAATATTAGCAACTCGATTAAATCATTTTATTTAAAAATGTGTCCTGAATTCATATCTACTTCAGAAATATAAGTAACAAGTGTACTGATTATAAATAATTTTACCTGAAACAAGAAATGAAAATGTTCAAACTTCCTTCCTTACAGACGATGCTGTACTGGAATCAATTTTTGATTCCAGACTATTCCTCCTTGATACTGGTAAATTGTGATCATAAAGGACTTCAACTCTCAGAAAAGTTATTTCCTGCTGTTGAAGTTGATAAGACAACTCGCCTCTCTTCTATCGTGAATAATTTCAAAGTAAATTTTCAAAAAATTGTTACTCGTCTTATCTTCTTAGTATAGTAGCTCCTTTCTGTATTTTTTTTGTTCTGGACTTGTTCTGACTCTGGGCAAGTTTTAAATAATAATGGAACTAATTACTGAAACAGTTCTTCACCCAAAAAGCAGTATTCTGTTTATTCGTTTACATATGTTTTCTAAAGTAAATTTCTAGATATTTTTCTATCCATTTTGGGGTATTATACTTTTATCGCTGACAATCCTAAAATCTCTTAAAAATTACTGGCTTTTTCTTCTCTACACCATACTATTATAACAATTAATTTAAAAATGATATAATTTTAAGAATCGTGGTAATTATGGAATCATAATCTCATTGAATGATTAAAATACAGAAATTTTACTTATTGTGAAAAGGTACAGTCTTCATTTTCTGAATTGTTGTAATTAATCAATATTTCTCTTTCTAGTTTGTTGTTTTGATATCTACAACTTTAGTTCAACTTTCTGAAGTATCATTGGGCTTTGATAGACTCTAATTTAGGTTTTAAAGTACTGCTTTCATTAACCAATGTTGTATTTAATGACTATAGTTTGAACGACTAAGCAACATATTTTAATTACCTTAAAATTTAGTACCAAGAAAGATCTCACAATTAAAAAAATGTAAATTTTCCTTTAAAATTGTTATTAATTTATAACTTAAATTTAGTAGTGGGATAATTAAATATCGATTATCCAAATTTTATACCCATAATCTTCAATCATTATATAGATAAAAATTGCATCCGGAGTTTTTCTCGACCTTTAAAGGGAACAATTAATATAAATCACGACATTCTAGATAGATTTAACTTTGATAAGTTTTATAGTATTGTACGTACAAAACATAGGTCCATAAACTTCTACAGTTATTTATAATAACTAAAAGACAAAGTATAATTCCAGTCACTTTTTCTAATAAAAATTAAATTAAATGTACGAAGCAAAACTAATATTGTGACGTTCCATAAGGTTCAGTTTCCGTGTCATTATTGTTTCTAAGCTATTTAAAAGATTAGAATTCTGTAGTGTTTTACTGATATTCGCATGAAATATCGGAAAAAGACAAATACAATTTATTAATTAAAATATTTCTGGCCGTAAATAAGACACCTCAGTACTTTCAAAAATAACATTTGTGACGTTGTTAGAGATAAGTTTGTTTCCGTACGATTTCAGTGAGGTACATATAAACCACTGGTCACTTTGGAGAAATATTAAGTGTCATTATTTTAAGAGAAACTAGTTACAAGTACTTAGAATTTCAATTTGTTAATCATAAAGTTAAATATAAAATTTTCTGAGAGAAATTAATTAAATATAGTCGTTGGAAGTAATAAGCTACGAAATGATTGAGGCTACATAGCTTATGAAATGTTGTTAACGGCATATAGTCGTTTAATTGCCTAAAATTATGTATGTGGTGTTAATTTAATCTGGTATTCTGAGTAATTCCCTTTGTCAGAATTCTGCAGAAAAATATAAGATCTCTTTTATAGAAAACTGTGTTTTTTTGCCAAAAAATTAAATTATATTGGATTAGTCCAAAAAATTACACGGAACGAAATTCATAACATTTAAATATATTTATGAAACATATATGCTTTTAACATATATGTCTTTTAATATGCTCTTGTGTGTAGAACAAAATTTACTTTCATAGTATTATAATTAAACTTTATTTGTTTTGTTTATTTATTTTTCTTATTTGTGTGTAATCTATTCATAATTTATTATTTTTATATATATTTTTTTTCCTGTGTTACAAGAATCAGACTGCTATGGTCATTAGTCCTTTTCCCAAACAAAAAAAGAAAAAGATTTCTTTCCCTCCCTGAAATCATTAATGAACTACATAGAAGCCTAATCTTGACAGAGAGCTCATTCAGAAATAGACTATACATAGAACATTAAAAACACCCCAAAAAACACAACATGAAAGTGTAGGTGTTTGTCAGAGTACCATACAAAAGGTAACTACTTCGATGCTAAGAAGATTGTACTTAGCATATCGCGTCTTATGTTCAATTTGCTGCAGTTCCCTTAAATTAATAAACTAAAATAGAAAAACGTAATCTCTAACCTGGCACCAGCTTCACTAACATGGTCAAGTAAAGTACTCTTGCCTCTTAGAAACATATTTCCTCTTAAAAGAAACGTTGTCATATCTGTTAAAATGGGTGTAATAATCTCGCAATTCTTCAAAATTTATCCTTAATGAAAATTCTTCCAGAAACTAATAAAATCTAACTACATTCATATTATATAACATTTACGTTCACCATTAGTCCATAATTTTTTATTTCTTTTTCCATCCTCCTGACAGTCTCCACCTCTCATTTTAGGGTGTCTGAGGCCTTGGAACTGGAATCTATCGATCCGCCGCAGTAAACCACGAAAGATATTTTGCTACAGGCATCAGATGATACCGCTTCAGACAAAGCGGTGAGTATTGCATCAGAGTTGAGAATTGATGCACTCCTCTCTAAAATGATTTTGCAGATAAAGTTCTCCCCCCCCTCACTTTAAAGGCCTTCGTGCATTTGGAGGCTCAATTGTTGCTTGTGCAACATTCTCTTCATCTATTATCTATTTTCATTATCTTCCTCCTTGATTCCCTGAATGAGAATAATCTCAATCTCTACCACGAATTGCGTTGCACTTGGTTCAGGGTTCCTCTGAGCTTTAGTTTAATGTTTCTTCGTATTACAAGTAGTCAAAGGCTTTCCTTGGTGGAAAATAAATCCCATTTATAGCAACATCTGCTACATTTTGTACCGGCCTTTGACTCATAACTTTAATTAGTCGGCTATTCAGGCTTTCATTAATGATTTTTTCGACCATGCTAGTAAAACTCGTGCCAGTTCAGAGATTATGTTTTTAGTTTAAAAAAAGTTGCAGGTGCTGCAGAAACTTAAGCATAAGATGCAGCTTTCAGCAATCTGCTAAATACAATCTTCCTAGCATCGAAGTAGGTACCTTTTCTATGATCTTCACCTCCTGAATAGCCTTTACAAATTCGTGATCTCGCAGAGTGGTATCCACTCGGCGAGATAAATGCAGGTATCCACCTATCAGTGTCAGTACCTGCACGGGTCATCATATACATTGGCTCATTACAAACATAAATTTTCTCTTTCATGCATCGCTCTACTCTTTGTCCGAATTTCTGACATCAAAAACACTGTAATGGAATGGAAATGAAAAATGAACATCTAGACTGTGAAAGCTAGCATTAATCTTCTCTGGACACTTGGGTTTGTAGAAATTCTGTACGTGCGATATAGAAGGCACAACTTCTCCGTTGTGACGTGTGTTCAATGGTCGATATGCAACAACTCCTTTTCCATGAAGTTCCTCAACAATCTCGTCTTGGTTCAAATCAGCAAATCCCTGCATACCACTACTCCATAGAAGGTATTTAGCTCAATGCCTTACATGCCGTACAACCCGTACGGCTTATAAGCCGTACAAGCTCAATGCCGTTGAGTCTTACCTTCTTGGATTTAAGTAAGCATGTGTAATACTCATCAGTGTCATAGCCGTTTTCCTTACCTTCTTAGCATATCCACCTGCAGCTTCGGTGCTCGCTCCAGCAATTACAAAAGGGCTGATATTAGAAAAATCCCATTCTTTCTTCTTTATTACCGAATATTTTGCTATCGCCTCACTACCCATTGGTCGGAAATCTAGTTCATTGGAAATCTAGTTCCGTGCTTCTTCTCAGTAAGACTAACTCAAAAATCTTCCTTTACTTTGATTGCGAAAACAAAGACTCTCCTGGACTAAGATTTTTATGTCGACCCTCTGCCACAGAAATCATGGACGTTGAAGTTTCCATGAATTAAGCATCCCCAGAGATTATGTTGCAAGGTGTGGGTGGAGAAGCGGTTGGGAATATCAGAAATCATTGATCCAGCCTGGGTTTCCCCAGTCAGTCGTCCTACAAATTTGGCCTAGGCTGTTGAGTCAGATACTGCTTAATCCGTTACACCAATATTCCAGGGCTTACAAGTAAAGTCTTTGGTACATTTACCCATGTGACAATCCCTGCCAAGGGCCAAAGTAACTTACTCATGCTGAGCAGTGGAAGACTTTGCCATAGCCAGCTCACATCAGCCCACCGTCAACCCGGTTTCCACCACCGAGAGGATAAGCATTCCCAGTTCGCAATCCACTAACAATGACGAAAAGAGATCAAGGTGCATCCCTGCTGACCTTGCTGCAAGCAATAAAACTGAGAAACACAAGACCAACTAGTTCGGATAGCTCAGAACTGCCAATCCCGTTCTACGTGGTGAGGTCATGAGCCACACCATTGCCCCGTGTAATGTTGGCAAATATTACTGAAAGCACAGAAGTAATATGTAGTTGCCCATCCCGCACGTGAGCGTAGATGTAAGTGCACGGACGTTGGGTTACATTTGTTCCAGGGTATTATTGTTATTACTATTTCACATTTTCACAGTTGTCTGCCGCTGACATTCTTTAAACTCGGAGTAATTTCAACGAGATTAGGCATACTTTTATTGACTCAGTATCTTCCAGGCAACCTGGCAGGTGGCAATTATCACGCTGATTTTTATTAACGCGTGGGCCTTCCAGTGGATCTTCAGTTTTTTTCAAAACGCTTGCGCAAAGTAGATGGTATTATTCCCTCCGCAGATATAATTTTTCGGGATTCTTTAAACCTCTTTTTGATTCCACATTTCCTTAATCACGACAGCAAGACACCATATTTATGCAGCTTCTCATTGTGATTAATGTTGAGGTTGTTACTTGATGGGATGCCTATGTCTATTAGGTAAGTTACTTTCTCCATTTTGTCAACTGCTACCATATCTGGCTTACTATAGTGACGGATTTTGCTGTTATAACTCCTTGGTTCCAGAGAATTTTTGCATTGTTGTTCCCCAAGAAGGAAGCTGGTTCGTAAGTATAGTAGGGCTTATTTTGAAACTCTAACTTCTAAACTCTATCTGTTGCAAAGTTCTATGTGTACGATTTTCGCCATGTTGTTTGGCTGCCTGGTGTAGTCAACCGCAGCTAGAATCGGGCATCCAGTAAGTATTTACTGGATGTAAATACTTACTTCCAGTAAATACTTACTGGATGCCCGATTCGAACAGAACATGTATATGTTCTGTTGTTTTATTGCACAGCATACAAAGCCTTCATTTGTTGTTGATATTTTCTTTAAGGATAAATTTCTTAAAACTTCATGTTGCTACTACTTGATTCTGTATACTACATACAAAACCCTCCGTCACGGAACGTAACTTTCCTTGCAGAAGCCAAGTATTTGAAGCTGTTTTGTCGACTCCTTTTTCGTCTAGGTAGTGCCTATGTCTGCCATGCAGCTCTTACCTTTCCCAACCTAAAATCTTATCTGCGTTGATCTCTTTTCTGTGTGCTATATTGTTGGTCTTGTAGGCACGGTTAATGGCGTTGTTTTGGTCTGCCGCTAACATGGTTTGATAGAACGGCTGTTGCTTTTTTTGGATGTAATCCCTTTCGTTTTTTCCGTAGAATAGGTTTTTAATATCGAGTGCTCCTCTTCCACCTACCTTTCTCGGTAGGGTGAATCGTTCTTTTGATGAGTGGATGTGGTGGGACTTTTCTTGGTAGAATAATCTTCTACTTAGTCTGTTTTACTCGTCAAACTTTATTTCGCTGTACTTTATTATATTGATTGCATACATGAGTACTGGTACTGAATTTGTGTTCACTGCCTTTACTTTATTTCTCCCATTAATTTACGTTCTTAAAACTAATTTTGGTACTTACGTATTAACGCCACCGCAGCTACAGCTTTATTTAAAAACAAAGTAGTCAATCGGATTTCGATGGAAAATGGGCCAATATAGAATTTAACATAGATTTAAAACAGTCTCTTTATTAATTTTTATAAATGGTTATTTATTTATTTTACAAATATAATTTACCAAACTTAACCTACGCTCGCTTCACTCGCTACCTTGACTAATTAACAAGAGTGTTTTGATTATTTAAATAATAAATAATTGCAATAATTACTGAATTTATTAAATAAATGCTCAAAAAATTACGGTGTTAATTAGTCAACATTAGCGAGCGAAGCGGGCGTAGGTTAAGTTTGGTTAAATTATATTAATAAAATAAATAAATATAAATAAGTATTTATTAAAATTAATAAAGCTGTTCATTTTCTACCGGAATCCGATTGACTACTTTGTTTTTAAATAAAGCTGTAACTGCGGTGGCGTTAATACGTAAGTACCCTAATTTTAATCACTTTTTGTATGTCTTCATTAGTTTCTCTTTAATGGCTTTGTGCTCCAGTTTTATTGTCTGATCACACCGTAGGTGCGATCAGACAAAATGTGCAGGTTCTCTTCTTTTATTGCTTCTATGTTACCTCGGGTCTGCAGGTCGTAATTTTGCGCTTGGTAGAACTTTCCCCTCAGAATGGATTTATCTTGCATTTACTTATTCCTAGCTCCATTTTAGTATCTTCGCTGAACATTTCGACTAGTTTTAGCACCGCAGCTGATGCTTAGTCGCTCCAGAAATTTTTAAGTTGTCCATACAGAATAGGGGTTCCAGTTTGTTATGTGGGATGTGCCTTCTCGCGATTTTATGTTGCAATCGTATTTGGACTCCGGTAGTATGCTTGAAAGTGGGTTAACAGCCATAGAGAGCGAGAACGGACTTAGGGCTTGAAATATTCCTCTATTTACGCTTATAGGTTCTGATTTTTTTTGTCACACTGTATGCGATTACAACAAGCACTCATTGCATGCTACAAGAACCTAATTGTCTTTTCATCATCTTGATAGGTTTCTAAGATCTTCGTCAGCCATGAATGAGGCACGCTACCGAATGCCTTTTAAGAATCTATATAGGTCATCCATAGGTTCCTTTTGGTGCACTGGTCTTTTTGCGTGGTTACCGTATATATGATTATTTCGTCTTTGCTCCCTTTTGCGGCTTTTGCACATACCTTGTGCTCCATATGGAGGACATAGTTGGTCTCTAGGTGCGTGTATGTTTTGTTGTCAATAATTTATATGTTGACTGAAGGCATGTTATGGGTCTATATTGAGATCGGTTTTTCGTGTTATTACTTTTAGGTAAAAGAAGAGTTATTCCCTATGTTAACCACTTAGGTGTTTTCTCTGGATGTTCAATTATGTAATTATATGCCTTTGCTAGTACTGGGTGCGCTATGTTGAACTTTTTTAGCCGAATTTTATGCACTTTATCCGATACTGGCGATTTTCAGTTTTGGATGTGCTTAACTGCTTCCCTCACATCATTGAGTGTAATCTTGTTATTACAAGATCACACTCAATGATGTGATTGCTTCGGTGGTTCTTCATTTTTTATTCTCTACCTCTATCCTGGCGGCATTTTTGTTATGTTCTGAGTTACTCAGCCGGATATTCTTCCAAACTTCTTCCATCCGTTCATGAGTTGGTAGTTCAGAGTTTTTGTTTTTCTCCTCTGATAATTTTCGATAAAATAATCCTTCATTTTGATCAATGTTTTTACTTTTTCTTTCCTTCTGCTTGACATAAATAAGACGATTTAGCAGCCCTCGCAAGACGGCGAGGGCGGCTAGTTTTTGATTTTTCATTTCTAATGCATAGTCTGCATTTTTAACTTCATACGTGCTGATAATATTTTCCACCTTTTGTTTGATTCTTAGTCTGATTTGTCTTTGCCTGTACACATCTAATTTTTCGATTTCTTTTCATATCTTTTCTATTTTATTTTTAAGACTTTGCTGCCAAGGTGGATTAACATTTTTCTTCGTTAAGTTTGGTGTTGTTAATATTTTTTGCGAGTTGCTTCTTACAACAGCTACCGCTTCACAGTAGATTAAGTCTTTATTTCTTCTAAACCTATTGTCTTAGATGCTGCCGCTTCTATTATTTCTGATATTTTTTGTTCGATTTCTTTATTTATCATGTAAACTAGTGTTCAAGTATTTTTTCGATGTAGCAGTTTCGGTAATGTTGGTCGTTGAAGGGGTGATTGTCACCGTATTTTATTAGGGCTCTTTGAATTCTTCTCTTATTTCTTCCATTGAGAAGTTTTGATTTATATTTGTAAGTATATTTTGTGGAGACTGCTGACTTGCGTTTGTTTTGCGGTAACTTATTGCATTCTCATTATTGCTGGTGTTGTCGTCGACATTATTTGGTGTTAGTTTTTCTGGTTCCTGTGTTATTGGTTAATCTTGCTCACTTGTTTGGCTCAATTTTCCCTGACTTCATTCTTTATTTTCCTTAGTGTATGTGCTGGAATCCGGTTGTTTTTCTCAGTTACCCAATTTTGGCTAGCAATTCGTTGTTCTCTTAAGTTTGAATATTGTGATAATTTATCCATGAATTGCTGATATAATGGCATTCTCTACCCTATCATGTCGTTCTCCATTCTAGTTATTGTATAGCAGCAGCGCATGATGTGCTCGTTTGTTTCATCTGTCCATTTTAAGCGCTGTCTCGGTTTTACCGCAGCACTGATCACAGGTATTGTTTGCGAAGCACCAACTGTAGGCTAGGCTTGACGATGATCGGCGCCGTTTTCTTAAAGTGGTGTAGTAGTAGTCGCTCAACGTGACTTGACGCTATTTTCTTCATCAGAGGCCATGGGGAGGAGACTATCGCATGTAGGATGAACGGGAACCAGCCCGTCCATATCCTTGTTTATCCATATTATCCGAGGCTTTATTATTGTTCTCCATTTACATGGGTTTATTATGCATTTTATACCTACTGCCAGGTAGAGTGGTGATCCTGACATGGATTGTAGACGCCGATCAGACAGCCGCTCACTTTGAGACAGACGCTGGTTAGATTTTGTTCCTGTTTCTATTATTATCATTATCGGAATACCTATTCCAGAGTTAGAAGTTTTTATAAATACAATGCTACTTACGATTTTTACAATTTTTAGATCTTTGTAATATACAAAACCATAAACTTGTTTTAGTTTTGTAACGACTATAATATATGGTTTATATTTTTTTAAAGCGTAAGTAGATTTATTATATTAATATAATCAGCAGTTCTTCACACACAAATATACCTACGTATTTTTCATTTACGTATTATTTCTTCAGTTTTTTAATCAAGTATCTATGTTTTTATTGTTCCAGTCAAATATGAGAGAAAAGAATAAACACTCTGTTGCTCATGCACAACATTAACTGTACTACTGATTTATTTAACATATTAACTAAAAGCATGATTTAATTTGTTTAATTTAATTTACATTCCAGATTGTACAGAAGTACTGATTGTTAGATAAAATACTTGTTATGTGTTGTTTTCTTATGTTGCAATGTTCTCTTTTCATTTCCTAATAAAAAGTAAAAATATAATAATATATTCAAGCTTATCTTTAAATATTTATTAATTTTATTAATATTCCTAGTCGACGACAAAGAACCGCATAGCCACACACTTGTTATAGCACAAAGAATTATTTTTGTCAACAAGAAAAAAGGAAATGTCTGGGTCTTTTTTTTTATTAATAATATTTAATAAATAATGTTATATTTTCATTAAAAGTAAAATTTTGTTAAATATTTTTATAAATAAACAAGTTTTTACCATACCCGTTTTACATTACTGCAGAATTCATTAATCATTCATGTATTCATGTATCAAATATGATACAAAATTTTCACCTTATTTCACAGAGATATAAAAAATATGTTAATAGAAATTACAACTATTGGTGATGTTTTCTAAACCAGTTCTTTTCTTTTATTTTGTTTAAAATTATAAACATAATCAGTTGTTGAATATTAATCCGATAGACTTAATATGACGGCTGTTAAAATTATCAGATAGCTCTGTTAAACCGCAAAGCTTGTGCTTTCATCCCGGAACTGGGCTAAACAATGTTGACTTTCGCTGTTTAGTTGTAGTAGAGTTTAACCCGTTGTGCAGGTGTTCTCCATAATATAAGAACGAACAAAGTTGCTATACTCGCACTTACTTTACCTTTGTTTTATCGTCCTTGCTATACAACTCCATTATGCACATTTTATCAAGATAACTATTGTACGTTAAAAAAGATCAGTCCGCCATTGACACAAACACCACAATAATGTTATTTAACTTTTTTCTTTATCCTCGTTTTATAAAAATTTAGGATTCCAGAATTAAATTGTATTTATTTTATCCTTAGAAGCAATTATTCATTATTTAACAATTTGTATGTTGTAGCAGTAATTTAGTAAATGATAATATAAATATCATTTATTCTAATAAATTAGCCTTTATATTTTCGATCAACAACCAATTTCTTGAGAATGTGTTATAAAAAATTTATTAAATTTGTTAATAAAAGTTAGTTTTTTACAACTAAATTATTATTCTGAAATTCCGAGGTTATTGATTAAGTATATACCAGAGAAAATTAGTGAGTAAAATAAAACAAAATTATTTTGAAACATTCTTCGTTACAGAATGAAATAGCATAATGAAAATTTACTCAGTAAACTATGAGTAGAATGAACTCATGAGTAACTTTTATAATAAAAAAAAAATTCCCAAAGAAATTTTCATTTTAGAATTTTTTTTTCTTTAAATTTAAAATCGAGTAAAATATTTATTTAAAGATTTTTTTAATATTCACATTATTAATGTTGAAAAAATACTCATTATATTATACATCTAATAAAGAGTTTATCTGTTCAAATTGTATTGATATTTTTCTGATTTCAGTTGTTTATAATCAACCAATAAGATAAGAGAACTTTGGAAGGTTTTAGGAATTTTTACTGATTTACTGATATATTTTAATGATCTGATTCACCACTCCATTAGATTTTTCCTGGATAAATATATGAAGTAATTTAAATGAAATCCAAAAATACTAATCTGAAATTTTGATTTGAAAGATTAAAGAGAAATCTAAAAAATGAATTAAATCTAATATAGAATTGAACAACGGTGCTAGGATAAAATCAATTTGAAAAACAAATTCACAGAACAAGTATTAATGATTTCAAATATTAAAATAGATAGTATTATTGAAGTTAAAACACTAAATTATCGCTCTCTCTCTCTCTCTCTAAATATAATATATATATATATTTATATTTAGCATATCCGTCACTCCGTCACAGCTTCACCCGTGCTATTTGATTACTTGCGTCTCCTGTCACGATCAGGGGATGTTTAACCGGTTTTAAATTAATAGCTCGCTTCGCTCGCCCTTCTTTTCTAGCCGGTGGGCTCTTCTCCTGGACCCACCTGTGTTCATTATTAAACTCATGCGTGTGAGAATAATAAGTATAGATAAATAAATAGTAATGCCAGTTCAATTTGTAAAAATTAACAGTTTTTTTTTAATAACTTCAAAGCAAAGTATGGACAGTACACGACCGATTGAAGATTTTTTAATTTCTCGTCGCGGCTTCGTTCGCGAAATACATTATCAGAATTAAAACATACGTTACAATCATTGTTACCAAATATCATAAGATTGATAAATAGCGGCAGTATAAACTACAAAACAGAAAAAAATGTATTTATTTACCTCTTAAAATATCAAAATTCAAAAACCTGAAAATGGTTTTTAGATATTTATCTGAAGAGTATTTACAAGCCCAAATCTATTGAATATCTCGTTTAGTATAGTTGGAAAATGTTAGCAATTATTGTTCGAAATTTTTATCTTTCTTAATCCCTTTCAAGGTCGGACTTCAAAAAATCTATAAACTGGTTTTTAGGTATTCATTTGAAAATTACACCCACCTAAATCAAGTAGATATCTTAAAAAAAAATACTTCATTTATTACCATGAAATTAAAAAAAAAAAACAATAATTAAACTTATTGTTTTTCCATTTTTACTCTTTAAAACGAAATTTAAAAAATAATCCTTTCTTAGTGTGCACTTACAACGTAAGAACGTGTATACATATTTTCATCCTTATATCTTCATTAGGTTTTGTTAGCCGTCGATAATTAATCATCCACGACATGTTTAATATATATATATGTATGTAAAATATGAATAGAAAAGAAAATTAAAAAAATAATAATAATATTAAAAATTATTGCATAGAAAAAGAGTATTAAAACAAGCGATGCTTTCATGTTAAAAAAAATTGATAAAGCAGTAAAACCTGTATTTTGAAATTTTTTATTATTTCTTCTTTAATGTTTGTGTGGATTCTAAAATTTATAACGATGAAACATGAAAAACAACAAAACCATAATTACAAAGATATATGTTGTAAAAACTATTTGAAGATATATATAAAATATAATTTTTTGTGATTTTGAGTTATAAAATTCATTAAAATACCGAAAGTGAAGTATAGTTTACGACATCTACAAGTAGAAAGCCAGAAGAAAGAAAAGGAAAAGCGTATAAAAAGTAGAATCTCAGAAAAAGATTAGAAAAATTTTGGCTGTAATATGTTGTGAAATTTTATAATGATTTTAAATAATGCTTAAAATTTAAGAATTTAAAGTTTCATATAAAAGGAAGTTACCACTTTAATTTGCTAAAGGGAATTTGTACAACTGGCAGTGGTTGTATATCTTAAGTGTTTACTTCGTCCGTTTCCGGAAATCATTCAAAAACAGTTATCTTACAGAAAACATTTGAACTGTGCCGTTCCAATCAAGCAGGGCAATTCCGTTGCGTAATCTTCTAGCTGGAGCTGCCCTATTCCATATCAACCTCTTCAGAGTTTATATGATTTTCTAACCTCATTACTCTCCTTTATTTATTAAACCTTAAACCAAGATAATTAAATTTAGGAACACTATTTGCCTCATCTACATCTCCAACCGTATTCATATTGATCTTTGTTATTAAGTTTCCCACAGCGAAATATTCATTCTCTCTCATAAATTTTCAACCCATATAATATTTATTTATTTTTAAATTATGTATTTATTGTTTTATTTTTTATATAAATTAGTATTTTATTAGTTTAATTAGCAAAGTTTTATAGAAATAAAATCCTTTAGAATAAATAATCACATTTAAATAATTAAATTGATTCTAAATAACCATAAAATAATTGTAAAAATATACATTTAAATAAAATACTACATATTAGATTTTATTAAATGTAGAATACAAATAAGCATTATTTTAACTAAAACAAGTTTGATTAATTTTTATTTCAAAAAAAAAAGGAGAATAAGTTTGTGATGAAATTTTTAGTGAGTTTGGTCGCAAATACATGTATTTTTTTGACATTTTTCTTAAGTAATTGTTAAAAAATAATTTTCAAAGTTTCTTATGTTACTAAATTTTCCATTTGAATAAAAATACATCGCTGAATGAATTTCAAGAATATATGTAAAATTAGGATAAAAAAAAATTAATTAATGAAATTTTATTGCCTTTATTAGTTATGTTTATCTAATGATAAATTAAAGACGTGAGAATTATCGGTCGTTATAATCTTATGTTATACTGTTTTTCCCTAAAAACCGGTCTGATAATCTGAAAGGTAAAAGAAAAGTAATGAATTTTTTGTGGATAGAATGCCGCAGAACTTCTGTCCATATTTGATTAAAAAAAAACCACAAATAATAGAATGAATTGGTTTCACCTTAATAAAACAGTTCTTTTAAATTCATGGAATCCATGTACGGTTTAAAATGTAAAGACTCATATAACATCATCAGATGTATAATCTAATTTTATGATATTTCGGGACTGGTTTTAATTTTTAACTATAGAAATATCTTAGTTACGTTTAATTTACTGTCAAGCCGACTTGCCAATTTTAAAAGATGTTAACGATAGAGATTATTTATTTTTACATTCATAAATACATTTGCACCTTCTTGTTGTTAAGTTTTTGATAGTGGATTTAATTTTAAAAGAATGGATACAGTCGTTATTGATTTTTTGTGCGGTTTTATTTTAAGAGAAACCGGTTTTATTTATATAGTTTATAATTAAAAATAATGTCAAAACTTGATGAAAATAGACATCCAAAAACATATACGCAGTAAATTTGCATAGCATTGTTACTGAACCCAAAGAAACTTATAATCATATTATTTATTCCGATTATTTCATCTCACTCATTTTACTGATTTTTTTCTCGAACAAGAAATTTATTTATGCTTTGAGTAGAATCTGTGACTGGAATCCTCTTACCTCATTGAAATGTATTAAAAAATTAGGCGTTACCCGTTTCTATGTTTACGTAAAGAAGTTTTTTATACTGCTTAAAAGTTTCATGCACTATGACGTCAGTTCATATTTAATCTAAATAATTATCTATATCTTTTTTCCTCGTTAGTGTATTACTTCTCTTTTTTTTACCTATTTTACACCATAATTATAAATAAAATATAAGTTTTTGTAACTTAATGTCATCAAATTTAGTTTAGTTATCATATACTTTTTTCTTATCATAACCTTTTTTTGTTGGAAAAAAAAGGTTTAATTCAAACGAATGGTGTTTAATTTGTTCGCAATATTGTGTACCGTAGTGAAATGAACATATAAGTTGTATTCGATGAAATATGATTGTTTTTACATAACTTTCTATGTTTTTAATAATTATGTTCCAAATTATAAATTTTATTATCATTTCCAATTAAAATATTATTTCCTATGTTTCTTGACGGTTTAAGAGGTTCAAGTTCCAAAAAGAATTTATATTTATTCGACATCGCTGCATTAAATACTGGAAAAATGGGGAAACGATAATCATTTTACAAGAAAAAAAAAGTTGTAATATATGAAAAATTTAGGATTTAATTATCTGAAGGTTAAAATTTTACCACTGAACAGAAAGGGAAGAATATAATCAAACGAATAAAATAATTGATATATCAAAGAATAGTACATATTTATATTTGCAAATTGTTTGTTATATTGATTTTTATCACTACATTTAGAAGTAATCCTAACCATTCAAAAGTAAGTTTGCAAGGCAGTTTTATTTATCTCAAATACTTACGTTGACTGTATTATTTGTAATATTTTTCGTAAGGCGTATATACTTATATTCTATTAACTTAATATTACTATATCTTGATCAATTATGATATAATTTTTTATGCTCATTTGTTTGAATTTAAAAAAAAATATTATTGTTATTGAAATAATATTTATTACTGTTTTTTTTTTAATTTGATTAAAATGTAGTCCTACATAAGAATCTATACATTTCTTCTACGAATATCATTCATTTTTATTTATTTTCCTCATTATGGGTTCATGAGAGAACTAATTGTTTAAAGTAACAAAGGTATTACGGCAAGGGTTTTCTTTTGGTTTGTAGTACAATAGCTTAGTTACATGACTAAAAAATGTGGATTAATTAGTATCAAACCTTGGAAAAAAATTTATTCAGAAAAAAATAATCTAAATAAATTTTCAGGTAATAAAAATAAATAAAACTTTTTAATATCGTTTTTTTATTGAAGCAGAACAAAGGAAAAATATACAGAAAATCGTATTATTATTTCTTCCTAAAAACATTCTTTAAAAAAAGAAAAAAAGACACTAACTACTGAAAATAGTTTTAGAAGAAATATAAAATTAATAACAAAAGTTGTTTAGCTATGTAAAATCAATAATTTACACAGGTAAAACAAAAAATTGCGTAAAAAATAAATTCAAATATATGCTACTTTACAAATATTTGAAAAAATCTGATTGTATAGGGTGGCAATACTGACATATGATCAACAATGGAAATGCGTACTTCGTTTGAATCTGTTGTCATAAATTACCATACAGATAAAGGAAGCGTGGTATCATAACACAGCGTAAAACAAAAATCTTACCGACCACCGGTTAAATTTCATTGGCATCTAGAGAACCCTAATAAGGTAAATTAAATTTTCTTTACTGAGGAAGCTACTTTTACGAAAAACTAAGTCTTTAATCCTAAAAATAGTAATTTATGGAGCAATGGCAATCCAAATAGTATTGTAAAGACTAGTTTCCAACATAAATTTCATATTAGTGTGAAATTTACGACAAAATTTCATTAATGGTGTGCCATTATTTATGACAAAATTCTAAGACTATTTGTTTTCAATGAAAATCTTATAGGAAATACATTTCTTAAAAAATAATGTGCCGACTATTTTGGAGGATGTACCTTTATAAACTAAATTGCAAATGCTTTTCCAACACGATGGTGCATCGTTACATTTTTCGATAGTAGCTAGAAATCACTTCAATGGTAATGTATCATATTGTACTGGACGTAATAGACCAGTCAGTTGGCCACCACTATCCTGACTTAACGGCAATAGACTACTTCATTTGAGGCCATATGAAAACGATAGTAGACCGAATAAAAGTTAATTAATACTAATGAAGAGTTACTCATTAAAATACGAAATGTTATTGACTTTATACGACACGATCCTGAGATGATACGGATAGCTATCGGAAATATTTTACGTCGGGTAGAATGGTGTGTACATTGCGAAAGAGAGAATTTCGAACAATTACTTTAACTGAGGTTTGTTTTTCTGTTACCATTTGTCATTTCATCTACCTTGTTTTCTGTTTTGTTATATTAGTAATAATTTTTATTGGGTACAGAAAGAATAATACGATTTTTTCTCGATTATTCGTCTCTTTTGCTTCAAAAAAAAAAACTGATTATTACAACATTTTTTAAAATTTTTATTGGATTTATTTATATTAAATTTCTTAGAATTAAATTCGTTACAAGCTTTCTTACTAAATCTTTCCAATTTATTAGTAATTAACAAAGCTATTGTATTACAGACCTAAAAGAACATGTTTCTCAACACTTAGTTTAGGTTGGATATCTTAAAATAAACAAGAGATACAGTTTTGATATCTATTTTATCCTATTTCCCAGCTGAAATTACGTAAGAAACGACCAAATTTACTTTTTACTTTTGGTCTCAAAAATTACAGGATGGCTTCTTTTTATTAGAAGACTTGAAATCTTTCGGTAGTCGGAACTCGTAAACAAAGCGTACACCTATGTTTAAATGAACATTTTTCATAGTTTCTTCATGGGATACTTATTAATATTAAAAAATTAACATTATTTTTAATTATTGTTTAATTAATTTAAGTTTACTTGTTAGTAAAAAAAAAAAATTAATTAATTTAACTAAATTATATGTTACTATGTAAAGTCAAAATTAGAAGTGAATGGTAAACTTAAATAAGGCCAAATCACCTAAAATCCCTACTCAGCCAGCCCTCATAAGTTTATTTATTTTATAATTATTATTATTAATTTTTGCACCCTTAAGGACAGTGTTTCAATTTGAATGTTCCATGATTATGCGATCCAAAGTTTTTTCTCTTCCCAAAATCTCTTCATTTTTTTTGATTGTTTTCCTGTTCCTTTGTTCTGTCCACTTTGCTTCTATTTTTTCTTTTCTTTCTCTTCAAATTTTATGTTCATAATTTCGTTTCTAACTTTTTTCTTTTTCCCATCATTTCTCTGTTGATCTCTTCTTGTCGTAAATCCCCTTCTATTTCCAGATGCAAATCGGTTTTCCTGAATGAGTCGTTCACTACATAAAAAATCCTCTTCGTGAATCTGTTGTTGTTGTTCATTCGTTGTATGTACCCGTAGAACATGTCATTTCTGATCATGTCTGTCGGTGTGTCGGTTCTTTCATATAACTCCGTGGTTGGTCTCTTCATTCATATGCCATCTCTATGTGCTATTACAAAAATTTTTCTAAGTATTTTCCGTTCTATTTTTTTTTGTTTCTGTGATGTCTGATGCTCCAGTTGTGGTAGTTTCTGATGGGTACAGTGCCTCCAGTAGTACAACTGGAGGCAGACACTTTTTAGTGTCTGAGTTTTGCCTGAATCGATATACGTCGCTTGCTATAGAGCGACCAAGTAAGTCTGTAAGCTTTTCAAGTTATTCCCTTCTTTTCATGTTGGTTGCCTTGTTTGATTCTCCTACTTCTATATATTGCCACAGGTATTTGCATTTTTCGGTATGGATTTTGTGTCTTGTTTTGCTTAATAAATAGAGTTTATTTACTTTATTATTATTATTATTTTTTTTGTGTGTGTATTTTTACGGGCATCGACTACTAAGGTCATTAGCCCTCGTCACATTCTTAAAGGAAAGTAGTATCACCATGAGGATCGTCATATTTAAGGGTGTAAAGAGCCCTTAACATTTTATTTAAAAACACAAACTACACAGAAACATTGAAACACCACAAAAACAAAAAAAAAAAACAACACTTATGGGGTGTAAAGGTCCCCAAAATTAAAATTTGAGATAAAATTCTCAAAGAAGATAAAAGTAAAACTATAAAAACAATACCATACCATTCCATTTATTTTCTTATACCCGTCTTGTTTAGTTGTTAATATTAGCACCCTCGGGGCGATAAGAACCGCCGTAAAGCAGTATATTAGTCGCGCCAGGATGCCGTGGCAGTTGACTCCTTATAAACAGGCTACAGGCATCCATTGCAGTTACCCATAGCCTCGCTCCCTCAGTCCACCCTTGAGGGTCCCCCATGCCATCATTGGACACACCCTGACTCACTGCTTATGAATGCGCCAGGGTGGCCTAGGCAAGAGGGCTACCTCCCGTCACTATACGCGCCACGCTTCGAGACTCCCATATATAAATAAATGAAACTACCTCTTACAGACTCTTTATCACAGCTTTAAATTTTTCACTTTTACAGACTTCTAAGAAGTCCACTGGCGTGTAAAAATGCAACTATCTTTTTTCATTTCCATTGTCCAGAACAGCAGTAATATCATTTCTAAGAAGGAACCTCTTTCTGAGGTCCTCATATATGGTACACTCTTCTATTAGATGCTTGACTGTCAGTGTTTTATTAGAAACACCGTCCATTGGTCTCTCTTCGCCGGTTAACAAATATGAATTTGTTAATCGCGTGTGACCGATTCTAAGTCTGGTCACAGCTACTTGTTCTCGGCGAGTCAACTTCACATCGCTTTTCCATTTATATGGAGAAGTTTTAACTGAGTTTAATTTTGTATTTAAACTCTTACATTTAGTATTCCACTTGTTTTTAACTACGATAGTTAGACAGTTTTTAACATCTGCCACTCTTACAGGAAATGCATCCAAATCATCGCACACTGTTGCCTTTCTGGCAGCTTCGTCTGCGCTCTCATTACCTGTAATACCAGCATGCCGTGGAGTCCATACAAATACGCATCGCTGTCCTCGTTGATTTAAAACGTATAAAATAAGAAAGGATGTTTGAAATTAGGACATCCTTAATGTTTTTGTTCCGAATTGCAACAAGTGCACTGACAGAATCGGAACAAACAAGCACTCTCTCTTCGCAATAATGTTCTGTGAAGCGAAGACCTTGTTGAATAGCAGTAAGTTCTGCCGTATAAACACTGGCCATATCTGGCAGTTTCCAACAATGGGCTTCTCTATTTACATATATGGAGCATCCAACACCATGTTCGGTTTTAGAACCGTCAGTATAAATTCTAATATGTTCTTCGTAACTACTGACGGTTGCCAAAAATTCCTGTTGGATGATCACTGCTGGTTTCTTTTTTATTTCTCCCTGAGAGAAATCCAACCTTGTATTTACCGCTGGCAAAAGCATGGCTGTATTTCTCTTGTGGAAATTGCTATTGTATCTAGAATAGCAATTTCGTATTTATTTCTTAATTCGTGGTACCTAATTTCGGCTGGTCTGGAATAGGTAGCACGACGTTCGTATAATGCAGCCATAGGATGGATATTGAAAAGTTTATTATTTATATGGGCAGGATAAGCCTATATATTTGCTGCGTATCTTAGTAAAAGGATCTCTCTTCTATAATGTAGTGGAATTATTCCGGCTTCAGACATCAGACTAACCGCCGGAATTGTGCGGAAAGCGCCTGTCGCCTGTTGCATATCTAATTCCGCTATTATGAATTACGTCTAACTTTCTTAAATGCGACTTCCTAGCGGATGAATATACAATACATCCATAGTCTAGTTTCGATTGAACCAATACAGTCTCAACAACATCTCTTTATCTGAGCCTCAATTAATAGTCGATAAAGATTTGATAATGTTTAGGGCTTTTTTGCATCTAACACTCAAGTCCTGTATGTGTAATCCCCATGTAAGGGATTTATCCAATACTAGTCCTAAAAATCTTACATTGTCTTTATATTGTATTGGATTATTATCAATTGTCAACGCAGGACTTTGATGAGGAATTCTCTTCCTACAAAAGTGTACACAGCACGTTTTTTCTGGTGAGAATTGGAATCCGTTATTCTTTGCAACTTCATTTAGAGCATTGATCGCTCGTTGAAATTTGTACCTCACCATAGCAGTCTTGTTGCTGGCATATACAATTACCAGATCATCAACATAGACGCTTTTTCTGATTTCTGCTGGAATGGCTAATATCAATTTATTAATGGCAATAGTAAACAAGGTACCGCTCAACGGCGAACCTTGTGGTATGCCATTATCCAAATTTCTTACAGATGAATATTCGCTACTGACATGTACTTGGAAAGTACGGTCATTCGTATAGTTGCTGAGCAGTATAGGCAGATTGCTACGAATGCCCCATTCATGTATCTGGAGCATTATACCATGACGCCAGGTCATATCGAAAGCCTTCCGAAGATCAAAGAAGACTCCGACACAATGTTTCCTTGTAATGAAGCTGTTATATATAACGTCCTCTAAGCTGACCATTTGATCAGTGGTAGAATGGTATTGTCGAAAACCTGCTTGATACGGTGATATCAGGTTTTCTTTTCCAAAACCCAGACGAGTCGATTATTAATAATTTTTTCCAGTATTTTTCCCATAGCACACGTCAAAGAAATAGGACGATAGCTATTGGGGTCTGTTAAATTTTTATTTTAATTTGGTACTGGAACAACATGAGCTTTTTTCCACTGCTGCGGGTACGTTGCATCCCGCCATATTTTATTATTAAGTTCTAATAATCTACGCTTTGCAGTGGTATTCAGCTGCCTGATCATATTATAATGGATATCATTCGGACCAGCAGCTGTTTTACCTGCTTTTTCCAACGCTTTCGCGAATTCTTCCATTTTAAAAGGTACATAATATGTGTAATTGTACTCAGTTTAGTAGACCTTCAAGTTGTTCTTTTTTAGTACGAATATCATCTTCTTTGTAGTTGACCGTTCTGCTGGCCTTTTCGAAGTGATTGGATAACAGCTCCGCAATTTCATATGGAGTGTCTTTTACTTCATCTTCATCTTGAAGGCTAGTTATGGGAGCAAAATCGTTACGCCCACAAATCGACTTCACTTTCCTCCAAACATCTGATGCAGTAGTAGTTTTGTCGATGGATGACACGTATTGCTGCCAGGATGGTTTTTTCGAATCTATCATAAGACGTTTTGCATAGGCCCTGTATTTCTTAAAGACAACATGATGTTCTATGCTAGGACGCTTCTTAAAGGCGTTATAGCCCTTTTCTTTCTTTTTATAGTTTCACTTATTTCATCGTTCCACCATAGAACGGGTTTCTTTGTCAGTTTCCCAGATGTTTTGGGAATATATCTCGATGCCGACTCAATTATTGCAATTGTTATGGCGTCGACATCGTCTCCGATAACTCCAGTCGTTTCTGGGAGTATCGTTCTAGCTGTGAAGCTCGTCCAGTCTGCCTTATCAAATAACCATCTTTTAGAGATGGGATATGTTTTTCTTGTAACATCAGTTACAATTTGCACCGGGTAATGATCGCTTCCATGCAGATCGTCTATGACATGGAAGCTGTACCTCGGTGCTGTCGATCCGCTTATAAGTGCAAGATCTATACAGGACGTCGATCCATCTTTGGCATTGAAAAAGGTTCCAGATCCGTCGTTTAAAATAATAAGTTCTGAATTCATCAGGAACCCTTCCAGTTCTCTTCCACGGGGATCTACTCGATCCGATCCCCAAAGAGAATTATGAGCATTAAAGTCACCCCCCGGAAAGCAGGTGGGGGAAGCTCAGAAATTAATCTTGCTATGTCATCCTTATTCCATTCAAAATTCGGCAAGTATAGGATGCAAACAGTGACCTGAAGCGGACGCTTCATTCCTATGGCGACCGCTTTTAGGTTTGTATTTAGATCAACAGCTTCGGCGGTAGCTTTGGTCGATGTTAGTATGGCTACTCCACCTCTAACTATATTATTTGGCGGTTGATCTCGCAGAAATATATCATATCCTTTTAATTTAAAATTTTCATTTTGGCGGAATTGCGTTTCTTGCAGACATATACAGATCGGGTCTACATCATGTACCAAGCGTTGGAGCTCATGGATGTTTGAAAAACATCCATTGATGTACCACTGTACTATCGACTCGCTAATTTTAAATTAAATTATGACTTAGGTTTTCCTTTCGGCCATCTTTTTTTTCTCTTCTTCACCATATTTCGAACGGCATCATGTTCGCGGAGAAAGTCGTCGCCGGTGTAGCTTCTGGTCTCCGAATCGGAGACCACCGAAGCCGCCGACGACGACGGGCATAGAGCGGCGCCGGTTTCAGGCGCCGATTGGGAGGCGGCAACCTGGCCGCTCCCCGACACGGGGATAGCACCGGTCACCGCCTGTGGGAGGGGGGACACTCACCCCCCTGTGTGATTTTTTGTGGCCTCTGGAGTTTAGAGGCCAACTCAGTTGCAGGAGGCTTTGGAGCCTCCATAAGAGTCTCTGTAGGTATCACCTTTTTCTTGTCATCAAGAATCTCACTGAGACGGACTTGGCATTCTGCTTTGGCGTCCGTTTTCTTCAGAACAAGAGCAACTTTCTGTGTTTTATCTTCAGGAGGCTATACTAATATCTTTGGCTTTATAGGCTCTTTACTGTTGAAAGGTTTCATTTTATTGTCAATAATTCTTTCAATTATATTAGCCAAGGTCGGAGACAGTTTACTGATGAGTTGGCCTTCATCGACAGCAACTGGAGCAGGAGCTGGAACAGCAGCCGCAGCCTGAGCATAGGTTGTCGTTGCTCTAGGCCTGCGGGCATTAACAATCTTCTTAGCATCGAAGTAGCTGACCTTTTGCAGGGTTTTTACTTCCTGCACAGCTACTTCATCTTTGTAGACAGGACAATTCCTTGATCTACAAGAATGTTTACGTGAACCCTCTGCCACGTTTAGTTGTTCAGTTTCCATGAACAATTAATCCCTTCTGTAGTAAGGCTAGCCGCCGGGGTACACCCCCATTCCAGGCCTACCACCCCTGGAGGTCCGTTCCGGTACTCCGGTGGAACCGGCATATGTCCTGGCAGAGAGCGGATGCGCAGTCTCTGTACTGACTCCAGGCCCTTACACACCGAGGCTTTCAGGGCTCCCATGCCCCGAACAACATGGGCATCTTAACTACCTGCTTGCCATCGCGGGGGGCATGTGGACAACGAAAGGTCTCCGTTACACCTGCAAATAACTTCGACTGTGGCCGCCACATTGCCAGCTCTAAAGGTGGTATCATTCCATTTCCACAATCAGTAAGAATTTCGTATCTGAAGGTGGCCGTGAAATCCAGTCCTCTAATTCGGCCTGCAGATGAAAATCGGCCGAAAAAAAGTATATCCGACAAACAATACTCGGAACCCCGTTAGCCAGCTATATGTAATGTACGTGAGTACAGCTGTTGCCGCCCTGGACGTGGAACGTAGATGTTGTGTTCCGGACGTGGGGATTATCTACCTCAGGGCATTATTGTTATTATTTTTATTATTATTATTATTATTTGTTATTGTTAATATTTTCTTTATATTCATATAAAGAAAATTATTTCATTTTATTTTTCGTTTTATGTCTATGTTTGCTAAAAATATTCTTTTTAACTATTGATAATAGTTTATTATTGATAATAATTACTGTGCAAATGCTCATGAAGTGTTACTTTTATTTTGTATATGGTTCTTGAGTAATAACATCACCTTTTTTAAGGTATCCATTTAGCATAACTGGTTTTGAATTAAATCTTTAATTCCCATTAATTTGTTTTACACCTGTTATTTTTAAAAGGATTATTTGTGTTTTGTTTAAATTTTTCCGTAAGAATTAATTTCAATTTTTAAGAATTTACTTTATTCACGTGATAATTCACTAATTTTACAATTAAAAGAAGAATTATTTCCGCTCGCTCGCAAACAACACAACAACAAACACACACACAAATACACATGCACACACATACACACACACACACACACACACACACACACACACACACACACATTCACTCACTTACTCACTCATTCATGTAATAATAATACTTCTCTCTTTCACTCTCTCTCGCTGTGTGTGTGTGTGTGTGTGTGTGTGTGTGTGTGTGCGCGCGCGCGCGCGCGCGCGGGCGCGTACTTGTAACTATTACCTTTACTGCGGATTTGAAATTCTGAAACTCCCTCACTATCTGTGTTTATTTTTATTTTTTGTTTATATAATTTAGAGGAGTATATAGTTTTTCAAATCGCCAGTACGTTTTAATAAGTAGGATTTATTCAGCCGTGGAAAGTTATTTTTCTTTCAAGGACCAGCTAATTATAAAAGAAAATGGCATCAAACAACCATTTCAAAGGGGAAGGAGATAGAGATTCCAGCAGTCATTGAATACGATAACAGCTGGCAATGAAGTGCCTTCATCTCTTGAATGGAATGTACAGTGACTCGTCTCCAGTCGCTCGCCCTTAATTGACAGCACCCGACTGTCCAGTCCGGCCAATACCCTTTGGACATACCATAACACTAGAATCTGCTCGTTATATCTCTTTACTTAAACTATTTGTCTTCCTTCTCTTCTTTTTTTACTTTTTCTGCATTATTAGTGATTTTTAATTGGAATATTTCAGAATCTTTTACATTACACTTTTAAAATAGTTGTCGTAGTTTTTATTAATTAAAAAAAAGGAAAACAAAGTAAAATGAATTTTTCTTATTGAATTGATATCCAATATATAAAAAGTGCTATTTTATAGCCTGTCATCAACTAAAACAATCTGCTCAGAGTAATTAGGAAAATTGATCAAGGAGTTTGATGAAAGACGTTGAGATCAGGCATATATACTTTTTTTTATCTTCTGACATAAAGCAATGCTATAAATAAACATAAAGTAAAGCAATGGGGTTCTGATATATAGTAAACCAATCCGATATATACGGAGAAAACTGACCCGATCTGTATCTTCTGTTGCTAGCAATCCCAAATGTTAATGACAAAGCGTGTATAATCTACTATTACCATTACAAGTTATTTAATAGGTATCTTATGGAAAGATGAAATAACCTGAATTCAAAACGTCTGTCATTGATGGAAAAGAGATGATTCAACTATGGGGCTAACTTAAAAATGGCCTTTCAGTGTTCGGTTTTCGTATCGATATAATACAAATGCTGGCATAATAAGTTTTAAGTTAGTGGCATGGTATGAAGTCTGTTAAAATATATTACCCACCATAATTATTTTCATACGGAATCTAACTCTAGGGAACGACGAGTACCAGCAATTAGAAATTATTAAGCGTTTCCGGGATAAATTTGAGAGATGGATTATCATGCTTCCAACGGAACAAGAGATTCACGAATACTTAGGGTTCGAGAGAAAGTAGATCGATTTGCAACCTAAGAAAAAAATAAGATCTAACAATCATGTAAACTATCTAACTGTTAACTTCTTAGATAATGGGGAAGAAGTAAGGCGATTAAAGCGGATACATGTATTGGACCTAGGAATCTAATAGTGACACTCAGGATTAGGCCTCTCTTCTTAAATTGAGCATCTTCAAAGTATTTGTGTTTATGGTTTTAATATTTTCGTTCCTGTGTTACAATTTTCTTTTTGTATTGTGGTTTTTTTTGTACTACTGGATATTATTATTGAGATCTCTAGTTCTGAACTAGACAGCCAGTTGACTGAATAGCCAGTAATGACCGGTTGGACTTTATCAATGCTTATGCTACCTTTGATTTATTATTAATGTCTAGATGTATTTAATTAAGATAATTCAAGGGAAACTCCTTTATAATTAATTTGATTATTGTCATGAAATTTACTTTTGTTTTTAATCGACGAAGCGATAGTAATTATAATTTGTGACACGAAAACATTTTTTTTAGAAATATAGAATTATAATTTATTATTTAGTCTATCTTCAAAAACAAAAATTATTTACGTACCGCTTACTTGACTACGTTTTTTTACTTAATTTTAAACGAGGGTAAACAACGCACACAAAATTTTCTCTTTTTTCCTTTTCTATTGACTACTTAATAACCAATCGTTTTTCAATTCTTTTAGCCAGTTTGATATTTTTTGATCAAATTGTTTCTGATACCAGTCAGATTTCAAGTAAGGTAATTCATTCATAAATAGTTAATTTATAAGCTTTAGAAGGAATTTGGTGTGAATAAACATTAATATTCTGGGTGAGAAAATATATGTAGTAATAAGAATAATAATTATATAATAAACAATAAAAACCAAGATATATATATATACATATATATATGCAAACAGTATAATGAAGCAGATAGGTTATGGTATAATTATGAAGTAAAACTCGTTAAAAATGATAATATCCATTGTTTTTTCTGAATGTTAGATCGCAGGTGTTAGGAAACACTATTTTAATGATATGTAATAAATTGATATACAATGTATTTATTTTTTAATTATGATTTAATTAAATGATTATTGTTTACTTGATAATTTATCCATAAAAAGAGTCTTCCCGGAAGATTAACACAAAATGGTTTACAAACTGATAGATCTTTAGTATCAGAAATTTTTATGTTCTTGATTTTTACCGGTAGTTAATAAAAAATATGTTGGCACACACACATATATATATATATATATATATATATATATATATTTCATTATCAAATAAGAAACCATATAAAGAAAATTTTATTGAAGCCGAGTTGTAAAAGGGACGGTTAATTCAATAAAATTACATACTTTTGTTTAATGATGTATAAAATAAAAAAGAAACTACTTTTACTATTAATTTACAAGAAATGACAAAATTCACAAGAAATTTTGTAATTAAATTTGATTTATTACACATTTCGCTTAATTATTTATACAACATGGTGATTTTATGATCGAGTCCCATTTATTTTTACCAGATTTTCTATGCAGGACTTCAATTTTAAGATATATTTATGGATAAGCATTTATATATATATATATTTATATATATATATTTTAAATGTATTATTAATATTTTTAATTACCAGCCTTGATTTATTAATATAATAATAATAATGTGAAACATAAATTATATAATTTTATAAAAACAAGTCAGTGGATGCTACCAGAATATTTATCCGAGATCTCTTACAACAGAGCTGGTATTATTAATGTCAGAATAATTTTCATAGCAAATCATAATTATGTATTAATTACTATACACTAGCCTTAAAGAGAGATCTAGACATCCAGTAAACACCTAATATACAATTATTGATAAACCAAATTATACCGTATAATAATATGTAATTTATCTTCTCCTTGCCATAACGTATCATGTAAACGTATAATTCACCATGAAAATATATAAGTAGCAGTAAATTACCGAAGGAAATTAACTATTCTAATTTTTTTTTAAACTGTTATATTGTATTGATTTATCGGTATTTATCTGTTATCACTTCATTTTAAAGATCCATCTTTTTATAATATCAGTTATTTCACTGTTTTTATGTATCTTTCGATTTCTTCAAGTTCTAAAGTGATTTTTTCATCTTAACAAAATACTCCATTTTCATTCTCAATTATACAATCTTCGTGGTCTAATGTTTGTCTTCCGTTGCGTTATATATTCTACATTTCTTTCCACTTTCAAAAATGAATCATGGTTACTTCAATCTTCATATTTTATTTTAATTTCCTTTTATTAGAATACCCAGAATTTGTTTCTTTTCTTCAGGTTTTAAAACCTCTTCGAATTAAATCTAGTGAACACAAATCTTCAATTAGTATCTAAGTTTTATTACATGTATTGTTTAATTTTTATTTGATTTTATTAATATTATTTTTTCATTTTTATTATTATTTTTTGTAATAAGTTAGTATACCGCTTATTCTTACTTAGGCTTAAGAGTTTGCATGAAAATGTGGTAAGGGAATATTTTTAGCATAGAAAAATATCTTGCTTGACTGGAATTTGAATGCAAAAAATGGAAGATAAAAATATAACTAATTCTACCATTAAAGTCAGTAGAACGGATTGGTAAATTATTAATAACTTTTTACAGATACTGGCATTCTTTATTTTTGCGTTCTTTCCTGGGCTTCTAGATATCTGATTTTACATTTTTCTTAACATTCATCTATTCATTGTAACGTCACTACCTATTTAACTATTATATGTTGTCTATTGCGGTTTTATTTTTCATTATTTTTTTCGGATATTTATATAAAAACAAGATATGCTAGTTTGTTATTTCTCGTATTATTATGTAATTATATTAATTATTATTTAGTTTTCTGTATATAAAATAATAATTCATAAATGACATACTTTTGAAATCCTGAGATAATTTTTCTAGAGGGTTTTTCAGAATTTTAATACAGTTCTTTCTTCAGTGGTATTGCAGAATGCTAATGAGTGGATATCTACGTAAAGGTATTTATACTTCAGAAAATCTGATTAAGAAATTGATCATTGTTTTAAAAAGTGAATAGAAAATAATTTATTTTTCAAGCTTTGTTTTGTAACAAATCATTAATAACCATGCTCGGATCGTCACTAAAAAAAATTAGAAGCTGAAAATTTCAATTATAGCCGAATTTTGGTTAGTATTACTATTGTAATTTTTTATATATGAAATAATATTTGTACTCTTTAGGTAAAAGTGTGTTATGACAAGTAATAAAATAAAAATAAACAAATTATATTTAATTACAAAAAAACAATTTAGTATTTATATTTTTAGTCTTGGATGTCGACATTCGAATAGCTGGATGGACATGAATTAGTTCAGAGTCACATATTTACTGTAGATGGGTTTTCTATATATATATATATATATATATATTTTGTTTTTAGTCATAAGTTTCATAGTCATTCCGGACAGCCAAGGATCAGGGAGGATAAAAATTTTAGTCAATTTCTGAATGCAGTGATTTTGATTACAAATTACAGTACGCTGTTTAGAACAAATCATTGCTAAAAAGAAAGAACTACCTATTTGCATAGTCCAAATTCTAATGACATAATTAATAAATAATCTGGAGAAATAAATAACCTGATGACGTTAATTGAATAAAGTTGGGTTATTGTACTGAAATATTATTGTATATTTTTACACCATAACCATTTACGAGCCCTGATTTCTTTCATAATACTTCTCCATACTAACTTATCCCTGATAATTTTCTTTCGTTCGCTCCTTCTCAATTCAGCCAAATCCTCCTTAACCTTATCTAAACATCAATTCGTTTGTTGATTTTTCATTCTCCTGCTCAACTAATTCTTCTTGAATATCATTTTAGACAAATGATAAATCCCTAAATTTTATAAGGAAGATTTTTATTAGGAAAATTGAATTTATTAAAATTTTTTCAACCTTTTAAATAATTATTTGTCAACAGATATTTTAGACAAGAAGTGAACGTATAAGAATTTTTATAATTTTGAATTTCTTTAACAAATCAATTCTAAATAGGGTTTATTATTTTCATTAGAAAACAAAATAATTAAATAAGTGAAAAAATAACCAAATAAGTACATAATGGTATAAGTAATTTTCAAAAATTAAAACGCGAGAAGTGCTAAACTTAAAAGTATTATTTGGTTGTAAATAAATTTGCCATTATAGTCATTAGTAATTAACTTATAATTTATTTATATATTATTTCAAGTAACCGAAAATAAATAAACATGATGGTGATGAAAAATTAATATTTTTAGGCGTAAAACATGCCAACAGTTTTCAATATTCATACACAAAACCTAGATATGAAAGACTCAGACGTCATAACTTTGAAAAATTTTATTTTTCAGCACTGTCTGATCTATCTTTTAAGCAAAAATGAAATACTATTTTTATTGTTATTGGCGTTATCAATAAATTAGTTTTATTACAACTTTTGACTGTACATGTAATTAGTGGATTATACTAGTGTTATTAATGATTTAAATTGATCTGAGCTCAAATTATGAAGTACAAGGTGCTATGAACAATAAATGCACTGTAATTATAGGTTTTATAGAAATTTCAACTAATGAAAAGTGACAATTGCAGTTCATACAGTGTATTTTAACCTAAGTATAGAAATAAAACAATAAACAATTTTAATTTGTAGTCATTCCAGCTCATTATGTAAACATGTACGATTATAAAACGAACTGATCCTACCTACAACGTGTATCAGAATATAAATTGCTCCGTCTTTGTAACTAGACAGTGAAAAATCCGCCTAGTGAAATGGTTCAACGCGGCTACGGCCGCTTCGTTAAGCCGGTGGCTAATGAGCGGACAAGCAGGCCGGTTTGTCCGTTGATTGAGGCTGCGACACCCGCCGGGGTCACATGACGCGCACACAAACGTGCACACTCACGCGCGCGAATACACATGCTTCCATACACTATGTAAAAACACCTCTTACCAAGAACACCCAGATAGTATAAAAACACTAATATTCGTGCCGATATAGATCATTTAGTTTTAAATTATGTAATTTTGTTATTTTCATAACCTTCTTTAGGATGCTAAATTGTTTAACCTGAATTTTTAATGAATTAAGGAATAATAACAGTTTTGCGTAGTATTAAAGTTTCAGATCGCGTAGTAAAAATGAACATTTTTCATTTTTTGATTTAAAGAAAATTATTTTTAATTTATTTCTGTTATTACTTAAAAAACTTTGTTGGTTACTTTAAAATTCATTATTGTTGTTTTATTTTCACATAAGTTTAAAAAAATATTGATGGATTTACCATTGATCAGAATAATCATGTGTAGTGACGTGAATTATATAACTTTTCACAATTATGTTTTGCTTTGTGCTTTTCATATCACTATAGTTAAAAGAAACAAAAGTACGACGTACGCTTTCTTCTTTACCGATTGGTTTATTCCTACTTTGGTTATTTTATACGACGACTTACGAATATTGTCTTGATATGTGTCATTTTTTATTAGGTGGTGTGTATAATACTGAAAATATAGTAGCTAAGGTTTTCTTCCCGCGTTTTTTACAAAAATATTATGTAAATAAGGGATTACATACATGAACTAAATAATAACTTTTATAAAACAAGCGATATAAAACTTTTTTTTTTTAACTTCAGTGTGTTTTGTTAACAAATGGATATTTTGGAAAAATTTTAATTATTATTGGCCGTAATTCAGTATTCTAATCAATTACATTTATTATATTATATACTCTGTAAAATGAAGAAATTAATTAACTCCGATTTAAAACCTCACAGAGAAAGGACAATGTAATAAAAATTTGATACTTAACTTTTTTATAAACATTTTCTCGCCTAAATTTATTAACGTAAAAGTAATTAAAAAAATGTGCAGACATTTATAAACGAAAAGAGAATCTAAGATTATGAAAAATTTCACTAAAGTCATTGGGAGGCCATGTTACATGTGCAATTTATAAAAAAAGTTTAGTCTCCGAAGGTTTTAGATACTACTGTTTATTCATTATTTTCCACTACACTTAGCAAAGTATTTTCAATTTTGACATCCTGTGGTAATAAAAATACATCATACAATCTAAAATAAAGATGTTTTCAAAAAAAAAAAAAAAATATGTGGGCTTGAATTTTTTTGTAATTCTGTGGGTGAAACAATACTAAGGAATAAATACATATTCCGTATTATTACGGTCGCTTCAAAACCTACTAATGATTGCGGATAGACAATATTGATGTTCACTGCTACATTTTTGTTGCTCATAGCAAATAAATTTTGTTTTTACTTTCCCTCAACCAATTCAATAAAATTTTTTGTTTAATTTAAATTGTATTTAATTATTATGTAGTCATTTACTTTGGTTATTACTCATTTTATTGTTAATAATTTCACAGAATTTGAGTTAACACAGTTGTTCCCACCATTTTTTAAGATATGAATTCTTTAATAAAAAAACAAGTAGATAATTGATGCTTAACACGGCAACATCTCACACAGCATATTATCCAAAGAAACTTCAATCTATTCTACGATGTACTCCCGCAACAGCAAAGTATGATATTCTTAACGTTACTGTTATTTTTTGTTTTTTTCCTCCGCCTTCCACTTAATTACTGAAGACTATTCGTCAAACTAAATTTTTTCAGATTTTCTTTACTCGTATTGTCATGTTAGAATAATTTTTTTTGATAATATTATTTAATTAATTATTTTTTTCTTTGAAAATATCTTTTGGAGTTAATTACTGGCTGGAAGATAATAAAATTTTCTGGACAACAACATCCTCGTAATTTTAAAATAATCCATTTATTAATTTCTAGATCAATTTTTAATGAGTCACCATAATTAATATATAAAGATGATAAGGTTTTTTATTAGGTGTATTAGGAATGGAAATGTATACATTTTGTTTTTTTTTTAATTAAAAATTCTTGAATCTCTTTCATTGTAACACAAAACCCTTTTTTTCATATTTAAAATATATGAAAAAATATGTCTTAGAAGGAAGTATATATTATTTTGGAAATTGCACGTAATTCACGTTCTCAAATACTATCTACTTAAATAAATTTAGAGGAAAAAACATTTTTTTGTATGTGCCCTTATAATTTACGGAATTATAAGGGCATGTACAAAAAAATGTGTATACCCATAACTAAGTTACATCATTTGTTCAAACGGAGCATAGATTTTTTTTGATTTTTTAGATGATTATAAAATAAATGGTTTACTTAAGTTTAAATGTTATATGATACGGAAATATCGTATGGAAATGTTTGGAGCATGAAAAGATCAACATTTATTTCAAACTTAGCCTTAGCTTACCATACCCACACAAAAGCCACATACTCGTTTAGGGTAACATTTAAAAAAAAAACTCATTCACACTTCTATTTTTAAAGTTCGATCATCTAAATAATGTTTTTTTTTTGTTTTTTTATTTCCACAGTATTTAATTTACATTTGGTTACAATTTACCGGAACCATAAGTAAATTTGAATATAAAAAACAGTTACATGAAGAGAGGTGTTTCAATGAAATCCCTCAAAGAACTCACAAATCTAATACACCCAGCAGGCCTCTAAGTCCTTGTTGTTATCCAGGAGGTTAACTGCAAGCCAGTTTACATGTTTTTTCAGTCTCATTTTGTATCTTGTACCGATTCATTCTCTCTCGAACGGTTGACAATCCCAGATTATCGTGTATTTCATTTTTTCCCATAACCACGGCGCGTCTAGTTTTTTTTTCAATAGTTAGTTCCGGAACCGATGTTCGATTTCGATCTTACTCTCCCTTGTCTCCCTTGTCGTAGTTGGATTTCGTAGGTTCAAAACACTTTCAACTGAAATTATAACACACTTTCAAAACACTTTCGCTTAGTATAGCAATTGCTTGGTAGACAATGATAGTTGCGACCCTCTTTTCTCTTTGACATGACTTTTTCTCTTTGACACGATTCCTCTACGACGGCGATCAGATGAAGTCGTAGGTATCGCACATTGTTATCAAGTGGGATGAAAATATCATTAATTAAATTCGCAGGCAGTCACCGTACCTCATCGCAAATGTAACATGCAGAGATTTAGAGGGATTAAGTCATCTTCCATCAAACTAGCTATTCGTTAATTAGGTCCACAATGATTTTTAATGTAGCCAAACCTACGATAGAGTCAGCAACCACACCCAGAATTGCCATGTCATCCGTAAACGATGCAACTGTGATGTCCTTTGGGGTCGTGAGTTCTACAGTGAAAACAGAGTATAAAACCGGCCTCATATCTGAGCCCTGTATCACAGAATGCAGTCAAATCTTGATTGTACATCCCCTAGAAAAAATAATGATGTCTAATTAAACAGCCTAAATAACGTTTGTTACATTATTTAGTTTTAATTCCATTTTGTAATCCATTTACTTTGTTTATCAATATTTATCATCATAAAGGTTGTTAGACTTTTACAGTGATACTTTTCAGTTGAAACACAAAATCTAGATATCACAAGAGGTGCTTTCTCGTTCTTTATTAATAAAAGAGTGGCAAGCTGTTTTATAGAATAAAGCCATCTATTACTAACTTATAACTGTTACATTTGACCTTTACCTTAATAGTAAAGATAATTTTAAGTAATATTCACAGTATGAATAATAGTAATTAGAATTAATATAAATGCGTATAATTATTACAAGTAGAATTATCAAACATTATTAATTAAATCTTCAGATAGTACTCATTTAAATTTTTATTTAATTATTGATTCCTGCTCTCGATAATATTTTATGATTAAAATGTTACATTACAAGACTTTTGACAATAAGACATTGTCTTTGTACTAAATTGTCTTAATCTTGATAATAATTTACGACTAAAATACAACAAAAAAAATTTGGATTATCAAAATCAACATGATTTTGTCTCACGAGTACGAATAGGTGTACTTATGCATTTTTTAATCCTGTTTTCAAATATGTATTCGAAATTTCTCCAACACCCAGATTATTTTTTTATTATTTTAAACAGTTTTTTCGTCCATTTGTCATTATCAATTAAAAGCTCTAAGAGCATTGTAAATATGATGTAACCAAATGAGCTAACACAAAGGGTAGCGTTGCAACTGTTGTGCAGGTTCAGACGTGTATAAACATGTACAAACGTGATCTAGTGTAGCACACATTCATCGAACGATGCCAGTTGTGAGATAGTAGTGGACCAGTAAAAACGTGATTGTGAGTGCTTTGTGTGTATGAATTATTGTGTATTACATATTTAAAATTGGTTAGTTACAAAATGCCTAGAATATTTTTAAACCATCCTAACAATTTTGTTATGTATGTGGTGAAGTGACGCTCAAGTCTCAAAAGCGAAACCTTACTCCATTAGTAAAAAGTGTTGTGAACTTTATTTTGGATGTAAAGGCAGGGACCAAACAAGTGCCTGGTCCCCACATATCTCTTTTTCATCATGTTCTAGGCATCTAAAAAAAAAACTGCATGGAAAAATGGCACACGCTACATGCCATTTTCTATCCCTATGATGTGGAGGGAACCCAAAGATCACTCTTCTGACTGTTGTTTCTGCTTAAAAAACATTAAAGGGAAAACGTAAAAATCAAAACAAACAGTGGTGTACCCTAACTGACAGTCTGCACCGAGACCAGTTCCACACTGCGAAGAATTGCCTTACCAAAGCCTCCAGAACATGTGGGATTAGATGAAGAGAGCTCAGAGGCTGATGGAAGTAAGGAAGAAAAAGAAACAGATTCTGGTGAGACAAGTTTTGAACAAAGCAGTTCATCTGAGCCTCATTTACTGACTCAAGAAAATCTTAACGATCTCATGCGAGATTTAAAGTTACTCACAAAACAGCCTGAAATGCTTGCTTCCCGGCTAAAATGATGGAATCTTCTTCAAAAGAATACAAAAATATGTATTTATTGAAGTCGTCATTCTGAATTTAAAGACTATTTTTCTGAATAAAGTAGCTTACTGTTTTGTAATGACATTTCTTCTCTTATGGAGATAATTTGTAATGAACATAATCCAACAGAATGGCGCTTATATATTTATTCTTCTACAGTTAGTTTAAAAGCTATGCTTCTCCATAATGGCAATAAATTCCCATCAGTACCTGTGGCTCACTCTGCTAGTATAAATGAAACTTTAAATTTATATTGGAAAAGCTTCAATATGCAGTGTATGAATGGATTATTTGTGGTGATTTGAAGATAATTGCACTTATTCTTGGTCTGCAACTTGGTTACACAAAGTACTGTTGTTTTTGTGTGAGTGGGAGAATAGGATCAGAAAAAAACCATTTCAATAGAAAAGAATGGCCTAAACACCAATCACTAATTTCTGAACAGAAAAATGTAAATATGACTCATTGCGTAATCCTAAAAAGGTGTATCTACCTCCGTTACATATCAAACTAGGATTAATGATGAATTTCGTCAACGCCATGGACAGTACTCCTAGTATCATATACTTAACTCAGAACTTTCATAAAATTAGTGATGCAAAAATTAAAGAAAGAATATTTGTGGGTCCACCAATACAATCACTAATGCATGATGAAAGGCGGAAAATTTTGTCAACGATCTTATAACGTCTTATAAAAATCTGGGTTGTAATGTATCCTTTAAAGTACACTTCCTGCACTCACACCTAGATTTCTTTCCGAAATATCTTTGCGCAGTGAGCGATGAGCATAGGAAACACTTTCATCAGGAGATTTCAGCTACGGAATAGAAGTATCAAGGCAAATGGAATCCTAACATGCCGGCCGATTATTGTTGGACCATCAAGAGGGATGATCCATTAGCGAAATATAACAGAAAATCATCACTTCTTACATTCCAGGTCAGTCAGATATTTGAATATCGTGTAGTTAAGAATGCACAAAGTCTTAAAATGTTTGAAATTATAAATGCTTGTCTCTCGGAAACCTTGCTGATGGGCAAAAACCAATATCATAAGGTGTACCAATGTAATCAATATATACGTAAATGTTTTACGCGCAATAAACTTTGTTGGGCGGCAAGTTAATCTCAAATAAATAAATATGGTCGTAAATTGTAAATAAATATATACTTTTTTCATTTACGATGTACAAATTTTTTTTTTAATGACTGTATTTTATTACTAATTAATTTTTTAACTTAGAAAATAATTTATGGATTACTGATTTATAATTACATTTTTATAACTTCATATAATTTAAATACTGAATAATACTACATACATATATGTATGTATATATATGTATAATATGTATGTATATTTTATTTTATTTTTTATTGTTTTTTTAATTTCGACAGTAGATTCCTAGATAAAAACTTGTATTCCAAGGTACGTATGGATTTCAGCAAGTTTTAATTTATGTTATTATAAAATCTTTTTCAACAAGTTAAACTTTAGATTTAAATCTAATGTGTAATTTTTATCTAATTTTATATAAAATTAATATCGACGCAAATTATTTATAACAGTTTATAAATAAAACACTTTTGGTAAGTTTAGTAATATAAACATTTTTAAGGTGATATTTTATTTGAAATCTGGAATTAAAATTAACTAATTTAGGAGTTTAATATACATGTAACTTGTCTGCTTAGATGATTGAATAAGAAGGTGGTTTGAATACTTTCGCTTTTAGTTGTTGTTGTTGTTGGGAGATGATGATCGGTTAATGTTGATCATTTTAGAAACCGTATTAGAGAGGAAGTAGCTTAATTAATAGTACCATGTATGATATTATTGTAATTTTTTCTTTCTTTTTTTTAGTTGAAATGAAATTATCGCACGAAATATAATGCGGTGGTTGCGGTTGTGGAATGATGAGCAGCTATGATGAGGCATGACTGAATGATACTAAATTATAATATCTGACCGCTATTATATTATATGGGTTTACGATATCAACCCAGCGGGGCGGACGAACTCTCTGGAGCAGAGCGGTTGTGAAAGTCGGGCGACTCGCCGCCGGCGACATTCCGTGCAGTCGCCTCACCTGGCTCTGGTTTGGTTCTTCCTGCCCACGCTGTTTTGCTTTGCTTTGCTTGCTATATAGCCTACCTTGTTCGCTAGCTAGATTAATCCCCCACTTCTATACTTGTTACTATATTAAACAGTTATCCAACTCATTTACAGGAAACAAAACAGAACGACATATATGTTTTAATACATAATTTTTAATTGGCATTTTTATATTTTCAGTAAAATATTGATATATCCGGTATATAAAAAATTGGATAACAATATAATTCTGGCATAGAAAGTTAAATATTTCCTACTTAATCTCCAAAACAGAAAGAAAAATAATTTTTTTAATATGTATTACTAAAATGAATTAAATGTAGTTTAATACTAGAGAATATCATTTTTCAAGTAGTTTCTTGAACTGCATTAGAAAAAACTGCTAAAGAATATTATAATTACAAAATCTGTGAACCCGTCTTCACTCGAGTTACTTCCTGTCCTTTAAAACGGATAAAGGGATTTCTGTTAAATGTTTTTAATTAAACAGGTTTGTTAAAATTTTTACCAAGGCGTAAATACCTCATTCAGAATTTTTGGTAAAAAAACCTCTTAACGTTTATATGTACTTTGGTAAACAGAGAGTACTAAAAGATAGACAGAGAGATAAAAATAAATACAAGCAAATACTAATGTTTATAAAAATAGATTTTTGGTTATGAGTTCCTTGGTGAATCTTTCAGATGGGAACATCCAGGTAAATTCATGTATTTTAAGATGCCAATCGTAAATATGCAGGAATATAAATAAATTAATAATAGAAATATATAAAATTTGTGAATAAAACAAATTTATACTTGGAGAATTTCTAAATTCATTCACCATAGTATATCGGTTAAGTTGTTATAAAATAGTATTGGTAACTCGATAGTACTTTGGTACGACAGAAATGATAGATTAAGTGAATGAGATACTGAGTTGTATGATAGTAATAATATCCAGATGTGAGTCTCCTCACCAATTAATATATTACAGGGAAAAAATATCGATAGATATTCTGGAAAGATTTACTAAAAAATAATACCTAAACTGATAAACATTTAAATTATATTTACGCATGAAATAATCAGATAAGTTAAAATAACAGAGGTTCGCAAATGTGACACACGGAAGTTTTTATTCCTGCTCCAAAAGTGATGAAAATTAAAACATAAGAAAGAAACTGCTGTTTGATATATTGATAAAACTACGGAACAACTAAATATAAGAAATATTTTTGAAAGAAATATGCTGTCTGATTGTTTGTTTTCTTTTAATTATTATTCTACCATAATAAATTATCTAAATTGAAATTCTCTATTTTGTTGAATAGTCGCAAAAAAAGTCCCTACAATAGAATTATTACAATCCAGACGATACATTATTTTCAACGATCGAACAGTTCGATATTGAATTCAAAATGTAAGGGCTTATATGTTTGTGTGTGTGAAACTTTTTGTCTCGGATCTTAATTTGTGGATCGGATTAAGCTACGTTAGAGGATTACAAAACTACAAGATGGCCGTGATCGGCCATAGATTCACCTCAAAATGACCGCCAAAATTATGTACTTTTATAATAATCATTACGCAAGAATAGTGTAAGCTATCAAGTTGGTTCAAACACACTAATTTAAGGTTTACTAAAATGCTTAAAAAATGTAAATATCAATTGTAAGACGCCAGAGATATCGTAAAAATTAAACTTTATTAATTGAAAAAAAAAATAAAATAAAATATATATATATGTGTATGTATAACCACAAACCCGCCAAAACATGAAGTAAATTTAACTTAGTGTATGTTGCGTAAGTAGAATTTAGAAATAACAAATTTGTTAGAAATGAATTTATAATCAACAGAACAGTAAAAATAATAAGAATGTTCGTTCGGGGAATTCACTAGTTTTCATTGATTACTGGTGTTAAGACTCAGGGCTCATTTCCTCTTTTTTATTTGTACAAATAAAAATTTTTATTTTCTTTTTACTTTTTATAAATTCTCACTTTTTTGTTACTCTTATTAAATAAATTTGTTTATTGCTCACTGTTGGTCCGTCTTGTTCCATCTTTCAAAGACTCAACATGTGTTTATTATGAATATATAATTAATTAATACAATATTATTATATACAGGAATTATTAGTTCAAAGATTACAATAAAAATAATTTATATTATAAAAGAAATAAAAACTTTAATATATTTGATTGAACCAACGAATAATAAATATTTAGAATAACTAAACCTAACCAAGATATTGAACAAAGGCGGAACATTATTCGACATCGTTGATCATCCGGCCGTGAATGTAATCAGATTCTTTAAAGAATCATCATTCTTGGTCTTCCAGAACTACGGATGAAGTATGAAATTTTTAAGAATCATCATCTTGATTTTTCCAGAATCGCGGATATCATTTAACAATTTTAAGAATATTAATGTTCCACAAATTACTACAATAAAAGGGCTCGCAGCAATTTGACCTACATCACCATTCACGCAATATCTTTTTTAATTTATTATTACATTTAATATGCATTGTCTCATCATTTACGTAATATCATTTGATTCGTATGATATTTAATTTACTTTGTTAATAATTCACATTGTTATTTTAAATTATTACTATTGTTATGGATAGGGAACAATTAATTTGACAATGAGGGTTAGTAAAGGTCGCTGTTTTAGCGGCCTTTACTAGCAGCGGGTAAACCTGGTTGGAAATTCCATGTTTCCAATGCATGGGTGAAGAATTTTCGTTGGTAACTAATACTAAATCTCCAACATAAAGATACGGTTTGGAAAACGCCATTTATTGTGTTGCTGTAAATAATGTAAATAGTCCTTAGACCATCGTCTCCAGATAGATTGTATAAATTTTTGGTGTAATTGCCAACGGCCTAAGGTAGTAATTTTAATTTTTTGGTAATTGGGTTCAGGCGAGGAAGTGAGTGGACATCCTCTGAAAAAGTGTCGTGGAGATTCAGGTTCTGGATCTCTATGATCTGTTGAAATAGTGAAGATAGGACAGGAATTGAGACAGGCTTCAATTTTTGGTTTAAACAGTACACAATTCCTCAAAATTAAGGATCGTTTGTCCAACTACACAACGCGTAAGAAATTTAACGTCTTTGATTGCGCTTTCCCATAAACCACCAAAATTGACTGAAGAGGGAGGAATAATTGACAGGTTGTACGACTATTGTATCTTGGGTAGTTGTGAATGCTTGAATGTCTGATTTTAAGTTTTCTGAATTTAAAATTTGATAAGAATTATAAAGTATATTTTTGGCGGAACGGAAATTGGAACCGTTATCAGAAAGGAATTGAGTGAGAATACTCCTACTTGATGTAAATTGTTTAATTGCTGCAATAAACGACTGTGAAGTCAGATCAGAAACTAATTCTAAATGAATTGCTTCAGTAGTGCAATATATGAAAAGTGCTATATAAGATTTACTTAAAGTCTTAGACTTCTACCCGCCATAACAAATCATTATTGGACCGCCGTAGTTTACTGCACATGTAGAGAATGGTCGGGAATCAATGATTCCTTCGGTTTTAATTGATTTAGCATTATGAAAAAGTCTAAAACAGGAACTAAATGTGCGAATTATAGTGTGCAGGGAAGAAATTAGTTCTCTGTTATCAAATACAACAATAGATACAAATGATGTTACTATATTTTTGCGTTTTTTATTAAACATTCAAAATTCATATTACAGTTTATAAAAGTAATATTATTATCCCTTGGCCAATGGAAAGAAGATTGTGAAAGCCATTGAGGACCATTCCACCGAAGTGACATGTCAAGTAATTTATTTGGTTTACAACCTCTACTAAATAAATCTGCTGGATTATCAGAGGATTTGACGGAATACCAATTAGCATTAAAAGTATTCTTCTGAATATCAGAAATTCTATTGTGGCAGATACTTTCCAATTAGATGATTGTCCATGAATCCAATGTTATTCTATTGTAGAATCTGTGTGTGTATATCTCATCAAAATATATGTTTAAGGCAGTAACTACCTTCAATAATCAACGACTAAGTAGTAAATAACCACAAAGTTGAAGTCTTGGTAGTGTAATTTATTAAGCGTGCTAATTTTGATTTAGAACTAAGTAAAGTAGAAGTTGTATGGCTGGCGTATACAATTCGTATGCAAATGAAACCGCTACAACCTTTTATAGAGACATCGGAGAATCCATGTATTTCAATAGAATTAATTCTACTATCAATGTTAGGTTTGATGGGACGGTTTGTTTTAATTGATTCAATCAAATGTAACTGGTTTTATAAATTGAGCCATTGCATTAGTAACGTGTTGGGTAATATTTCGTTTCAATTAATTTTAAGTTACCACAACAATTGCATAAAATTTTTATATGAGAAAGCAGGAGGACCAATGAGTCCTAAAGGATCAAACACGTCTACTATAATGGACAGAATATTTCTTTTACTGTGTTTTTAGAATCATTAGAATGAGTAATTTGGAAAAGTGTCTGAATAATTATTCCAAGGAACTCCTGAAGTACGTAAATTCTGTTCTTGATTTAAAGGAATGGAAGAATTGTCTTCAGAAGAAGAAATGGTAATATCATTGGAAAACCATATTTTGTAATAATTTAGAAATATTGTTATGTTAAGCTGTTATGAAATCATCAAAAAATAATTTCTAATGGCCTTAGATGCTTGTGGAAAATCATTCTCATACACATTAGCTATTTGAATTAGGTATCTAATGGCTAAATATCGTGCAGAAGTGGTCCCATACGTTACGTTTCGTAATGCAAAGTGTTTTATTTTTTGATCTGTAGAATCACGCCAAAGAATACGTTGTAAATTGGTATCACTAAGTTTAACTAATACCTGGCGGTACAATTTAGCCATGTCAGACGTAATGACGTAATTATGGATTCTAAATCTATGCAATATGGAAAGCAGCTGTTGTTGGACTACAGGTCTGAGTAATAAAGAATTCTTATGGGATAGGCCATTAATGGTTTTAGCTGAATCGTCAATGACAACTCCAATTTTAGTTGTTAGACTAGAAGGTTTGAATACTGGATGGTGGGGTAAATAGTACACATTCGATTTGTTAATTAACAAACCATCAGATTTGAGTATTGACATGTGACCTAATTCGAAATATTCCTGAATGAAAGCGAAATAGTCCTTTTTAGAGTTGGCATTGTTGATTAGTTTTCTTTCTGATGATAAGAATTTATTTTTGGCATTAACAAAAAACCACCTAGTTGAATGGTATTATCTTTGCGTGGTATCGACACAACAAAATTGTCTTGATTATTTCGAGTAGTGTTGAATTGAAAATGTTATTCACATACAGATTTCATTAACTGAAAAGTTAGTATAAGTTAGTATAGAAGTAAAGTTAGTTAGTAAAGTTAGGAAGTAACGTTAGTATAAAAGTTAGTAGAAGTATTAATTTCTTCAACTTTCCAAAAATTCTCGAGTATAGGTGAGTGATTTTTATGAGTGTTACAAACAAGAAAAGATGCGACAGTATTGTTGCCCTCAATGTTATTAGGAAGGCGATCACTAAGTCCTAAGTATCCTAATTCAGTTTCCTAAATAATAGGATATTTGAAATTTCGAATGCATTTCCCGGGCAAGATAAGACTCAAATAGAATTCAGCTCCAGTCAGTTTGTCAGTGCATTCTATGCTGAACTTGGCATCTGCTAGTAATATATTACGAAAAAGATTAAGATTAGAAATTTTGAATATGGTTAATGGAAGACTGTCTGACATATCAGATAAAACAGCACATTGCACTTTGAATGAGTTCTTTTTTTTCTTCTTTTTTTTGTTGTTTGTGGGCGAAAAAGGCCTGGGCGTTATCATCACCCGGAATTTTATTAATAAAAGGGTAAAATAAGTCCAAAATAATAAGGTTTATAAGGTGTAAATGTAATATTAATCATATAATTAAAATTTATTAAAACAAGCCAAGAAGGCAAAATAAAACTCAAAATTAATACCACAGGAAGTCGTTAAAATATAAAGGTTAATATAATCGAATAAAAAAACTATATAAAACTTACCTAATTCCGATGGGTTGTGCAAAAGGTCCCCTCCCCGGATAGTAAAATTAAATACATAGAATCAAAAAAAATCAAAATTGAAAGTAAAGGTTAAAATTATTAAAAAAACTCTTCTAACAGAAAAATATATATGATAATATTAAACTTTTTGCAGTAACTTGGTTCTATGCAAAAGGAGAGACATCCGGTCCAAAATTCCAATCTGATAACTTCAGATTGGATTTCTACCCGTTAAAATTGATCTAACGGGTGACTTGGATATTTTTTCATTCCATTAGTCTATAATTAGAAGTCATTCTCACTTAATGGATGTTTAAAAGTGGTAGAATATATTGTAGAAGTTTTTGTAGTAAGTATTACACAACCAAATTTATAATTGGATTATTATTCTCGTTTCTTATTCCATTCAAATATCTCAATTCTGGTTTAGAAATTCAACTTTGTGTCAAATGAAATATTTACTTTAAAATTAATAATAATAAACGGTTAAACTGTTTATAAAAATCAAATACTTACTAAACCTCTTAAAAACCTAAAAAAGCAATTAAAAAAAAAATTTTTATTTTATGTTTTTAAGGTGATACCCAGTCAGGCATTCATTTTTTTCTATGTCTACAAAAGCCGAAATTTATTGAAAACTTTCAAAAAACAGTTTTAGTAAAATTTTATTTTTAAAACGATGTTATAAAAGTTTATTCTGCTTACATTTATTAATGCAATCTTTATTTAAAATATGTATTTTTCAACAAAAAATTATAAAAATTCTGTTTGATGAAAGCAAAGGTTTAATATTGTAGTACTGACAACAATATGAGAAGGAACGCAAAGAAATGGTGTTAAGAGACGTTCACTAATGAGCGTGATTCAAAATTCTCTAGAATGGGTGAAGTATGTATTATTTTGTGAGCGTACGTTTACAGTGGTAAACGATGGTACAGTGGTATAAAATATAGTATAATTTGAATAAAATTATAGAATCAATGTTTAAATAATTATTCAGCAAAAATGGGAATAACTAGTTAAAGATATGGAATAAGTTGGTAGAAACAAGAAAGATGACTGATCAAATTAGTATTATATTGTGATTAAAGATGAGGTTAGAAATTATAAAAAAATGAAGTTAAAATGCAACACAATAAAGAATTTAAAACCTGAATATTAGTGAAATGAGTATCTACAACCAAGAAATTTCACCTGTAAATTTTAGTCTTTTGATAAAACTTTTTAATATGTTCTATTTATGAAAGTTCAATAAATTAAATAGAAAATGATGCAATAGAACAATCCTTTATGCACAATTGATCAAGAAATATTTCTCCAGTGAAGTAAAAACTTCACTGGAGAAAAAATTGCCGGTGTACTCCATTAAAAGAAGAATATTATTATTATCTTGCAGAGTCAATGGGAAAAAAGCTCCCCAGGAGAATATAAACAGAAATTTTCGGCTTTTAAATCAAAATATTCCATAAATTATTTATAAATAATAAAAAATGCAAGATTCATTATCATTCACAAAAATATTAGAAAGGCAGAAGAAAGTACAAAATAATCATACATCGTTTCCATAAACGAAAACAATTGATTGTATATTTAACTTTTGTATATTTTTGGTAAGAAATACGATATAGTTATCATAGTGAACATATAAGACTGACTATACAAGTACAATCCTTTTTCAAAATAGTATATCCTGCTTCTGTAATAAATCTAAAAGTACAGCCTACACTACCTAAATAATAAATATCTATTAAAAATATCAATATCTAAAAAATAAGAATACACCGAAAGAACGAAAAAATTTTGCAAACTTTTTGAAACAAAATTTCAATTTAACAATTGAGCGTTTTGATAAAATTTCACTTCATTTTGTGTAAAATTGTAGAATAACAAAAATGTGTATGTATATGCACATTATAGCAATATATTATAAGCAATATATATTTAAATCCTCCTCTATGAATCATGAGACCTTGCCGTTGGTGAGGGGGCTTGAGTGCTCAGGGATACAGAGTAGCTGGACCGAAGGTGCAACCATATCGGAGAGGTATCTGTTGAGAGCCAGACTAAGGAATGATTCCTGAAAGAGGGCAGCAGCTCTTTCAGTAGTTGTTAGGGGCGTAAGTCACAATGACTTAAACGGCCATATCAACATCACTCAGTCCTCTGAGTACTGCGCAGCTGAAAGCAATGGAAAACTACAGCTGTTTTTTTTTCCAAGAAAATGTGGCTCTGCATTTTCAAAAGTAATAATGGAGGCGCCTTCCTTGGTAAAATATTCCGGAGGTAAAATAGTCCCCCGTTCGGATCTCCGGGTGGGGACTACTAAGGAAGGGGTCACCAGAAAAGTAAAAAATAACATTCTACGAGTCGGAGCGTGGAATGTTAGAAGCTTAAAAAAGGTTGGTAGGCTAGAGAATTTAAAAAGGGAAATGGATAGGGTAAACGTGAAGAATTAGTGAGGTTCGGTGGGAAGAGGAAGGCGACTTTTGGTCGGGTGACTTTAGAGTAATTAACTCAGCGTCAAATAATGGGCAGGCAGGAGTAGGTTTCGTGATGAACAAGAAAATAGGGAGGAGAGTGGAGTATTTCAAGACGCATAGCGATAGAGTCATTGTAATAAGGATAAATTCAAAACCTAAACCGACAACGATTGTTAACGTCTATATGCCTACAAGCGCCCATGATGATGATGATGAGGTAGAATGTGTATACGAAGAGATTGATGAAGCAATTAAACACGTAAAAGGAGATGAAAATTTAATAATAGTTGGAGATTGGAATGCAAGCATTGGAAAAGGCAAGGAAGGAAATATAGTGGGTGAATACGGGCTGGGCAAAAGGAATGAAAGAGGGGACCGACTTATAGAGTTTTGCGCGAAGTATAATTTAGTAATTGCCAACACCCAATTTAAAAATCATAATAGAAGAATATACACTTGGAAAAAGCCAGGCGATACTGCAAGGTATCAGATAGATTATATCATGGTTAAGCAAAGATTTAGAAATCAACTCGTGGACTGCAAAACTTACCCTGGAGCAGACATTGATAGCGACCATAATTTGGTGATAATGAAATGTAGATTGGGGTTTAAAAACCTGAAGAAAAGGTGTCAGATGAATCGGTGGAATTTAGAGAAGCTTGAGGAAGAGGAGGTAAAGAAGATTTTTGAGGAGGACATCGCAAGAGGTCTGAGTAAAAAAGATAAGATAGAAAATGTAGAAGAAGAATGGGAGAATATTAAAAAGGAAATTCTTAAATCAGCAGAAGCAAACTTAGGCGGAATAAAGAGAACTGGTAGAAAACCTTGGGTTTCAGACGATATATTGCAGCTGATGGATGAACGTAGAAAATATAAGAATGCTAGTGATGAAGAAAGTAAAAGGAACTATCGGCAATTAAGAAATGCTATAAACAGGAAGTGTAAACTGGCGAAAGAAGAGTGGATTAAAGAAAAGTGTTCAGAAGTGGAAAGAGAAATGAACATTGGTAAAATAGACGGAGCATACAGGAAAGTTAAGGAAAATTTTGGGGTACATAAATTAAAATCTAATAATGTGTTAAACAAAGATGGTACACCTATATATAATACGAAAGGTAAAGTCGATAGATGGGTGGAATATATTGAAGAGTTATACGGAGGAAATGAATTAGAAAATGGTTTTATAGAGGAAGAAGAGGAAGTTGAGGAGGATGAAATGGGAGAAACAATACTGAGATCTGAATTTAAGAGAGCATTAAAAGATTTAAATGGCAGAAAGGCTCCTGGAATAGACGGAATACCTGTAGAATTACTGCGCAGTGCAGGGGAGGAGGCGATTGATAGATTATACAAACTGGTATGTAATATTTATGAAAAAGGGGAATTTCCGTCAGACTTCAAAAAAAGTGTTATAGTAATGATACCAAAGAAATCAGGGGCAGATAAATGTGAAGAATACAGAACAATTAGTTTAACTAGTCATGCATCAAAAATCTTAACTAGAATTCTATACAGAAGAATTGAGAGGAGAGTGGAGGAAGTGTTAGGAGAAGACCAATTTGGTTTCAGGAAAAGTATAGGGACAAGGGAAGCAATCTTATGCCTCAGATTAATAGTAGAAGGAAGATTAAAGAAAAACAAACCAACATACTTGGCGTTTATAGACCTAGAAAAGGCATTCGATAACGTAGACTGGAATAAAATGTTCAGCATTTTAAAAAAATTAGGGTTCAAATACAGAGATAGAAGAACAATTGCTAACATGTACAGGAACCAAACAGCAACAGTAGCAATTGAAGAACATAAGAAAGAAGCCATAATAAGAAAGGGAGTCCGACAAGGATGTTCTCTATCTCCGTTACTTTTTAATCTTTACATGGAACTAGCAGTTAATGATGTTAAAGAACAATTTAGATTCGGAATAACAGTACAAGGTGAAAAGATAAAGATGCTACGATTTGCTGATGATATAGTAATTCTAGCCGAGAATAAAAAGGATTTAGAAGAAACAATGAACGGCATAGATGAAGTCCTACGCAAGAACTATCGCATGAAAATAAACAAGAACAAAACAAAAGTAATGAAATGTAGGAGAAATAAATAAGATGGACCACTGAATGTGAAAATAGGAGGAGAAAAGATTATGGAGGTAGAAGAATTTTGTTATTTGGGAAGTAGAATTACTAAAGATGGACGAAGCAGGAGCGATATAAAATGCCGAATAGCACAAGCTAAACGAGCCTTCAGTAAGAAATATAAGTTGTTTACATCAAAAATTAATTTAAATGTCAGGAAAAGATTTTTGAAAGTGTATGTTTGGAGTGTCGCTTTATATGGAAGTGAAACTTGGACAATCGGAGTATCTGAGAAGAAAAGGTTAGAAGCTTTTGAAATGTGGTGCTATAGGAGAATGTTAAAAATCAGATGGGTGGATAAAGTGACAAATGAGGAGGTATTGCGGCAAATAGATGAAGAAAGAAGCATTTGGAAAAATATAGTTAAAAGAAGAGACAGACTTATAGGCCACATACTAAGGCATCCTGGAATAGTCGCTTTAATTTTGGAAGGACAGGTAGAAGGGAAAAATTGTGTAGGCAGGCCACGTTTGGAATATGTAAAACAAATTGTTAGGGATGTAGGATGTAGAGGGTATACTGAAATGAAACGACTAGCACTAGATAGGGAATCTTGGAGAGCTGCATCAAACCAGTCAAATGACTGAAGACAAAAAAAAAAAAAAATATTTAAATAACCCCTTCAAGCACCTAATAATCTTAGAAAAGTAATTTACTTTTCACTTTTCTTTCTTTTGTTAATTTTTAAAAATTATCAAAATTAAAATCCTTTCCCATAAAAAATGATAGTGCGTGAGTTTCTTTGTTGTTACTTCTTTGTCCGAAGTGAAGGAAGTATTGTGATCGCGAAAACCTTCGGTTTTCATATTTCAACGGAAACATCCATTTTGACCATCCATGAATCCATTTTGACTAGTTCCGGCGAGATGTACATATAACTAAAAGTACATCTCTCAAAAAGTTTTTTAACTTTTATTTTTTTAATGTAAAAAGAAACATACAGTAAATAATATATCACTGCTAATAAAAAAAGAAATAAAAATTATTAGTGAAATAAAATTTGAAGTAAAATATAATAAAAATAATATATTTGGTGAAACATCTGATTATTTAATAATAATTGAAAATTATAATTTAGAATCCTGTTATTTTTGGATTTTCTATCAAATTCTTATAAAAATTGTATATTTATTATTTTTAAATCAATTTTTTAATTATTTAGCAGAAAAATAAGATACATTTTTGAATTGATTTCAATTTAAAGTGATTGCTGAAAATTTCTCTTGTGCGTAATACATACAAGATTTCTGGTTTGTATTTTACATTTCGTTGTGTCGTATAAATAATAGTTAACAATAATTAAATTATTCAGTTTAGTGAATCAATTTGACCATACGAAGTAGAATAATCAGTTTTTATTATTTGATTATTTGGTAAACAATTTACTTGTTTACCAAAGTAATCAAGGTAGAGTAATCAAGCAGCTTTTACTCTATCCTAATATTTCAGGTAAGACTGTTGAAGTAATAATTGTATAAATATTTGATGTTAATAAAAACTGATATTTTATCAATTATGTAACGTTCTACTTTTGTTAAAGAATTTTTGGATCGTATCTCACTTTCAAATGATATAAATTTAAATGAGTTGCAGCAAAAATGTGTATATGTAATTTAATAGAAGTACAAGGAACTTATCTGGTGTCCACATCAGATTTTTTGTTTGATGTATGTTTTCACATTTTTCCTTTAGCTGCTATTGGCGCAGATCGGACCTCGTGGTTCGCCAGATGGCTCCGCACAGCGCACGAACGATTCATTCATTCGAACAATTTATATTTCTCAAACGATTTATTCGTTCGAACAATTTATAATAATTCTTGATAGAACGATTTATCTAAAATTATATTTTTTTAGGGATAAAAAACGAAAACATTGGGGGTTAGAGCTATGTTAAAATTCACAACTCAACAAACAGCTAAAATTGTTCAGGATTTTGAGCTTTCATTGCAAAATATTTTTTTGTTGTTCGCTGAATTCATGAACGTTATTTAAAATCATGTGTAATGAAACATATACCATGTAAAATTTTTGCGGCGGGCCATGGGCCGCCTTTTTTCTAGATTTTATAAAATTTTGATTTATTAGTTAATTTTTCTTCTTGTATACAGTTATTTTACGAGTCAGTCCTTCCTATAATTTGTTGTAATTTACAAAATATGTTTTATGGAATTTCTTTAAACCTTCTTTTTAATCTCACTATAAAATTTTATGATCTTAAAATTCTTTATTTTTAATTAACTTCTAAAGTGGTATTTTTTGGTAATTTAAAATAATGGTATTTGGTATAGAGAACATAATCTTTTTGATTATGTTCTCAGTAAAAAATTAGCTAAATCTATTTTATAAACACATTTACTAATTTTAGTTAGAAGTACTTAACATTATTACCTATAATTTTATAAATAATGAAAGAATTCCTTCAATTTGAATGAAATAGTAAAGGAATTTTTTTTACAATGAGTTGTTATTCTAATACAAACATAATGATGAAAATTTGAAAAAGTTTTAGACCAAGAGATACTCTTTTTTTATTTAAATATTTTCAAGACCGATCAACTTTTTTTTATTTCAAAAGATTATGAGGGATGACTGGTATGAAAAAATAATTCCTAATTGATTTTAATAAACAACCTTCTTGTTTTATATACATATTGTGTGTGTGTGTGTGTGTGTGTGTGTGTGTGTGTGTGTGTGTGTGTGTGTGTGTGTGTGTGTGTGTGTGTGTGTGTGTGTAGGTGTGTGTGTGTGTGTGTGTGTTTAGAAAGGACTTCAATTTAATGAAGAAAAAAGTTTACGTACCAAGTAATGTTTTAATCAGATCAATTGTATTAACTTATTGTTGGTAAAATCATTTATAATTACATTTACTAGAATAAAGAGGTTGGTTTTTGTACGTACACACGCGCGCGTTTGTGTGTGTGTGTGTTTGTTGCACTTATATATCTGTATAAAAATTATTGCAAACGATACTACTAAAAAGAAACAAAACCGAGGCTGATTTCAATTTAAATTGAAATGCATATTAAAAGAATTGGTGTTTCACATAATCAAAAATGATTACTTATAAGGTAGGTTATATTATATTAATAATAAAAAAGAAGGTAATATAAGGTCAATAATAAAGAAAATTTTTATAATTAATTTAAATAAATAGATAACTTCAAATTCAACATTATATTTCACTAGTATCGGCGGCAACATACAAAAAGTATACGTCTACACGAACAAATTGTAAAATAATACAAAAATAAATAAGATACGCGTTACACCGTAGAAACGGGTATCTACATTTAATAATGATAGTATAAGTACAAAGATGATACAGCATATATACTTTATTATATGTCGAAAGAAGGTAAATTGCAGGTTGCATGATAAAATGGGTTTACGGATGATATCATCTGAAACTGGATTATAACTAGAAAGAAATAACATTACTTAGGCTGTACTATGGCCCACACATTAAATTACTACACTAACTTTAGTTTATGTATATACATATATATTCAATAATATTAAAAATATTGTTATATATATTATTTTTTTTAAATTTAAATTTATTTTTTATAATTAAATTATGTGAGATAAAATCGCTAATATTAAAGTAATTCAAAAATAAAATAACGTATTCAGCTATAAGGTAATCTATAAAAAAAAAAAAAATATTTATAGCTTAAATTATAATTAGTTTTTAACGTCGAAATATAAAATTTAATGGTGCACACAAAATAAAAAGGAGATAATAATATATCCCGCGATATTTTTTATGGATGTAATCAGTTTATCGGCGTGATTTGAAACTTTAAAAAAAGAAAATTCTTAGCCGTACATCAAAGTAAAGATAAAAAACATTTAAGACTAGTTTTATTAGCAGAAGGCTATAAAGAAATCTTCTTATTTAAATGTCGATTAGTTATTTTAAATGTTTAATATAAGTATCAAAAGATCGCTCTTGACTCAAATAAAACTGCAGCAACTGCTGGATATTTAGAGAAATTTACTAATATGGGAGCCATATGAGAGACATATTTGTGAAAAAATGTACAAACATAGAAAATTAATATTAAAAACCTAAAGGATTACATCCTTTTCCCTTCTTTTTTCATTTAGCTATTATTTATAAGTAGCTGTTTATTTTTGATTATAACTTTCTTTATAACTGGCTTTAATGGCTTAAAAGAAACGGTGCATGCAGTTAGATATATTTCTTGGTATGTTACTTTTTATATCTGTCGGTTTTTTATGAATATTTTTAATTTCTGTGACATATGCAAAACATTTTATGTAAAAATGGCATAAATTACATTTTCTTTCCCTGAGAGTAATGATATTAATGTTATACAGTTAGCCCGTGTGGCTAATTGTATGACTTGAATATGTATAAATGTGAGTAGAATGTAGGTGTCACTTAGATTGCATATAGTTCCTGAAATTTACCTTTGGCTTGGCATGTTGATATAAATCAGTATATTTTTCTGAAAACGCTACACTCAACTATATCATTTTTAATCTTGCGAATAATTGCAGGTTTACTGAAAAACTACTTGGACTGGAGTAGGATATCTAAAACTTTAGGTCATTAGTATTTAGATGATATCTAAAACTGATCTGTAAACATTTAAGCAAAAATGTTTCTTGTAGAATTCTTCTTCAATTGTTTCCTTGGTGACTAGTATAGTATATATATATATATATATATATATAAAATTTAATGACTGGTATAGTATATAGTATGACAAGTATAGTAGGCTTTCTAAACATAAATGACTATTAAAATATTGGAAAAAGGTTTGAAAATGGGTATCTACAAAAAATCGTTCCTGTATTGAGTATAAGTTAGGAAGAACAAAAAACATAGATTTTATTCTAAAATTGATTATGTATTTGATAATATTAGATTGCTGAAAAGCGATATGAGTAATTCACACTTCTGAAGCGCATTAATTGTCTAAACCATACCACATACCTGAGTAAAAGAAAGTAAATTAAGACGGTGTAAAAGAAGCAGGAAAGGGAAAGTTGATGTCATTAAAGAAAGATAACTTTAAATTTGTAGTAAAAGGGGTTTATAAGATGAGAAAAATTAGGATGAAAAGCGATTTTTCATAAGATACAGGTGTAAAAAAACTAAAGGAAGTTGTAAATAAAGACTTTCCGTGATGATGGACCGAACCTAAATTATAAAGAACTATTTTCAATTATTTGTGTAATAGAATATATTATATTAAACAGGATACACTGAAAGATGATATTCTCTCAATAACTAAAAAAAAAGACATTGTTTAAAATTTAACATTTTATTATTCGGAAGGAAATGTTATTTCATTTAAACAATAAATAAAAATATTAAGACAGAAATATGAATACCTTTTTTAATAAGAAAATTATTGAAGAGTTCTCTTTCGATGAAATCGAATCCCTTGTTTCTTCTTTATGGTTTACATAAAGCATTTCTTTATACGTATTTTACAATAGGAAGTATTGTAATAATGATAAAATAGAAGAATACAAGTTGTATTTTTATGCGGATGACTGAACATCGCATTACACGACGTCTAAATGTTAGAACAAAAAGAGATTTCTTATTGTATATAACTTAGCGCCAATAGTGTTGCTTGTGTAAATAAACCAATTTTAAAAGTAATTTGAAGAATATCACTATTTCATATTAAAAAAAAAAAAAATATTCTAAAAAATAAATAAGACGGAAAATAGATTTATTGAAATAGAATGCAGTTAAATTATTGGCTTGTGGCTACAATTCTTAGAAATAACATTTTTTTAACGACATTATATCGATTGACAATCAAGATTACACGCATTGATAATATCTAAATGTTTTTAAATAATATTCTTTTCTTAACTTTTGAGTATAATCATTTAATTATTGATATTAATGTTAATTTTTTTTATTAATTTCATTACATATATATATATATATATATATATACATATATATATATAGAGAGAGAGAGAGCAAAAACCGTTGTTTTCAATCGATTTAATTTTAATTTCAAATATTTGGTATTTCTTATTCGAATTTTTGGCACTGATTAGTCTAAATATTGTAAACACAGAATAATTTAATGAATGAGAAACATTTTTCTCATGGGGTAATGAACTTTTTCGATTATGTCCTAAAGAGAATAAAAATAAAATAAAATTAATCATCATGGAAAAATTAAAAATTTATATAATACAAAATTATGAACTTATGTCACCAACGGTGTTTATTATATATCTGGAAGAAAAAATGAAATGCTGCCTGTGTTGGAAAACTGGAATAAAATTCGGGGGAAGAAGAATAGAATGTATACGTTTTACTGATGACATGGAGGTACTGGCTGAGAGCCTAAGTAAATTAAATGGAGGCTTGATGACTTAAATGAAGCTTGCAAAAATCAAGGTATGAAAATCAACAAGGGTAGAATAAAGGACAGGATTGAGATAAAGATAGAAAAAAAATAGGCGAAGAAATTTCAGTACTTAGAGAGCTATGACCTGATTGCACAATAGAAATTAAAATAAGAATATCAAGTAGTAAGCAGGCAGACTAATAAGAAAGGAAGACTGCAGTGTGGAAAGTTATACTTAGATTTAATGAAGATATTAATGAAATTTTTTTTTTTTAGATTGTAATGCTCTATGGGGCTAAAACGTGGGCGATGAGAAAAGCAGACAAAAAATAAATTGAGGCTTTTGAGATGTGGTTGTGGCACAGAATGCTAAATTAAATGTCAGGTGACAAGACCATGTAACCAATGAATAGGTATTAAGGAGAATCGGTGAGAGTAGGAAAATGCTAAATGTGATTAAATATAGGAAAAGGAACTGACTAAGAGATTGTATGAAAAGAGGGTGTTTTTTAGTGGATCCTGTAGAAAGCTTGATGTATGGAAGGAAAAGAAGAGAAAGGAAGAGTTTTCAAATGATGGACGGAATTATGGAAAAGAGAAAATATACTGAAGGAAAGAGATTAGAAAGATAGAAAAAGGCGGAAAGAAATTAACAAGACCTATCCAACCAATAGAACACTATGAGTGAATGAATATTTATGTAATATATTCCAAGTAAAACGTATTAATTAACAAAAAATGGGTTTCTGGTTTTCTTAGAAATAGAAACACAGCTAAGGTTTTTTTTTACTCATCACTATCTCTTTATCTCGTTTTATCTTATATAAACTTTTCACTTTCATGTGAATTGTTAAGAAATAGGATTTTACTTAAGGTTAAAATGGAAATATAATTATCTCATTAGGTTATAGATTGTGTGTGAAAGATGAGCTAAGTTTTTTAAAATTTTTTACAAGAGTATTAACAAGTAACTGCCAGTACATTTTAAAAGAACGTAAAAAAGAACATCATGAGGTGATGTTTGGTAATACAAAAAACGATCTGATTTTTGAAAATACAAAACCAAAATTAATTAGATATTTTGAAACAAAATTATGCTAATAAACCTAATTCAAGAGAAAAAAATAGATAGTAAATATAAATACAATTGGGATGAAGTGCAGGTTGATATTTAAGGGAATGGAAAATAAACTACCAGAAAGAAATGGATTTTTGTTAAAATAAAAAAAAAACTAATAAAAATACAAAGCTAACGTTAGAAGAAACCTCTCAAAAACTAATAGAATTACTAAAAAATTTAATTCACTCTAAAATGATTGGATTACTGTACAAGAAAAAAGAGAAAATTGAGAGAAGACAAGTAACAGTTGGTAAAGTCCTGGATAATTTAAGGTAGTTTAAGAGTATATAGATGAATGTAGAAAATAACTATAAAAAATTAAATAATAATAAACACAGTAGAAAAATCTATGGACGTTTTAAAAATAAAACTATAAGAAACTCCATAAGGTCATAAAGAAATATTGGTTGAAAAATAGATGTGGATAAGAAGAAGTTAGTAAAAAATTACCAAAAGTGTGTAAAAAGTAGAATATTTTTGCATTAAAATAGGAAGGAAAGGAAAAAATGAAATACAATCAGACTTTTGGATAGAAAACTACTGTTAATAAGTGAGATAATATCTGGCCAGTATGTAGAGAGAATAAACGAAAAAATTCTCAAAGCTTATAAGCTTTGGTGGATGAAATTAATTTATAATCTAAGAGTAAACTCCATTTGAAATAAAATGTTGATAAGTCTATGAAAGATTTTAACAAATATAAATGGTAATTGACAACTTAAAATTTATGAGTCTGAAGAATTACCCTAAAGCTTTCAGAAAATTCACCAGAATAGTGAAGTTTCTTAAGCAAAAGCAGATAAATTTAGGAACCAATGGACAATCTAACTTCTAATCTAAACAAACAAATACCAATGTATTTCTTAGGAGATAGAATGAACAGTTGATGTTTTTCTATGTGATCATAGTTTAGTTTCAGAAACAGTGTAGGTTGACGAAAAATGGTTCTAAGACTAGTTTCTAAAGCTTGTTTTGTAAGAATAACGATTCATGGTTACATCCATATAAATTGGGAAGGTACTTGATAATGAGTGTAGAATAGAATAAAATATTTAACGTTTTATGGAAGATGGAATGTTAAAGTAAAATGAAAATGTAAAAGTAATTTTACATATTTATATGAATCCGGTAATTAAAAAAATAAAGGATAAAAAAAATATATAAACCGTAATTAAGAAAGGAATGAGACTAAAACTCGTTTTCAGAATTTATTTATTTTACTTTTGAAACTGTATAAAGAAAAACGAAAAAGAAATTAAAGGAAAGTTTTAAAACCGGATATGAAAATACTCCTGAGGTAACTGATGAAGTTCTTCGTGTAAGGGAAATCTACAAAAATAATGTGTGGTGTATATTCTCAATGAACGAAAAAAAAATTCGTCTCTTTTGCTAGAATGATTAAATAAATAAATTTAGTAATGTAATCAAATAAAACAATTAAATAATCCAGTAAAAAATTTGATTAGGAATAAAGTATTAAGGTATTACACAATAATTTAGCCAACGGGGCTAATTTGTTGATAAACTTGTCGTAGCAAAATCAGTTTTTAAACAGCTGATTTTCAAAGTCAAATGTTCTGAGGTTCAAATCGTAGTAAAAAATCGTTGCTTTTTATATCCGGATTTGGATACTAGACAATAGATACGGGTGTACTTTGGTGGTTGAGGTTCAATTAACCACACCTCTCAGAAATGGTCGGTCTGAGACTGTATAAGACTACACTTCATTTACATGTCATATATATATCATTCTCATCTCATTATTCCATGGGTGGGGGGGGGGGGTTCACTTGTCGAACAGATTACAACGTACACATTTGGAATAATAATAAAAAAATTAATTTGAATTAAAACAAGAGTTTAAAGGTAATATAATTTTTTTAAAAACGGATCATAAAATATTAATTTGTTTTGTAATAACAATAAAATCGTTGACAACAAAATTGTAATAATTTCCCTGGTAATGGTTGTTTATTCTTATATAGTGTAAAAATGATTATTCATAAAGCAATTTAACTCAGATTTATTTTTTGTGGTGGGGGTAATTTATGATGAATTTTTATTTTAAAATTATCATTATATGTTTAAATAAACAAAAAATGGGTAACAAAATTTAAAAAATCTCTATTTTTAAAAACTCTTTTTTGCTCCTACCGCTCCAAAATTACCTACCAAGAAATATTTTTGTTTTCTCTACGTTTCGTATGTAAAACGTAAGAAAGTAAAAAACTATTCCAATGAAAAATGTAAAACCAATAAACAGTTATCTAGAATTTGTTTCGGGAGGGGGGTTAGGGGGTCAATGAGGGTGGAAGTTAATTGTAATATGATTATTAAAATTTTAAATAAATCAAAGTTTTTAAAAATTCAAAAAATTAATATTTTTGAACATTGATCGGCTACTCCAGCCCCAATATTACCCCTAAAGTACGTTTTTCGACACTAGCACTACTACTATGCTCAGGAAGAAATAAAAAAAATTGATTAAAAAGTATATAATAAATAAATAACTTTTTTTATTTTTGGAGATGGAGGAATCTTGGCGCAAATTAAAAAAAAAAAATGTTAAAACAAGTATGTACACTTGTACTGAGGTTAATTTAAATGATATATTCCGAAACGTTTAAGGAAACTGTTGAGGAAAATATTGAACCCAAAAGTTTACCAACAAATTACTCGATATACACGAGTCTCCATACAAAATTTCATCAAAATCAGTTTATCCAGTTAAAGGTTATTGAATTTCAAACACGCCAACACATATACATTCGGTATTCCAAATAAAACTAATGAAGCGATTACCAGCTTAACAAGAAATGAAGAAAAAAAATCATACACTTTTTTAACTTTTATCGGCGCATAAAAATTTCAGTAATGTAAATAATAAAATTTAAAATTAAGATTTATAAAACTCAATATTTAGATAAAAAAATTACGATTCTTAAACTAATAAGGTATTTAATCATTTTGTTAACATTTTAAATCTTAATTTTAGAGAAAAATATATGTATTTTTATTTAAATCTAAATTCTTCTGTTGCTGATGTACGTTACTTTGAAATCCTTTTATGATGCAGTAAAAATATATAAATATAGTTTTATAATAACATAATAAAATGTTATGTTTCGTAGTAATTGATCAGAATAAAAAACAATACGTAGTAGATTTGATTAGGGGTGTTGTAAAGTGTAAAGATTATTGTAATCAATACAGGAATGTGTATTCTTAAGTTAACTTGCATCGGCATTGAGAAATAATGGTTAATAGCAAAAAATAGTTGTTTTATAGTTGTAAAATTTCTCCTAGAGATCAGATTTCTACAGAACAATGACTCGCGTAGGAGAGATGACCGTTCAGATCAGAACATTGGTTTTGCAATAATAAGAAGAATTAGAAGAGTTCAAGAAGGTTCCTGGGGAAGTGGGGCTGTTAAGATCGGAACAATGAGGATTAAAAGAAAGAAAAAACTGCGGAAAGATGGACAGGACGAGTACAATAGACACGTTTTTGCGCCGGGGAAAGTGATACAGTTTGAAAATGTGCTTTCATCAGTGCCCCAGGAGTGCACAGAGAATCCGATGTTTTGCCAGTGGCGACTAATTGTTTAGGAAAGTCGTGAATAGACTGGCCGAGCAGCATCGCCTGCCACAGTTCCCTCCGCCTCCGCCACCACCGACACCACCTCTTTTATCGTATCTTTTTAAGTTAAGAGCTACATTAAAACCTTCTTCCTCTTCCTCTTCTTGTCTCCATCAATGCCGTGCGTTCTTTTATAAATTGCCCAAAATTACTTTGAATTGTGTTACGGATGTTATCGTTTAATATAAGCTTTTTTTTATTTTCTTTCTCTGCCACATTTAACATGATCACACATAAATATCGAATAACACGTTTCACTTCACCGTCTGTGTTTTTATCATAACATAATTATATGTAATTTAAAAAAAGTACGTGTGTATATAAATGTATACATATATATATATATATTTTATTCTTCTCTTTTTTTTCTTTTGAGATAAGAATGCAAAATACATACACAACTGTTTATATTATTATTATAAATTGTGTAATAAAAAACGAATTAAACTACATTTAGTCACAATATACGAGAATTTTCATCAAATATTTCCCTAATATCTTAATTTTGAAAACAAAAGATAAAAACTCAGATTAAACTTAAGATTAAGTCCTTAACGTAATCTTTACAATTACTATTGTTAATGTAACATTTGTGCGATAAAATTTTATCTATCAACTGCTCTTCTAAACTACCATTCAATTCTTTTTCTCAAAGAAAATAAATATTTATTTTTAGAATAATACTGACCTCGAACAGTGTTACCAGAAAAAATCATTGATAAGCATAACAGAAGCGCCATGGTTTGCAAATAACACTGAGATAAATGATTATCTGGGAGTGCCAAGCGTTCGAAAGGAGATACGGTGATTCAGTACCAAATACAAAATGAGACTGAAGAGACAAAATGTGAACTGGTTTGTGGTTAACCTTCTGGATAATATCAAGGACGTTAGGCGCCTAAAGCGGCTGCACAAATTGGATCTGTGAGGTTCTTTGGGATTTGGGGTGAATCAGTTATCTAAGGTAGTTGTACTTCGAAATATTTTGTTTCCATTCGCAGTTTACTTTTGTTAGTTTTAATTTGTTATTGATTCTATGTTTGACTGATAGGACTACTTCTTGGTGGTTTCTTAATTTCTTTTATGCTTTAGATTTGATTAATGTTCTTTGGACTCGTCATTGTATGTTATTGTTATCTTTGTTATATATTTACGTGTACTTTATAAGATATGTTTACATAAGCATATATGATTCTTTGGAAAACTTCAATGGAAAATTCTCTCTGCTTGTTATTTGTTTCTTTTAATCAAATTTTCTTATGGTTCCAGTTAATTGGAACTGATTGTAAGTAAAAACACCTCTTCTAACAAAAAAATAAAAGAAAATAAATATAATAAAGTACTTTGCAATAGATTTGAATTTTTTGAAAAAAGTCGATATAATCATATAGATTATAGTAACGTAAAAATAAAATATAATAAACCTCAGTACCCCTACATAAATATTCAATATATTTACTCACACATGAACTTATTTGTCAAGTTGTTAATATAAGAGTGTATAAACATATGATAAATCAATTACTGAAAATATTCAGGAAAGGTTTTTAGATTCGCTCATTATGAACATTCATTTCTACCCTTAGACCGTAAACGTAGTTAAAAACAGACTAACGTATAAAATAAATAAATAAGATATTTAATTCAAAACCTTTTCTTTCTTTTCTATTCCTAATGTGTATGTTGTAATCTGTACAACTTGTCAACAATAAGCCCAAACAACAACAAGGCCCAATCTGATGATGATGATATATATGACATGTAAATGAATTGTACATTTGTACAGTGTACAAATTTCTTTTATTTATAAGTAAAAAAAGTTGTACTTGTACAGAACCTTCCCTTAATGAATCAAAGTGACCTTGCAGATGATGAGTGGACTTGAGTGCTCAGTGATACAGAATAGCTGGACCGAAGGTGCAACCATATCGGATTAGTATATTTTAAGAGCAGGCTAAGGAATGATTTATGAAAGAGGGCATCCCAACTCCGTAGTGGGAAGACATCCACCTTGTGACGTTACCGGTCGCCACACCACTCCCACCGTTCCAAGCCCTGGGGGGCTTTACCGGAGGTCGTCTTTAGACTCTCTAAGTGATTACACCTCACAGTCATCAGCCAGGCTTCAGTCAGGATTCCACCGATGTAAATGCCTTGGCAAACATTTGCATTAGTAAAATACAAATCAAATTTCGCCTTCACGTATGCCTCAAACGGACATCTGCACCTGAAAGAGGACAGCAGCTCTTTCAGTAACTGTTAAAGGAATAGGTCAAGAAGACTTAAACGACCATATCACCATCACTCAATGTTCTGAGTATTGCGCAGCTGAAAGCAATGGAGAAATACAGCTGTTTATTTTCCAAGAAAATGTAGATCTCTGCATTTTCATGCAAGAAAAATGGAGGCGAATTCCTTGGTAGAATATTTCAGAGGTAAACTATTTCCCAGTTCGGATCTCCGAGTGGGGACTGCTAAGGAAAGGGTCACCTGAAAATTAAAAATTAACATTCTACGAGTGGGAGCGTGGAATTTTAGAAGCCTAAAAATTGTTGGTAAATTAGGAAAATTTAAAGAGGTAAATGGGTAAGTTAAATGTAGATGTTGCAGGAGTAAGCAAGGTTCGATGAGAAGAGGGAAACGACTGTTGGTCTCAGATGATTTTAGAATAATTAACTCGGCATAAGATAAAGAGTAGGCAGAAGTAGGTTGCGTAATAAGCAAGAAGATAGGGGAGAGAGTAGAGTATTTCAAAAAGGATAGCAATAGAATCATCGTAATCGGGATACAATCAAAATCTTAGCCAACAACGACTGTTAACGTATATATTCCTGCAATTGCCCATAATGATGATGAGGTAGAGAAATTGACACGAAGAAATTTCTTCGTGATGACACGAAGAAATTGACAAATCAATTGAACACAAAAAAGGCGACGAAAATTTAATAATATTAGGAGATTGGAATGCAAGTATCGGAAAGGGAAGCAAGGAAATATTGTGTTTGAATACGGCCTGAGCTAAAGAAATAAAAGAGAGGACCGACTTATTGAGTTTTTCACGTACTATAATTTGGTAATAACAAATACACATTTTAAAATCACAATAGAATATGCATATAGAGATAGCCAGGGGATGCTGCAGGGTCAGATAGATTATACCACGGTTAAGCAAAGATATAGAAATTAACTCATCGACTGCAAAGAAGATCCAGGAGCAGAAGTCGATAGCAACCGTAATTTAGTGATAATGAAAAGTAGATTGCAATTTGATTTATAAACCTGCAAAAAAGGTCCAGATGAATCGATGGAATATAGAGAAACTTGAGGAAGGGGAGGTAAAGTCGATTTTTGAGGAGGATATCGCAAGAGGTCTGAGTAAACACAAAAGGTAAAAAATATACAACAAGAATGGGAAAATGTTAAAAAGGAAATTCTTAAATCAGAAAAATCAAACTTAGACGGAACAAAGAGAAGTGGTAGAAAACGTTGGATATCAGAGGATATATTGCAGCTAGTGGATGAGCGTAGAAAGTGTAAGAATGCTAGTGATGAAGAAGGTAAAAGGGCCTATAAACGATTAAGGAATACTAAAAACAGGAAATGCAAATAAGCGAAAGAAGAGTGGATTAAAGAAAAGTGTTCGAAGTGGAAAGAAAGATGGACGGAGCATACAGGAAAGTTAAGGAGAATTTTGTGATATGTAAGTTAAAACGGATTTATAATACGAAAGAGAAGGGTGATAGGTGGAGGAATATAATGAAAACTTATACGAAGGAAATGAATTAGAAACTGGTGTTATAGTGTAAGAAGAGGAAGTTGAAAAGGATGAGAAGAAAGATACAATACTGAGATCTGAATTTAATAAAGCAGTAAAGGATTGAATGGGAGAAAGGTTCTGGAATAGACAGGATATCTGCAGAATTACTGAGCAGTGCAGGTGAGGAGCCGATAGATCGATTATATAAACTGGTGTGTAATATTTACGAAAAGAGAGAAATTCCGTCAGACTTGAAAAAGAGTGTTATTGTTATGATACCGAAAGAAAGCATGAGCTGATAAATGTGAAGAATACAGAACAATTAGCTTAACTAGTTATACATAATAAATTTTAATTAGAATTCTGCTAGGAATAATTGAGGTAAGAGTGGAAGAAATTATAGGTGAAGACCAATTTGGATTCAGAAAAAGTATAGGGACAAGGGAAGCAATTTTAGCGATCAGATCAGTAAAAGAAGGAAGGAAAATTAAAGAACAAAAAACCAACGTACATGTAAATGACATTTATATACTTGCAAAAAGGCATTTGATAACGTAGACTGGAATAAAATCTTCAGCATTTAAAAAAAAATTAGAGTTCAAGTACAGAGATAGAGCATCTGCGATCATTTACAGGAACCAAACTGCAACAGTAATAATCGAAGAGCATTGAAAAGAATCAGTAATGAGAAAGTAAGTCAGACAAGGATGTACCCTATCCCCGGTATTTTTAATATTTACATAGACGTAGCAGTTAATGATGTTAAAGATCAGTTTAGATCCGGAGTCACAGTGCTAGGTAAAAGATAAAGTTGCTACGGTTTGCTGATGATATAGTAATTCTAGCCGTGAGTAAAAAAGATTTAGAAGAAACAAAGAGTGACATGGATGAAGTCCTACGCAAGACATACCGCATGAAAATAAACAGGAAAAAAATGAAGCTAATAAAATGTAGTAGAAATAAAGTAGGTGGACCACTGAATATAAAAGTAGGACAGAAAAGATTATGGAGGTAGAAGAATCTTGTTGTTACTTACAAAGTAGAATTATTAAAGATGGACGAAGGAGGAGCAATATAAAATGCCGAATAGCACGGAGAAACGAGCTCTCAGTCAAAAATATAATTTTCTTGCATCAAAAATTAATTTAAACAGCCGGAAAGCAATTTTGAAAATATATGTTTGCAGCATATCTTTGTAGGGAAGTAAACTTGGACGATCGGAGTACCTGAAAAGAAACGAATAGAAGCTTCTGAAACGTCGTGCTATAGGAGAACGTTAAAATTCAGTTGGGTGGATAATGTGACAAATGAAGAGGTGTTGCGGAAAATTAATGAAGAAAGAAGCATTTGGAAAATTATATATAAAAGAAGAGACAGACTTATAGGCGACATCGTAAGGCGTCATAGAATAGTTGTTTAGATATTGGAGGGACAGGTAGGTAGGAAAAATTGTGCAGGAAGGCAACGCTTGGAATATGTAAAAGAAATTGTTAGGGTTACAGGGGATGTAGAGATGTGGAGGATATACCGAAATGAAACGACTAGCAGTAGGTAGGGAATCTTGGAGAGCTGCTTCAAACTAGTCAAATGACTGTAGGAAAAAAACGTAGAGACTTATGCCGAGCGTTACTGAGATCTGTGATACGCCAAATTACACCAGACGAGAACCGGTGTATTCAACATGGTCTTGCAGTTGGCAGCCAAATTACACCAGTACACCTGTCAGGTATTCACGTCCGTATAAAAGCAACTTGTATTTCTAGAATTTGAATCTCAGTAACTTCAACTTCGATAATCAGCTATTAGATAGAATATGATTTTAACGCTAGACAAAGCCGATGGTTTATCTTGACTTAAACACAAATTTAAAAGCACCCTACGAAAATAAAATGTTAGTTTTAGATTACTCCCCGGTGGCCAAACACTCCAGCCTCTGTCATCTGCTGAAGAGGTAGCTGCCGCGTGATCAGCAGCACCGCCTCTGTCGATATCGAGACATTTGCTGATGCCACCTTGATGGCCATGCGACGCTGTACCTCCTTTAGGATTCTCCTGTTGCGCCCCACGGCCATGGTCTTCTTCCACACCGAAACGCCATAGAGAAGTGTTGCACTGACTACGTGTGAATACAGCCTTTTTCGATGCTCGTGGTCCGCCGACGTTTGAGAGCAATCTAGCCAGACGCTGCACCATTCTTCCTGCGTTCTCGCTAACCTCTTTCACATGGTGGGTGAACGATTGCTTGTGGTTCAGCCACATTCCCAGGAAGTTGATGGTTTCCCGCGACTGAATCACCTCTCCCGCGAAGTTGATGGCGATAGGCGCCAGCACCCGTCTTCCCGCTACCGGGACGAAATCGAATTTTCTTCGGGACAGCTTTAACCCCTTTTCCGTATCCATCTTCCGATCTTAGCTATAGCAGCGATCGCAGCATTAGCCACTCCCTCCTAGGTCTTCCCCACCATAACAAGGCCAAATCATTTGTTTAGGCAATGGGAGTTCCCATTGCCTAATAAACCCTTCTTGGGTTTATTATTTATATATGTTTGTTTTAAAGTTAACGTTTCATTTATTATTCTATTTAAAGTTAATGTTTTATGCATTTTATTCCATTTACATACTCGACTTGATAAATAGTGTGAAGATATTTAACTGTGTTAAAAGGTACTAGCAAATAATAAAATATTATATTATTTCATAGTTTCATATTTATTCATCGTATTTTTCTTGTATTCATCACATTCATTGTTTGTGTACTCGTTGAGGATTATTGTTGGATGATCCTCTTTCAAGTGATACTCTGTCCACATGAATTAATTTCCACATGAATTTCAATATAGAAATATAAAGAAATTCAGCCAAAAAATTTTTTTAAATTGTTTATTTCTAATAATAGTATAGTATATTATATAAAAAAATTCTGTTTTAACGTTTAGTCAAGATCTATTAGTAGTTTTTTTTAATGAAATTACAATTTATACAAATGTAAATAAAATGTAGCAATTGTGGGATCTATCACAATTATTATTATATTTTTGTGAGAATATTGTATGTCTTATCACTATACGTGATAGAAAAATACATTACAACTACTCATTCAAGGTATTAATATGTATTTCATTATCAGAAAACAATTTTAGTACCTTTTCCAGATTAAGAAATTATGGAGAGGTATGCGTATGCGTCTCATAAGATTTGCCTTGGATGGGTGCAGGAAAATTAAAAAATATTTATGTTAGTTATAATGATCAACATGCTGCCTTGACCAACTTGGATGTATGGTGAAAAAAACTATTTTCCTCCAGATACTAAAAATCCCCAAGAATATAGGGAAAGAGTTCCTTGGTATAATCCTCTCTTACCACCATAATTATTTGGAAACATTTAAATGAACGTTTTTGCCAGATCCATAATGGATGATGCTATTTTGGCGTATATATATGTAACTACTGAATAATTACTGTATTATTTTACTTAATAATTTACTTTATGGAATGAAGTCATAAATTTTTTTGTGATGAAATTTATAGCAAGCAAATTCAAGATTGTACAAGAATAAATTATTTCTTATTAATGGTAGATCTTCAAATAAAAAATGACTTTATTGTTTAACTAAATTATACGAGTATAATGCAATGGTATCGTTTTAATATTATTTTTTATACAGTAAAATAATTACATATAGATTATAGAAACGTATTATTGTTAATATCATCTGCCGTGTCGTAGTAGTAATAATTCCTTTTTTAGTACAAATGAACAAGCATTTTTTTCTGATATAATGACTGACTAGTAACCAACTATTTGCAGGTATTTTATGTTACGTTGTTAGAAAACAATGTAACTCTGTGAGTTTACATTGACAACCCAATTAGCACGTAGTAGCGAAGCCAGCAACAACTTCAAAGGAAAGAAAGGAAAATAGTAATGATGTTACTTTTTATATATATATAAAAAAAAAGTATTCTAAACAGAGGCATACAGATTAGATCAAGCTAGAAATCAGAAAGCCGCTGTTATTTACATAGTATATATGAAAAAAAGGCAAGAAATTTAAGCGCTCACAATTAAAAAAGGCCATAATTACGTGGGAAATTTAAAAAAAATTGCTATCGGTATCAGAATTTAAAAAGAAAGGAGGTCCAATCGACCAGATAACTTCCAATTAAACGATATTTAAGTGAACTGGGTCTTATGTAATTACTTATACCATATTTGGATACTTGCATGAATAAATATAAATTAATTAAAATTCCAAATTCTCCGTATATTAAATAAATTTAAATTTAAAAGTAACGGAGCGTAAAAGAATTTAGCTGTTATTTTACAAGATTATAGCAAACCCACCTCTAATTTACATTATTTTATAATTTTTCTCTAATTATATTTACATTTATTTTTTCTCTTATCTTCCAAAGACTAAAGAACTGTATAACTATCGATACAAAAAACATTAGCTTTTATGTTCTCTGAATTTTTAATGCGGTAATAATTCTGTTTATATTGTTATGATTTAAATTTTCATGAATTTAAATGAACGTTAATTTATAGTATAGTTATAGTAGTATAATAATAATAGTAAAAAAGCGGTACAAATAAAAGAAAGTTATTTATTTTAAATAATAAATTAAAATACGGATCGGCCATGTTAATAATTTGGTTTTAATGTCAACGAAATTGAGTGTAGAAAACGAATGCACTGACATTTATTTACCATTGGGATCTTTTAATAGGCTATTATTAGGAGGGTTTCTTGCTCTAATCAACTGTCTTAATGCTTTCCGCTCAATCCAGAAAAACAAGGTCTAATTCCCTTTCCGGGAAACTTAGAGGTTAAATTTGATCGTCCGGATTCATTATATCATCGTTAGTTAAGGTTTAATGCCTTTTAATACGAGTTCAGCTTTACGTTAAAGTAGACATTTATTTTATATATCACCTGGAAAATTATTTTATGTTAATTCGTTAATTAAAAAAAATGTTATCTATCATTGAAGAAACGTTTTCTCAGATTATCAGTTGATTTAGATCTGAAATTTCAATAATTTTCTAAGTATAAACAGTAGTATACCTCTTATCTTCTACCTCAGGAAACAAAATTTCAGCTAAAATTTATTTTTTCTCTTGTAAAGAAATCATTCAATCATACCAATTGTATCATATATAAGGGAATTGTTCTTGCCAGTCACCTTCTGCTGTATTTTCCAAATCTTCCTACGTAAGTACATTTTTGTTATTTTCCTAGAAAAATTCAGTCTGATATTTTCTTCTCAGCAAGAGTTTTGAAAGATTAATTTTATCTCTCTTACTATAACGTCTTACATTTATCCAGTCATCTGCGGAGAGGTGTGTTTTCTTAGCGTAACGTAAAATACCACTTAACTGTACTTGAAAGGTGGTTTAGAAAATTCAACTTACAAATTGTTACTGAAAATAGCCTTCTAAATGACATTTATAAGTTATTCTCGTACAACATTATCAAGAGAAAAATAATGATATTATATATGTTATCTGTTCTCCGGTGTTGCTTAATAATCATTTCAATCACAAACCGAGGATTTTCATCAGATTCCTCTTTTACCAATCATTGTCTTAAATAAATTGTCAATTTTCAGTTAAAAGACTTAAAGTATCATACCGAATTTATGTAAGAACTCAAAATTGAAGTTCAATGGTTCAATGGTAAAATTAAAAAAATAATATTGTGAAAAAAGTCTGGTTATATGAAATCAAACACATTACAAAACCTTCACTGAGTAAAAGGTTTCAATATTTTCAATAAAAATTCGTTAAAGTAGAGATTTCGTTAACATATCTAAAGCAACGCTAAAGAATGATTTCCACGTTTCCTATATTAACGAAAACTTCAATACATTCTACCGAAGATTTGAAGGAAATATGAAGGCTAACAAAAATATTTTGGCAAGTTAACTAAGTAGAAATCCCTGTCAGTTATAAAGTTATTATTAATACTAAAAGATGACTAAAACTCTGTTTAAACAGAGATGTAAATGTCTATTAAATTTGTTGTATATGATACGTAATCCAGTAATTTCTTACGTTAATATTAATCACCTTGCAGAGTGTGTGCTTCTTGCTACTAAGACGATATTATATTATAAAACAACTAAAAGTGTTATACGGTAGGAGAATTTCAAATATTAAAAAAAATTATCACTTATGTTATTTGTTTTTATCATTTTTTTCTTTTTTAAAACTAAAATTTACGTCAATTTTTGATTTATGAAGTACGTATAACGCTCAAATTTAAATCTAAGGTTTCTGAATTTATCGAGTATTTTATAACTGACTAGTTTTGGTTTTTGTTTTATTAATCGTTTTATTTGGAAATCGGTTGATTGATTATGCAATTAAATATTTTTTTTTTTTTTTTTAGTGATTTATTTGTTAACTCCATTATCTACCAATACAATAATGTTTTGATTTACTTTGGTTCTAAAATGATGAACGCATATCCTCTGTCAGGATCATGGACAGTAATCTCAGCAAATTAATTTTTGGGTTGTAGAAAATGTGTCTGCCATCTGGATTAAGAGCCCCATAAAAATTAACATTCTATCAGCATTTTTTAGTGATGGTAACGAATCATCCATAGAAGAATTAAATTTAGGAGTTTGAGGATTCAAACTTTTAGAATCCTTGGTTTCTTGGAATCCTCAAATTTATAGTTTGAATTAGAATATATATCGAATTGGCTTTTTTATTTCTTGCTGATTCTTTTTTGTGTAATCTAAATTGGCATAACAATTTTGGAAGAAACCTCTAAAAAAAAAATTATTTCGTCTAATAGAATAAAATTGTAAGAACAATACTGCACTTATAAATCAGAATTCATTTTATTTAAATACCTAAGGGAAGATGTAAAATTTTTTTCATAAAATTCCCATTGAGAAGTCATGAAAGGTATATATATATGTCGATGATATGTTTAGTTGAATAAAAACAAATTTTTTATACTTCAAGTGATAGTTAGTATTACGTAATATTACTGTGAGTGTTATAGTAGAATTTGTACAGTTATCTATTTTGTTCAATTGTATAACTGGATCTACTACAATGGTTTTGCCCTTGATCGGAAGCATTTCACCCTATGGCACGTTGAGCGTGAACAAGAGGCACGTTCGGTCGCATATCTTACAAATGGGCAATTCTCACCTCAATCAACGTAAACCAGTTGCTTTGTCGTGAATCCTAACATAATTAACTATTAACCATGTTTTATATTATTATTGTTGTTATTATTATTACTATCATTATTATTATTATTATAAATATTACTGTTTTGCGTGATTTAGTCGCATTTAGTTATAGTAAAACTGGTAGAGGTTATCGAGTTTTCTGCTTCTATCTGAACAATTGGCATTTTTATTTCAATGGTTGTGGAAAGAAAAAAAAAACGTACGAACTTGATGAAGAATGAAAGAGATAGAAAATATTCAAAAGAATGTATAAAACAGTAGCACGTGTCACATTCCAGAAGGAGACAACTGTAATTTGAATTCCGTACACAAAATTTATTAAACTCTTAAAAGGGTTGTAACGTAACCGGCATTATTTTATCATGAAGCGGTTTAACGCTTCATTCCACTATCGATAAAACTTGACCTGACCAGATTATTACAGCAATAATTTTGTACATTACGATACGGAGAGCTGTTATGAACATTAAAACTGGAAATATATAGCAGTGATATTATATTTGACAAGATGCTACTGATAAAAGTAGCATATATGCACAACTGCCCAGATGTTGATGTTTTTGTATCTAAAGTGTATTCTGTAAAATAAATTCTTATTTTTTATTTTTTTTTAATACTATTCTTATTTTACTGTACAATAAAAATTACAATGTTCATTTAAAATAAAAAAGACTAGTGTAATTTTATTGTACCATTCTTATCATATTCATAAACTTTTAGAAAAAAAATTGAAATATGTAATACCCACAATTGTAGATTTTTTTAGATCTTTTAATAAAAAAAAAATATATATCTGATATATGTCATATGAATTAAGTCAAAATAACTATATCAATTATACTTTTCCACACTCTCAATTATTATACTGACATACTTACCGTTTAATAGAAATTAAACTTTATAACAACAGATTATAGTTACATCTAAACATTTTCGCCTTCAAAAAGATAGGTAATTATTCATAATCTTCACAAATATGCCTCTAATTCATTCACATTTAATGAAAATACGTGGATTTCAAAATGAATATCAGGGTTTTAAAAATATGTAATATTTATTAACTTTTACTAATATTGATAATTATGCATGAAATGAAAGAACAAGTCAGACAATTTTTCCTATATATGTTCAACGACCACCATCAGTCACACGGCAAACATCCAGCCGGTAGGATAGTTCATCCCTTACTTAAATCAGCAAGTCTGGGGTAATTGATGCAACAGCTACTTCAATCCTATGTCTCAAATGGGGTAGGTCGGGTAGTAACGATGATACATACAATTATCCTTTATAAACCTCCAAAGATAAAAATTAGACGGGGTCAGATCGAGCGAATGTGAAGTCCAAAGCAAAAAAAAACCGTCATCTGGTCCCCGGCGATCAATCCAGCAGTCGAGGAGAATTCCATTCAACAAATCACGTACATCGTTATGCCAGTGAGGAGGTGCATCACCTTGTTGCCAAATAAAGTTCTATGGTTCGTACAGCAGTTGAGGTAAGAGCTATATTTTATCGCCTAATAGCTTCGACGGCATGTGGTACCTAGAACTATTGGCAACACTGCAAAGGGCTTTTTGATATTTTTGTGGTAATTGGCTTGAAAAGGGCCGTTTTTATGTTTTGTGAGGTAGCCCTTGGAAGGGCTGTTACGTCCGGACGTTTGTCTTCGGCGATATCGGTTCGGCTGTATTTGGGGAGTTGCGGCTGGTCTGTTAGAATTGGAACTAGCTTCCCCTTAGTGGCAGTGGTGGCCCCACAGCACCGCAATGTCGGGCCGGTGCGGCCGAGGCGGTTCTCGCCGAGCGATGTCACCATGGCCGGATCCTGCTGATGGGCCCGCCGGCCAGGGCGCTTGAACCCAGGCCAGCTGAGACGGAAAGGTAGCATCCGCGCCTAACGGCTTCCTGGTGGAGTTCATTTCAGACACACTTACTTCCGCGAAAAAGAACGGCCTGTAAACTTGCCGTCTGGATACGGCACAAAAACATTAGTTTTTATTTACATATATAAATGCCGCTGGTTTGAAATTGTTTATCATTTAAGAATATTATTATGACCCGGGGATCAGAACAGAACTTTGCAAACTACAAAGCACAGCACGCTTTCTGTTGGAGGGACGCAATCTTTTCTATTAGCGCTTTTAAACGGAAGGTGCAGGAAAGAGTTTACGAGTTGTTGTGCACCTAAAACTGAGTTGCTCTTTCATTTAATTATAATTAATTAATATCTGCGAAACTTGAGAATATTACTTAGCTTTAAAACCACGATGTTCATTTTGGAACACAAGGTATACAGAATGGGTACGGACATTTTTTCTTAGTATCATCTATCTTACTATTATTTATAACTATGAAATATATCAAGAAAATGAGAATAGATTGAATCAATATAAACTTCTAAATATTCATAGACGAACAGTCAGCTAGTCCCAATAATGAAAAAAAACTGAAGTATCAATCTTGTAGAAACTGAAACCTGTAGGAATCTTAGGATCAACAAAATTCTAAAGAATGTCGAGGTACGTGTGTCCTGTCACAGTGAGCTCTCTGAAAAAAACGAACCGATGACCCCATTTTTCTACAATACTAACAAGCTAATGACTTTTATTATGTCATTTTCGACTACTTGGGGGGATTTTCAGTACCCAAAATTCTACAAGTGTGTCGTGTTAACTTTCCCGTACATATGAAAAGTTTACTTATCACTAAATAATAACGTATCAAGGTAATTAGAATTGTTTTCGACACGGGCATTATCTCTGCAGCAGCTGATATCGTAGGCGGCGATCATTTGTTTTAATGTGATGAAGGAGTTGTAACTTCTATGGTCTCAAACGAAGCCGTTTAACTACAATGTCGAGAACAGTGGACAAAGGAATTTGCATTTCGCAACTATACCGCCTAATTCACTTTCCATTCACTTGACAGTGAATGCATTGCCTACACGATCCACAGTCTCGTCATTAATTGAAACTTGATTTCCAGTTTGTGAAACCAAGCACCTAGTCTCCATATTCCATTCAGTTCGTATATGCTGTTGAACACGCGTAACTGATTGAAATCCGCAAACCAAAGCATGCACTGAACCTTCTGTTGTTTGACTGCCTGGACAGTTGATTGGCTGAAGGTAGGCGTATGGGCGGCGAGCCACGGTTAGTTAGATTGTGGTGATTATTAAATTGTATAAGCTGTCGCCGGAGCGGCGACTGCACTGCCGAGGGCATGGTATCATGCAGTCGTGAGATGTAGCGGCATCTCGACGATGAATGAAGAAGTGAATGTCACACGGGACTCTGTGATGGAGCTGAGTGGGAGTAGGAGTTCTGTCCGCCTCTCCCTTTTAGATCAGACCGGAGTCCATAATTAACCTAAGTCTGGGGTATGAACTGAAGTATGAGTTCAGTAAGCGGAAATTACAAATTACATTTTTGGTGGTATGATGTGTTAATTTTCTTCGAACTTTGAGACATTCACAGAAATTGGCTCAATAAAAGTAGAACTGGGCGGGGGGTTTGTGCTTCCGAGGCATTTACATCGGTGGCATCCCAACGTGGTCAGGCTTATTACTATTAGATGTAAAAAGTCGAGGCTGATAGACGGTTCCTAGCTAAAGCCCACCATGGCTTGGATGGCTTGGGAGGGGGGTTTGCAGTGACCGGAATGTCACTAGGCGGATGTCTTCCCATACGGGGTGGGAATAAACCTTCAGTTGTGGAGGTCCACATCTTGACTGACTACAATTGCAGTTTGAATCCTCTTACCTGCGTATGCGTATTCCGTTAATCTTGAGAGTATACAGAACAAATTTTTGATTTATTTCCTGTCGATTGAGTCTATGTTTAAGAGATTACAAAGACTGGTTTTCTTAAAAAACAGGCGGTTACTTCTGGATACCTTTATCCCGTATATGTACGTATATATATATACTCGTAAATATTTAAAACTATCAAGCTAGACAAACTTTATTAAGTGTTGTAGTTATCAGAATTAATTATTAAAAAAAATGATAATGACGTATTGACTAACGAAATGTTTGATGGATTAAGAAAAGACGATAGATAAATAAAATAAATTGTTAAACTGCGTAAATCAAGAATTACTAATCAGACGTTATTCAATGTATGTAATGATGTTAATTTACACAACCAATTCCTGTTGTGATTAGACTGAACGGAATTCGGTGTTTCAATTCTATTAGGTGTTTCATAGTTCTATTCAGGGAAAGAATTAAGTTTAAAACATAGTTTTAATTTAGAAAAAAATCTAAATTATTAACTATTTTTATGTGAATAACCCTAAAGTTAATCATAATCAAGGAGGCGGATATCTCATTCACATCCGCGGTTTTATGAAGTGTAACATTTTTATGAAGATTGTAAAGTCCATTTTTCAAACTATTACTACCGATGTAAATGAACATAACCTATGACATTAAGAGAGTCAATACTCCGTTTATGTAAATATAAATGAAATTCATAAAAAATGTCGATTTATTAATAGGTGTAAATTCATTGGTAGATAGGGTAATTGAAAGGATGTGCAGGTGTTAGGCTTGAAACGGAGGTACTTGCACGTGTGTTACTCAGGATTATGCGATCATGACTGTTTCATCGCACGTGCCAACAGCTGTAAAACACGTGCCCGTGTCTTTCTCTCTCTTGGTTAACTCATGTTGTTCTATCACATTATGAATAGTAACTGACTAATCTCAATCAACCTTCAACCTTCACACTGACACTATTAATTATTATTAAAAGATGCATTAAGTAATTTATTGGTTTCATTATTTATTATACGAGTAAATGTTTTAAGTTACTACAAGGGTTCGTAATCTAAAGAAATTCTAATCATGAGTTCAGATATATTATTGAATAAACGATAATTCAAATGTTATATGATGTAATTTCGCGGAAATAAACTTATCATATAATAATTATTTTATGAAAAAGAATGTACTATTGTTTTTTTTATTATAATTTTTACTCGACTACTGTAAGGATGTTTGTCATTCATGTCGTTTTTTTATGCACAAAGGACCCTCTAGACTCGTACAAATTAAAAATTTAATGCATAAGTGTCGATCTCCCAACAAGAATGAGCATAGAAAAGACCCAAACCGATGAGGAGGAAGCATGAAATGGTGTACCTCGTTAGAGTGGTTAAAAATCAAAAGAAGAGATTTAACCGGCGACCCTCGTTTGAGTTTCAAGAACATGACCCTGCGCTGAGCCATGCTTAACTGTTGATCTAATGTAGGGGTACAGGGAAAAAAAGTCTCGTACTCACAATGAGCAGTAATTATACGAGGAATTAACTTTGTGATGATTAAACGAGAAATTCTGTTAGTTCTGCTAAGGATGGATTTTACCCTATCTTCTAATCTTTGTAAAGAGTTTTCTTCAGAATGGTGGTAATATGTCCTATTAACGAGCATATATATATATATATATATATATATATTAAATTACAACAGCGGAATGGAAGAAATTTTTAAAAATATATATTTTTTATTTGTTTAGCAAATATTATAAATTTTGCTAAAGGAAAATTTTTATTGACGCATTATTGTTGGTTATTTTTATTTTATCCAAATTGTCATACTGTTTTATAACTTCACAAAAATGAAAGTTTATCTTGAACTGAACAATTTTATTTTTCAGAGCTAATAAAAAGGATTCATATTGATTAAAATGAGTTTGTTCAAAGGAGAGTTATATTTTACAAAACAGGAAATGTAGGGCTATTAAAATATTTCCTTCATTTTATTTTTTTGCGAGGGAGAAGATAATTCAGGAAAAATTCTAGTTTACTACACATTTACTTAAATAGTCGAGCCTCGTATATGAACAATGATGGATGTATATATTATATAATTTTCGTTGATTCAAGAATATCATTTTTCAAAAATTTCAAAACAAATAAATATATGATAAATATTTAATTGAAACTTTTTTATATTGCATTTATATATATATATATATATATATATATATATGTAGAAAGAGAAAAATAAATCGTATCATTGGTGAAAAAAGAAGAGTTGTTTATATTAAAGAAATATAAGGCAGTTTGTTAGATATTTATGTTACTTGAAGAAAACAGGTTCGGAAAAGATAGTAAAGGATGCAATTATAATCATATTTGGGTATGTAGTTAATGAGAGAAATGACAGTTACTCGTACTGAAGTTATTGGTATAAACTGTGTACCAAATTCAGTTGATGCATCTTCATAGATGGTAGCTAGTAGAACTAGTCGAGAAAAATAATTTTGCAGAGGTATGTCGGGGCATTTCTAACTTATTTTGTACGTAACGATTTTACATAATATATTATAGAGTTTTTTTTAAGTTTATTGTTCTTGGCGGTTTTAATGCAGTAGTTACCATATGTACTTAGAAATCAAATAATTTTGAAAATTATTAGAAAATTGTCTCTTCTTTCACTAACAAAATTTTTGTTGGAATTTTGTAGTAATATGAAAAGCAAGAACGTTATGGAAGTAAAATTTTGTCAATCTGTTCCTCTTTAAACCAGAAAATGGGGAAAAATTTATGATTAAAGAATAAAATGGTAAATTTTACTACAATAGGACGTAACCAAATTCCATTTACTTTGTTACAAGAAAAACTTACCTTTGTTTAAATTCTCAAGTATAATTTATGGAGTATGAATTTACGTATTAAAGAAATAAGTTGTTTTAGTAACAGAAAATTTATGCCATCGAAAAATGATCATTTTAACCTCAAAAATTATAGAAAAGAATTTTTAAATAAAATGATTAAAATTATTTAATCTAAGTAAATAATTACCACACATTTTACTTTGCATGTAATAGATAACACTATTTTACAAACAAGAAACTAACTAAGAAAAAAATGGACTTACTAAAGCTATAATTTCAGCGAACCTGATTTAACTTTATAGTTAATATACAAAAAACCGTTTACCAACAATTGAATTCGACGCGTTCAAGCGCTTTCGGAATTAAATTCCATCTTCAGGAACTCTCATATTCGTTCCATATTCTACCACCATTACAACAGTTGTGGTGGTCATAACAGTTGAGACCACCAAATTGATAGCACGTTTACGTTTGACATACTTTTAAAACATATGACGACCAATTGGTCGTCAGTAAGAACACACAATTGTGTGTTCTTACTCAAAAAACATGATTTTCTTACAAATTACATGTGAAGTTTTAAATAATTTTATAAATAGGACAAATATGAGAATCCCTGAAGATGCAATTTAATTCCGAAAGCGCTTGTACGCGTCGAATTCAGTTGTTAGTAAGCGGTTTTTTGAATGTTACCTATGATTATATACTTACATCAACGGTCCATGCTTAACAAAATTATTATGATAAAATCTTTAAGCCTTATCATCACCTTCTGTAATGAGGTTTACACACACTAGAGAAAAAAAAACGGAAATATATAATGAAAAATAAAGGAAAGAAAAAAGAGATATGTATTGAGAAAGAGAGATCTACCAAATAAAACAGACAGAACCCCACAATAGAACTCCTTTATAGAAGGCTATGTACTGAAGGATGTTCAATTACCCCTTCAGAGATGGTGTGATTTTAGCTATTATGTGTCGCTTTATCGCCAAGTTATTTTCCGTTTATATTTCAGTTACATAATTTTTCTCACTCCCTACTAATCTGCAGATGAATGATGGAGTTCCTTTAGCAAGTCTGAGCTTTTTTTCTAATGAATACTTATTTTCACTGCAGGGAAAGCTAATTTTATTGCACCATATATTGGTACGAAAAAAATATGCTTAATCAATGCTCTATTCTTCAGTTTTTTTTTTAAATTCTTTGATCTACCTAATAGCAGCAGGTGGATTACAATCACTGCCTGAGATTATAATCAAAGCTATTCTTTAAATGGTTTATTATTTCCCCTTAAATTTCTTCACTACTTAGACTTTTTTCATATTATCGAAAATTTCTGTTCCCATTCAAGTTCTGTTTGTGAAGGTTATGTACCCCTAGGTCCCTCCTGAATGTAGGAGACTCTATAACTGATGCCTAATTCATTTTATTAATGAGGGAGGCCGTGGCTGCCTTAGACTGATCTGGAGGCACTTTTTCCTGTCTCGTGACAGGATTGGTGATAAACCAATCGTTGAAGTGCTTATCAGATAAAACTTAATCCCTCCTTAAATACAAAAACTAATATTACTTGATGAAAACAACTCAATATTTAAAAGTATTTTTGAGATGAACTTAAATTATGCTTTGTCATAAAAAAAATTACTGACAACAGGTTTAGGTTTTTAACCAAATACCCATATTTATATGAAGAATTACGTGGTATGAAGAAATGTTTAACCGAATTATAAATTTTTTAGCTAAATCAATGAAGTCCAATACTTCTCAATTTTTTTAATTTAATTTTACCCGTTAACAATTCATGTTCTAAGCTGCTGGAAAATTGCATTAATAAATCCAGACCAATAAGTTTATCAGCTTTTTTACTCTCAGGCATCTGCCAGAGTAAAGAGTTTTATGTTCTTAACCCCGTTTGTAGTAGAAATTAGATATAACCATTCGAAAAATTGCGTAACTATTTACAATAATGGAATATTACATTTTTCAACTTTCCACGAAGTTAGGAGTTTTGCTCATTTTGAATATTACTTACAAAACTGCTAAAAAAATGACTAAGTAGCTGTTTAGTGAATTGAGAGGGTTATAAACTTGGCCACCAAGACTACCAAATTTATCCTTTTGAACTTTACTTACGGAGTTGTTTGAAGGAAATTAATATAAATATTAATAAAAAAAATAATATATAATAAAAGAGAATGAATCTCCTTCATAGTGGAAAGAGATTCCACTTGATAACTCTTGAAGAGTAGATAACTTCTGAAGATAGTGGTCATATTTGCTTTCATATCTTTTATTAACCATTGTTCTAAATATTATGTGTGTGGACGGACTTAGTTTTGAGCAGTCATCATTACATATTTGTTGTTTTGGTTTTCTACTATTATGAGAAAATTTTAACTCAAAAATTCAGAGATAAAAGCTGATTTAACTATTTATCAATATTTTTGATTGTTTCACTGTAAAATAAATTTCTTAAACGTATTGAAAAACTACAGTTTCATTTTGATTGACCACTATTTTTTTCAAATGCAACAAAAACATCGCTTTATTTATATTTACATTTTTTAGTGTCTGTGTGAAATTTCACCCAAATCAGTAAAAAATAAAACATCTTAAACCAGTGAAAAATGCAAGCCGTTTTTTAGAGAAAGAAAAAATATATATTTATGGTTTGGAATAAAAATATTATTTCGATAGTTAGAGAATAAAGCAACGTTCAAAACGTTTACTTCTTCGAAAAAAACCTTTAAAAAATAAATTCCCTGGAAGATTCATATGCACTTACATTTATATTTCTTAATAATTTGCAAATTTTTAGTGATATTTCTTTTTATCTAACTTATTAAGTTCACACTTAGAGTAACACTACGAAGAAAGCAGCTAGAAAATCTATATAAGTTTGCTACATTTCTATTTTAAGAAAATGAATTCTAGTACATAAAAATATTGTTTGATTACATATAGAAGATAATTAATTTATTAGGGAAATTATTAATGTTCATTGATAATACCTACGAGCATGTTTGAAGAGAATATATTTAATAAGTTTCAAGTCTGTTTCTCTATTTACTTTCAAAAAGACTGTAATTCAGAAAACAATGTCAAACAGGTAAATTGTAGTAACTATTATTAAATAACGGATAAATTTAATATCTTTGGATATTCCTAAAAAAAACTAAGCCTGATCGACTTTTAAAATTTTTAATTTCATATTCATTAAAATCTTTATACACTTAGATCGACGAATGACGTGAAGAAATAATGTACTGGAGAGGAAGAAACAGATTGATCAGAAATTCAAGCGTATGTATAGGATAACGGGTAAGGGTTCCTAGTTTTTTTTCTCTGACAAGGTCCTTTTATATTTGGCCTTTTTGAAATTTATTTGAAGGTATGAGATTCATCTGGAGGATATTAAAGTGATTCAGAAGTCACCGAACAAAATATTGAAGAAAGTGACCCAACAGCCGTAATTTGTCAAGAATTCTGAAATACCTGGGGATCGATCCTGTATCTTCGGAATGAAATTGTTCCTTTCAATTTTAAATACTGTTTAGATTAATCAAACTATAAATACTCTTGCTTTGAATCAGCTAGACAACGGTGATGTTATTAGACGATTTAAAAGGGTTCATGTGCTGAACCTTAGTGATGGTGGTTGAAGATACTCTATTTTATTTTTTTTTCCGGTACTATTTTTTAATAATTTTTATATACTATTGTTTAAAGCTCATATTTGTTGTTTTAACGCAATTATTGTTTGTTAAGGTTTAACACTGTTTATTTATTTCTGTTTAACGATTCTTTTATTCGTTCGTTTTGCAAATTATCTATCTGTGTTTATCTTCTATTTGATAAAAGGTCGTGTAAGAACTTATGTGTTGCACAAATGTGGTCTACAGACTGGAAGTTATAAAACCCAGTGATGATAACCTAGAGCTTTGCATATAATAAGTATTCATTGGATCTTACTTGCTACTATAAATATGTGTATTAACCATATTAATATGTGTTATTCTAATCATTTACTCTTTGTTTTTGTGGGGGGGAGGTCATTACTGGATGGCCCTCTTTCATGTAACATTTTTAACATATTATGTACTTATGATTTCGTCCGGAGAAATCGATTGTAAATACTTGTTCTACAGTCGAAAGTAAAACATAATATATTTTATGTGACCAAATGTTTTGACTGGGTTGGACTAAAGGATAATAAATTATCATATAATAAAACAATTAAAACTTTAAAATCATTTTAAAGGATTTTATTTTACAGCATACTGAAATTTTTATAATTCACGCACTCCAGTATTAGATAAATTTCATAAGAAAGCTATCTATTATAATAGGTATTCTTTGTCTTCCGGAAAATTTCGTTATATCTTCCCGTTTCACATCTCGCAGACCCCAAAACCACCGTCAGTTTAAAAGTTTATATATATATATATTTCACTTTCTTGTGGACACGATAACTGCCGTAATTTTGCGCCAATCACTTTCAAATTGATGCATAAAATATAGCGACCCAAAATCTCGGTCGCGTTTGTTAAGACCAATATCGGACCATGGGGGCGGTAATGGCGGGGGGTGGAGTCTTTTTCTAATAAACAAGATATCGCTATAACTTCCTTATTAAGTAAAATATCGAATTCGCTTATAGTTCCTGCTATTATTTGGATAAGGCCCTAAAACTTATCTAAGTAAAGTTCTTTGATATCACCAACCATTGGCCAAGGGGGTGGAAAAATTGGGTTTCAAAGACAAAAAAATCATACCTCCCTTAATAGGTACCGTATCGAATCGGTTTAAAGTGGGCGTTAGCCCTCTAAACATTGCCTAAAACTTTTGTCTGAAACATATTTTTATATGACCATTGCTTACGGCAATGGATGACCAAAATATTGCTGGAATTGTAAGAAGATGAGCTTTTTGCATGAGAAAACTTTTTTTCTCATGCAACAATTGTCGTATTGAGTAAATTTGAAATATTTCTTAACTTTACGGTGGAAATCTTTTTCATCCCCTACTTAGCACCGTTGAAATCTACTTCTGCCTTCCGGCGTGCCGAAAGGAATTTTTTTTTATTGTGATTGTAACTAATTAATTATGGTGAAGAATTTTATAAGTGTACACGTAGCTTTTAATTCGATAGCAGACGCAAGCTAGAATTTTTACAAAAGTTCATTTGTTTATTTTTTTTTACGTACAAATTATAAAATATAATTTATTTTACATTTTACATTAAGGAAGACCTCATACAAATAGAATGATATTATTATTACCGTTAATTTAATTATAGTTTAAGTTTAAATAAGATATAACAACATTTTGCAGCTCCGATTTAATTTTATAGAAAAGATTATTACAATCACTGGTACTTAGTTTTGTATTTCACTTCCCTTCCGGCATATGAATTAATATTTTAACATTATTCAGTATAAAACATAATGCTAAAAATGAAATGCTATTATGCGATAATTTAACGGGATGTACCTTATCTTAAATCTTCTTATTATCCATTATTCACATATATTATTTGTGATGAAGAATATTACTGCATTTAATCGTGACATATTGATCTTATGTGCAATAATAATGAATGGATATAACTTCCAATATCATCGAATTGAAAACGGGCAAAGGTCAGTTTTAATGATACTCGAATCGACCGGTGGAAGTTTATAGCAAATAAAGAAATCTACGAGATGGGAAATCGAACGAGTTGAATTGCCTTGTAAATTGCGACTGGAGGATAATCACATCGCAGCACCGGCAGCGGCAGCGACTGAAGCGAAGTCCCTGTCTCAGGCCACAACAGGCGCAAATATAGCCTATATTCTAGCCTAGTAGTGGAGTGCGGTACAAGATGCTAAGCGGAGCAAATGCCAAGGCCCCTGATCACTTCTGGCAAAACCTCCCTATAAAATTAACACATACTTTATGCAAGATTTTTCTACCGTTTTATTGCTGCCGACTTCCTTGTCTTACGGTTGATCTAAATGACTTTGCAACCTTGTATTTATTCGAAAGAATTTTCAAATTACATCACGATATAATTACTCATTGTAAAATAAACGTTGTATTATAGACGTTTAATATTATATAATAATACTTACTGTTACTGTTTTTAAGCATCACATCGTATTAACTAACACATTATGTTTTCATTAAAAAAATAAAAAGGAAAGAAAACGTTGAGAAGAAACGGGTCAAACAATAGTGTGAAGAATGAGAAATAATGATAATAACAACAGTTTTATATGCGATGCAATTTCCTCTTTTTCATTGAGTATTATCACGGAGGATTAACTATGAAGGATGTTGCCATTCGCAATATCTACTTGTAGGTAATTTCTTTTTATTGCAGGAAAGGATTTACAATTTTTTGATCTCAAAACGTTGTATAAATTTTATCCTTAATTTCTTTAATATTTCATTTAATTAAATTTATTCTTTTCCAATAAACTATTACTTTTTTACTAAATAAAAGACTATTATTTTTAGAAAGGAATTAAACATATTGGTAAATTTTTATAGCTAAATATGTTAGGAAGCTAAAATGTTGAGCTATAAGGCTTGTATTATTGATTTTCCATATAAGTACAACATAAATTTTATAAATCAAGAGTTTAGAAGTTTTAGTTTTTTCCCCCATACTACAGCTATATGTACTGAACAATTATTTTATCTGTAGTTTTATTGATAAAAGTGTATATCTATAAGAAATATTAATTAGGCCTGTACTTCTAATAATCTAATGATTGTGATCAATACACGTGACGCATTATTGAAAATTGGCTAATTATGATAAATATTAAAATATTTTTTCACATTCCGAAAGGGTTCAAAGGTTTATTCCATAATTTATATTTCATCTTCTTGTTAATGTTAAGGATATATTAATTACGTACTAGTTATCTTGTGTCAGGTGTCTTCTTGGTGCAGGAAATAGGTTACAAAGTTAAATACAACCTTTTACGTATTAAATGATGACAAATGGATATCTAACTGTACCAATTAGATATTTTATTTTTCCGATTGGTATTGTTTTACAGCCTATTTTATCTATTAATACTGGATATTAATTCTAGAAATAATTGATTTTGATTGAAGAATTTGAATGTTATTTAATTAAATGTACTATTTCAAATTACATAGCAAATTCCCGAATGATTATCTTCTTCTCATTTTATGAGGAGTATACATTTAAGTAAATAAAGATGTAAATATAATTGGATTATATTTACTCAAATGAGTATAACAATTTTTCTGATATCCTAGAGAAATTTAGATATTCATATGGCTCTAAATCGATTATTCTTTTCACCACATTTACAAAATATATTTATAAAATGTTGTAAAATGATATTTTTATGTAAAAATATTTTTCTATTTAAAATAAATAACTAACAAATATAAAAAAAACATATATTGAAATAGCTTTGTACATATAGTATACAAATAAATTGTTGATCAATATTTTTTATCGTGTGGTGTATAAATGTATTTTATAGAAAAAAATTCATTTTTTTCTAAAAAACACTTATATAATTTTATTATCGTCTTATCTATAAGTTCCGGTCTAAACTTAGACCGAATAACACGACAATTTTGCATGATTTTAGTAAATATATATTTTCATGTGAAATATTGTAAGGTAATGTTATGTGTTTTTGTGTGTAAAGCTGACGAAATTCAACATAGATAATTTTCATTCCCTGATGATGCTGATACATTAATAAATTTTACGGCGAAGCCTATAGAAGAAAACATTGCTATGAAAAATATATGATAAAGACGATAATAAAAATTATAATTGTGGTTTTATAAAAAATAAAATTAAAAAACACACACACACACACACACATATATATATATATATAAAAATAAATAAATATATATAAATAAAATATATATATATATATATATATATAAATAAATATATATATAAAAATAAATATGTATCCAAACATATATATATATATGTTTGGACAAACTGCAGCATATTTTCTACTTTTAGAATTGAATTTTCACGTAAGCTGTTCATCGTGTGTACATCCTAATTCACCTTGATTCAAAAATCAGAGTTTAAATTTTTACCTTAATTTTAGTTGAGCGGGATCCGGCAACTTTATGATGCAAATTTTACATATATCGTTTGGAAACATAATTAGATAAATAAAATCAGTAAATACAAATATAAAATTGAACGTATTATTAGATTTTTTCTAGAAGAAAGAATAATGCTAGTTTTGCGCATTTTACAATTTAGAATAACAAATTACGCAGATGGTAGGTATCTACTAAACAACACACCATTTGTAGACAACAAAATTTATAAGAATATTAAAAGCGATACTTAAAACTCAGTAGGATGGTTACTTCCCCACATGATTACAATAATCTTAAGTTGCAGTAGTTAGTTAAACATTTTTTAAATAATTAATTTTTTTCAGATATTTGGAGGTGTTCCGCAGGGATCAGTGTTAGAAACTCTGCTCTGGAATATTTTTTATGACCAGATCTTTAGACTGCCTTACCCGAAGGGGTAACTATCGTCGGTCATGCGGATGATGTGGCAATTCTGGTCGAGGAACGAGAAGTAGAGAATTTAGAGATCAAAGCTAATCAGTCTCTTGGAATAATCGACGAATGGCTAGAAAGCAACAAGTTACAAGTGTCCCCTGCCAAGTCGAAACCTTGGGGGATTTGAGGCAGGCGCTAAAAAAGATCCGGAACCGGGAGGGCTAACCTGCCGTGCCGGGTGTAAAACCGGTGGGCGGGGGCGCCCCCCTTAGAGTCAAATGGACACGTTCCTGGGCCGAGTGTACTTAAGTGGATGTCCGGCCCAGGAATGTAGGGAAAAAAGAAAGAAAAAAAAAATTAATTTTAATTATCATCGCAAGTTTCAACAGGATATAGAAAGAATTGCAATTACTTATTACTTTTTAAATTTTATTTTGTTCTTGATCTTTCTTCACTTTTTTTTATATTATTTTAGATCTAGTATAAATTGCAATTTTTCATGAAATGGCGTGAACGATTAAAATGGCACACATAATTCAGTTATAGACGTAAACCCAACATTAAATAGTATTTGGATTAAGTGTAGTATATTTTCAACGTTTAAAATTTAATTTTCACGGACGCTGTTCATAATTTTTATTTTCATTATGATGAATTTTCCGATTCAATTAGATTCAGAATTAACATTTTTACCTTAATTTCAGTTAAGTGCTATCTCGGTAGGTATTTTTTCAGTTTACTGATGCATAAAGTAGTGCTAACTCAAGCTATACTTGACTTTGCGTACAGAAGGATTGGACCACCATTTACTTTATATGATTCAGCAAGAGTGCTTCAAGTATCATCTACCAAATTCACTGCACATCCAGTAATTTCAGACAATTTATAAATCTAACTTTGCTCTCTCTGACCACAATACACATCTCAATTTCTGTTAGGTCTTTAGCCACATTGGAATCTCACACAATTAACTAGCCAATACAACTGCAAGGAATTCTACTGTTTTTTATTGAGGAAGGGAGTGATCATAAAATGTAGATTGAAGGCACTGCAGTTGAGAGAAAGTATTCATCCGTTATTTGTCAACGATAGTAAGTTGTGATATATTAAAAATATCAGTTGTTGGGGAAATCAGCCTAGGATTTACGAGACAGTTTCCCGGAAGATATCCTACGTAATTTGTGTTCGGAGCTCACTAAGTTAACTATTAAAGGTCTTATGCAACAGATTGCGGTGATAATCCAATATGGTCTTTAGTTAACTGCCATGAAACGGTTTGTCCCACACTCGTTGACATTTACGTTATGCAGAAATGGGATGTAAATTCTAACTGGAATGCAGAATTGCCTTATTTAAATTTCTCAAAGATGTTAAACTCCAGCCAGAACTTCAGCTTATTTTTATTATTATTTTTATTATTATTAGAGGTCCTCTATTTTTCTATTTAAAACTGCAATCTGATTAAACATAATTACATATTACATTTTTAACTGTATTTTTCTTAAATTTAAGTATTGATATTAGTATTTTTTATTGAATTTTCCGAATGACGGATTTCTTACACATACTTAAGTGATTTGTGGTTTTTTCTATTTTAAAAAGTCCTTTTACATCAGATTGGTGTTATTTCGTTCCCCTTTTGTTTGCCTTTAACATTATTTTGTTATTAGGTGATTCAGCAACCCATTTATTTATTGATAGTAATAAACTTTCTTTTTTTAAATACTTTTATTTATAGTCGCATGAACAATTAGTCATTAGCGATTTAAATGTAACTACATGATCGTTAATAATAAACAATAAACACCAAAAACAAGAAACAATAATCACAGATTAAGCAAAACTGCTAAATTACGTTTTTCATCCCACTTTCAGACAAACTCCGCAGCAGTCTTTTATGCATTGCTTCTGGTTTAGTAAACACTTCACATCTGAACCAAGGTTTAATTTTTATCGAATAGATCTAAACATGGGGTAATCTATGATAAGTGGTGTACGGACCATTTTAAATTGTACATCTCACAGATCTGCTGAGGAGAGCCAAATACATGGACGTGGTAAGTCTAGTGTATCCAATCCTCAACCGAGGTAGGATGACTTGGTCTCTTCTGTTGCTTAGGATAAAAGGTTTCTCGAACAGGGAGGACATAGCAGCCAGAACTTATTCCACTGAAAAAAAAGTTTAACATGGACTGTTTGCGTGAAGCCGCTCTCTCATGTTAATTCTACTCGGAAGCCATTTATTGCCGCTCTCTTGGCAGCCTTATCATACCTATGTCAATACTTCAGTTTTATTTATTCTTGAGAGGGTATAATTAATTACTTGGACGCGATGGACTCAAATTGTCTGCAGCTCAAGCTCTCAAGTACACTCATAGAGTCGGTAATTACCAGGAAGCTGTCGTCACTACAGATCTCGATAACTCTCAAGGCGGAGGAAATTGCGTAGGCCTCTCAAAAGAACGCAGACCACTAAGCTTATATATTACCTCATTGTCAGGGAGTATAATTGAACAGCCACAACCGTCGGCCGAGACAGAGCCGTCTGTATAGATGTGACTGTACCCATTGTACTACTTGACCATCTCGCTAAATTGGTCTCTAGCAGATCTGTTGATAAGATACTACCAGATGATAACTATTCGATCTTTAGATATGCGCGAAACCTTGGAGCGCCACATCCTATTTCCTCTCCGAGAATCCTCGGAAGAGGATCCTGGAGGTAGCGAAGCAGTCTGAAGTTGAAAGACTCGGTAAGGAGTTCTTTCTTTCGAGTAGAGTGCGAGCGTTCATGATCGTTTGCTGTAAGCAGTTATATAGAGAGCAGTTATATATAGAGAGACGAGACTTGCTGACCACGTACTTGATAAACTGGTATTTCCTCCTGTAATGTAATGGGAGTTCATAGGATTCCGTCAACTATCTTTTTGTTTAATCATTAATCTTTTTCTTCGAGAGAAGCGAAACCAAAAATAATAGGATGATGACGTGTAAGTCAAGAATATGAGGTGTATGAGTATTAATCTAAATCCGTAAGCGACTGGTAAAAAGACGAATAGTAGATTCAACATCAACGATGAAAGAATTTCTATTAAAATGAACAGGCAGATAAAATCAGAAAATGTTTACTCTTTATTTTATTTTTTCGCTTAAGTTACATGTTTAAAGAAATATCATCGAGATTAAATATTTTAGACTGATTTAGAGTTATATGTTGATGTGAGGAATATCACAAATAAAGAAGCAACATCATTTCTTTTATGTATTATCTTTTATCTTAGCGTTATAACGCAAACTGAAATGTGATATTTTTAATGTATATATCGTTTTGGTAATGAATGAGTTCAGTCTATTTAAAAGCGATTTTAAAAGAAAAATAATAAGCAGAATAATGATCTGTGCAGCACAAAATGAATGCGATCAGTCAAATTTAATAGGTCACAATGGGAAACAAAGGGCTTAATCTATGAATTCATCATCCTGTAAGCTACGGATTCGTTTTTGTAACTATCTTTTTCAACACCTTTTTCATATTTGTATTTTACACTGCAAAGTTGGGTAACTATTTTCCAGACCGTTGTCATACAGTTCACATTTTCCATTCAACAATTCAACGGATGTCTCACCTCAGTGCCGTCTATTATCACGGTCACCTTTAATTCTATGTTTATAGTCTTATCAGAAATTTTATTCACATTATCCATCTGCTGTAACCCACCTGCTAGTCTTTATTGTCAGTTTTTTCACAAGTCATTTATTAAGATATGTATGTTGCGTAATTCTTCGACGTGATAGCGTCGAAATGTAGTAATATTTCATCATTTACTAAATCTTGAAATTTTAACACATTTGGTTTTTAGAACGATATTAGAGAAAACTCATATAATTCTTTTATTAGAATGAACATAGACTGTAGTTTCAATTTGATCCAATTTTGGAACAGTCTTTCATAGACATCATTAAAAAATTTAAAAAATCAGTCTAGTTTTTCTTCATTTTTCACTAACATTTTTTGCTTTAGCTTGTCCTGGAATTTTTATAATCCAGAAAGGTCAATAAAGAACATCTGTCCTTTAATTTAAAACTCTGTTTCTTTTCTGTTTAAGAAATAAGCAGCATTTGAATTTAAAGCTATCGGATAGTAAAAATATATTTATCAAAGACATGTTTGTTCTGTTATAATTGAAAAAAATCTGATGCGGACACCACATAACTTCCTTGTACGCCTATTACATTATATATGCACTTTTTTTTCTGCATTTAAAATTATTTCATTCGAAGGTTAGATGCGAACTTTAAATTTTTCAATAAAGTGGAGAGTTAAACAATTGCTAAAATATTAGTTACTAACATCAAATATTTGTACAATTATTAATACAGCAATCTTACCTCAAATTTTAGAATAGAGTAAAAGTCCCCTTATTGTTCTTTAAAATATGTGTAAATCTTATATTTATCTAATACTATGTTTTTTAAATTATTTTGATGTGACCATCAACAAATGAAAACAAAAACGAATAATCAGATATTTCACCAAATCAGATTTGTACGCATATTAAATTACAAATTTTTTGAAATGAAAGTACATAAAATTTTATTTCATTAATAACTTCTGATATTTTTTTTTATTGTTATTATTGAATAATTATTTATCGTAATTTTTTTTTACAATTAGATGTTAATAGTTATTAATAAATCAATATATTTAAATATATATATATATAACAGTTAAAAATGAAGGAGATGAAGTCTGATTCGAACCGATGTTCCTTCCACTTATAAGATCCAAATATTTCATTAATTAAAATTTCATTTAGCTATAACTCTGGAAACAATTAAAATAACTACCACTTACGAAATATAGTTTAAAAGCTCTTAATGATTGCTTATTACTGCAGTTAAGAAAAAGTCCAAAATCCAATTTTTTTTGGATTTTGGAATATTTTTTTGGTTTTGGATTTTTTTGAAATTGCAATCAAAAGGGAAGTTGCACAACTAAATGTTACAACAGTCCTAAATCCAAAATTTCAAGTCCTACGGCTCTTCTTTTTGAGGTATTTGAGGTATGATGTGTACGTACATCATACCTCAAATACCTCAGATACCGTACAGATGTCACGCCGAAACTAGTCAAAATATATTCAAGGATGGTCAAAATAAATAATTCCGTTGAAATTTGAAAATCGAAAATTTTTCGCCATCACAATACATCCTTTACTTCGTACAAGGAAGTAAAAAAAAAAAATGATTTTCTTAAGTAAAAAATAATAATAATTATGAATCAATTTTAAAAATACATGTTTGTTCTGTTATCGTACAAAAATTTAAAACTTTATTTAATTATTTAATTTAAAAAAAATATATTTGTAAAGGTTTACTATTGCATGACAGTCAAGTCCGCTGCCAACATGTACTCTGACATACATCCTTGCCCTGTTTTATGAGTAAACAGAAAATAACTTCTTAAAAATCTAAATCAAAACTCATTAAAAAAAATTAATAATATACTTACTTCATTTATATTTTAATTAAAAATCGTTAAAAACAGGGATATCTGAGGTTTTTTAAAATATTAACAAGTCCAAATGAATGAGTTCTTTACTCCTCAAAGTATCAATATTTTAGTCATATCTCTACAAGATTTTTGTAGATAATAAATGTATATAAAAATATTTTTAACATAATTACGGTATTTTGAACGCTAAGAACTTCATTAGTAACATGAAATAAACATAAAAATAATATAAACATAAATAAAATATTTAACAAAAATATATAAATATTTAATTAATATTTAAAAAAAATAAATCTCGGAATTAAAAAAAAATTATCTTCAAAAAAAATTATAAAAAAATGAAGATATCTCTTTTATTCACAACATTCTTTATTACATCATTATCTTAAGCAGTAAAAACCATTTTTTTAATGATAGTAGAAGTATCTTATTTCTTCATGACACAGGCGTTAATTTGCCATGCACAAGTTCGTAAGTTGCATTAAATGTTCTTTTAAGAATAAAAATGACGTAATCATTATTTTATTAAACCGTCAATTTTTTTACACATTTTTATCTGTCTGTAACGGATCTGAACCGGAAATCTTTTAAATCGGAAAGACAGTTCTCAAACATTGTGTTAATCTTTGTTTTTTTACTAGTATTACACAAAAGTATAAGGTTATATCAATTATCGAATTCAGTTTTTTTTTAATATTTCAAATTTATTCCGAATTCCGTAAATTTTGATGTGATAATAAAAAAAAAATTAAATCAACGAACATTTTTTCGTTTATAATGTAATGTTTATATCCTTAATTTTTAAATTCTTGTTTAAAAATAACGATGTGTTTTTTCTCGTAATTTACAAACAATTCGTTTTGTTAAACATGTTGTATTACATAATTGATAAACCTAATTAGTAACAATACAATAAAGTTCAATTGCACTACCTTATATAACTCTTTAAAAATCAATTATGATAGCATTTATTTTATTTAAAATTTTCAAACTTATTTTAGGTAAATTTAATATTCATTCATATCTTCTAGTTTAAAAAAAAAAAAAAAAAAAAAATAGAATCAATTAATTTATTGTATTATTTCTAGCCTTATCATCTACTCCTCTTCAACTGGCATGAAATAAGATATAAATAATTAATTACCTTTAGTTTGATCATTTATAATACATATGGTGATCTCTCTGGTACATTGAAATGCCATATTTAAATGAGTTTATTGATTCATTTTTTCTTAGAACGAATTTATTTTATTAATGTATAATAGTTTTCCTGGATAATAAAAGAATGATTTTCTCAATTATTTTTATTTTTAGCATGTGAAAGCAAATTTTGTTGACGTTGGCGTTATTTTTAATATCTGAATAAAATAAAATAAAAAATAGTTTTTTCCATGTGACGATATCGAAATAATATTATTTTAAAAATAGTAATTTGTAAATAATATTAAATATTAGATGTAAATCAAAGTGGAGAATATTTTAGTTATTTTTTTTATCTAAAAAGTTGCGATTTTTATTGTTATAACGTCTTTAAGATTGTACATTGTAAGGTAAAATCTACTTTCATATGCACAGAAACCAGATTATTCTTTCTCCACCTATTATTATAATGCTCTCGAAAGTTCTGATATTTAAAATTTCACAAGAAAAAAATAAATTTTATTTTTTAAACATCATACTGTGAGGTAGTTTCCTCTTATATTAAACTTAAATATAATTGTGTACAATCTTGCTGAGGTTCAGTTATTTAATTGAGGACAACTCCGGTTGTTTTTATTATTGTAGTTGGGTTCAGTCGAGAGGTACTAGATAACAACAGAAGGGTTATTTGTATAAGGGATGTAATTTGATTTGTCCGTTGCGATACCGGTAAAAGTGATTGTTAATGAATGCATCGTGCAGATGGGAGGGCCTCATTTGAGAGATACCGATGTACACCAAGAGAGCTGTATTGTATCAGCGATGACCCGCGCGCGGCTTCGTCTTGTTGCAGCGTGGGTGGTTGTCGGTTGTCGACTGAAACAATGTGCCGCTCTTTCACTTTAGTATATTATAGTATACTAAAGGATACAGTACGCAAATAATTGTACCACTACTACATACACTAGATAATGGTTAACCCTCCACTAAAGGCTATAAATTACTAAGTAGCAACATTAGATGCCACTGCGTCTACCGGTATTAACTTTTAAGACCGTTGTGCGGTGTGCGTTTACCGAGCACTTTAACTTACTAAAGTGTCTTATTTAATGAGAAAATACCTATAAATAAATATTAACTTACAGTTTGAACATTGTTATACGCCGCGAACAAAATATTTACTCTGGCTTTGTATGTACTTACTTTCTAAGACTTTACATTTTAAAGGATAAAATAGTGTACAACCTTTATCTCTACTTTTATCAACTCCCGTCCTTAGAACAATTAAATTATTCAATATTGTAATATTGAATTTATTGTTTGTAAATACAATTTCCAATTTAATATGTCAGTAAAATCTATTCCAAAAATATGATTCTAGCATTTATTTTACTAAGTACGAAAATTAGTTTCATCAATTTAATTTTATCAATGAAAATTACCCACATAACACAAAATACTTTACTATTCAAAATCTCTCGTAATAACTATTCTTATCCGTAAGAGAACACTACTTGGTTTGAACTTCAACATTTTTTTACTGCAAAGAAAAGCATGAACACGGTTCCGGGAGGCGCCTTTACTTGTAGTCGCCAGACGAGGGAAATACCGGTTCCGGCTATGCCGTTCCCGGCCTCCATCACCCAGCAACCGGGACTCGGTCCTTTGTGCTTCGCCTCTAACGGGGACACCCCCTGAGAACTTCAAAATTAAAAAAAATAATAATAATTTCTTAATTTTTATTTAATTCTTTTTCACTAAAATAATTTTTTTTTTAATGCATCTTTAGAGACTATATTTTAAAATTTGGATCTGAATTTTATTTGAAACCTCGAAAATGAAATTGAATTATATTTGTGTAAAACAATTTTAATCAATCCATTCAATATTTTCTAAACTTTCCTTCAGTTAATAAATCATAAAAAACGTTTTCCTGAGTAAAAGTAATAAAATCGCAAAATAAAATAATTAAAACAAGGCAAAAGTATTTAACAAGTCTTGGAAAAGTATTTTATTTTTAATGTGATTTAATTTTATCATTATTATTTTCTTCAAAAAAAATATTTTATTTAATTACTGAATAAATAATAAATTATATAAAATGTTATAAAATTATTATTGACCTTTAAATAAAAAAAATAATGTTAAAAATAATGATGGGGTAAACATCCGAGTTTAAATGAAAAAGAAGCTTCTTAGAAATCATCAGTAAGTTTTGTTTAAGCGCAAATATATAAAGAGTGGTAGGACATTAAATATTTATGAAGTTAATATAAACGCTATTCAAATTTAAAAAATAACCCTATTTACTAATGTTTTTTAAGGTTTAGAAAAAGTTTTAATCTGTCCTAATTATTATTAGGGTTTTAATCAAAAAATATTCTTAAAAGCAAACGCCAAAAAAACTTTTCTTTAAGAGAAAGGAAGTTTCCTTCGCTAATATTTTAGGTTTAACTAGGAATTATAACTAGGATGTGGTATATTTAATTATATTTCATTACAATAGGTTATAATTTTTATAATACTAATAAAATTTAATAAACTAGAGCTAATTTCTTGTTGAAAAATTTTCTACGGAAAATATCCTATAGACAACGGTATAATAATCCTTTTTAAATTAATCATTCAGCCTTATTTTTTGTAGCTAAAAACAATGTGCCCATCTAGGAAAGATAAAAATTAAAGAAAGGATTGCCAGACCTTATACGCTTGTATTGAAGGGTATATATTATTGATTCTTCGATATGATGAACATAATATCCGTTCTTTGTAAGGCGCCATAGAGACTAACCAGTTTACTGCATCGCTTCTTGTATGGCTTTGAAAGCATCTATAGTTATAACCGGCATTCACAGCATTTACATTACCATTTAAATGTGTCTGGTATGATCCTACTCGGGATGTTTGTAGCATCTTATGTCGCTAATTTCTCTATCTCATCCACACTTTCCAAGACAGTAATCAAAGTAAAGATCAAGTAAGTCAAGCTGAGTCCCCATAAATCCTTTTGTAATTGCCTGGAGTACATCAGAGAAACGACCGTATACTGGTAGACATCTTCACTTCTTTTCATTTACACTCATGAAAAAAAATTTCATTCTTTCAGGGTACAAATCATTATATTATCCTGGTAAATTCTTTTCGTTATTATACATCGTTTTTGTTTACAAAAAACAACTTTAGTCTTGAAAAAGTAGTTTTTATCTCTAACTTGCTCGCGCGCACATGCATACACACACACACACACACACACACACACACACACACACACACACACAAACAATTTCTCTTCTCTCCTCTCCTTTCTCACTCACTCTCTCTCTAGAAAATTTAGTAAAACAGTATAACTTAATAAAAAACGAGCTTAAGTATATTTTTTTTTTTTATATTATAAAAGAAATTAGCAAATTTCTTGTAAAATAATTTTACTAATTTGATTCCAAGAAGTGGCCAACAATACATACCAAGAAACTTTAGTAATAGTTTTATTGAATAACTTGAAATCATCAGATTTTTAACCGATTCCTCTTTGGAAAAAAACAATATTGACCAAATTTTGAACGGATGAGTTAGGAGAAATTTTTGTGATGGAAAGACACAATTTTTTTTAATTTTCTTAGCATTTGATTTTTCTGGATAATGTACTGTTAAAAAGACTCTGCAAAATGGAGTTTTTTAATGTCATTTGTTGCATAGGTTTCAGTTCATTAAACCTTTAATGTATTATGCGGCCTATTATTTTATTCATTGTAAAAACATGTTTATTTTTATTTTTAAATCGTTCTTATAGTTCTCAAAGAATACTGCTTATTGTTTATAAATTTTAAAGCTCATATCTAATAATGTAAAAATGTATAATGAGGATGGTTATGCCCAAAACAAAGCTATTGAAAGTTTTGTATGAATTGGATATAAAGTTGATATTTTTAGATTAAGGGCTGAACGTAAGCATATCGTACACCAAATTAATTGTCTATTTTTTGTTATTTCTAAAGTGCTAATTCTTACAGATTATTTCCACAATCAGAACAAGATAAAATAGAGTCTTTTCTAAACAGACTATAATCTATCACATCAAAATCAGTATGATAGACTACTTCAACAAGTACATCAGTTTTATTTCACAACATTATGAGTAAATGGTATCAGTTACACTGACTTCGTGTAAACGTGAGTTTAAAACCCTTGAAAAGTTAAATATAATTTAAATCAATCACAAACAAATTAATCCCACCTTCTTTTTTTATTACGATTTAGAGCCCATAATATTAACGCCAATAATGGGACTACGAAAACAGAAGAGGTGTTTCTGATCGCTTAAGAGGTTTATCAAACCGCTTAAAATTTCATTAGATTCTTGAAAGAGAAGTCAAGTGTTTATGAAAAAGGATTTTCTTAGGTTCTTGTAAGAGAACCAAGTTTTGTGTGAAAATTTTCTTTAATGGAACGCTGATTTATTTTATCTTTTGTAGTAAAATTCTTAATCTTTTTTATGTAACGAAGCTTTGGCTGTGACCTATTCATACTATGAAGACTGCAATTAACTTCAGGATCCGGGTGGCTAGATAACACACCTTTAAAAAGTAAGACCCATGAAAGGAAGGTTCATTTACAAATACTCGAAAAAGCGAAATGCTGAAAAATATCTTAGAAATTCTGGTATTTTGGAAGAAGTAAATTTTTGCAAGTGGATAGTGATGTTTATCTGTAGTAACAAAATAATAAGTAAAATATTAAAACTTGTACGATAAGGAATATGTAGATAAAAACTATTGATCGACTGTAGCGTAAAGGTTTGTTTGAACCAAGTATTCCTAGCTTGAGTAAAATGTTCCGTTTTTTTCCGTTTGAAGAAAGTCTTTAAAATAATATTTAACATGGCAATAAAAAAGGCGAAAAAACCGTATACGGCGTATACGTGCCCTAGCTCATGAGGTTAAATTCTGGATGCAGAATTTTACAGAAAATGGTTCAGCGGCGAAAAAAGAAATGATCTTAATAATCATAGCAATTTAAATACGCCTGAAATTTAGGCGCCGTAAGATTTGCAATCCAAGAAGCTCCAATCATCATTCAGTTCCGTTTAACGTGTCGAACAAGAATTTCTGAAGCAGTTTTCATAACGGTATACACACATGAATCATTATTCTTATTAAATTCTAGTAGAACTAAATTCTAGTAAAAAATCTAGTAAATAATTCTGATCGAGGTAATAGTATGAAGTTTTGTTGATAACTTTTGAATCTTATGAACGTTAATGAATATATTAAATTCTTTTTTGATTGATAAATCACACTTCCCCTTAAATGAATATGCGAATAAGCAAAACATTCGGTATGGGTAAAAAAAAAAAATTAATTAATCATGAACACGGTACTGAAGTCAAAGAACTGTATGGAATATCATCTTTTATAATAATCAATGAACATATCTTTAAGAAAAATGATGGGAATGGGAACCATCACGTCAGAGCGATATATCCAAATGGTTAGATGATTTTTATCTTTTCAAGCCCCTGAGAAAACTTAAATCAATTCATTCATGTGATTTCAACTGAAAGAAGTCACACAGCTAAGTAATTAGTGAATGAAGCTGGATGACTATCCCCAAGCCAGTTATCTCCAGACATAATGATATTCCTTGCTTTGCGAAATCGCCTAATAATCTCATAGCATATGGTTATATCTTGGTATATCTGTTTGAAAGTAAGATATTCAGTGATTCATCCATATTTTTGAGGAATTCAAGGAAAAGTACCACAATTTTTTTTTGTGGATGAGTTAGGTCATGTGAAAGTAAACATAAATTGTATTGAAAATGTATGAAACAAGATTATGTTTATCTTCAGAATTTATAATGTATACAGGTAAAGTTAGATGCTATAAAATAACCAGCCAATTTGTAGTAAAAATTATTATTAAATGTATGACTACAACAACAAATCATTATAATCGTCTTCTTTTATTTGCTTATCTGTTATCTAGAAATAGAGGATATAAAATTATTGGGTGTCATCAAGGGAGTATAGCACATAGAACTTTACTATATAATAATTTTATACATATTATAAGTATATAATACGTGTAATATAAAATAATATACATAATAAATATAATATAATATAATATACGTATATAATAAAATTATATACGTGTAATACGTATGTAATTTTATATTTATGTATATATTATACTGGAATTTTATATATACGAAGAAAAAAGTTAATTTTGCATTATTTTAAGGATGTAATTAATTTGTTTTATTCTTTTAGTATTTTTTTTAATATTCAAAAAATGCTTATCCAATAATTTGCTTTAACAATAAAAATTCCAGGAATTAATAATTTATCAGTTTAACAAGTTTCTTGCAAATTATCGAAGATCTTGAAAAGATTTATATAAAAAATTGGACAACAGTTTTAATTAAAAATTATTTTGGAAAAAAATTGTTTTATTTTTTCGTATGATGTGAAATACAGCCTTTGTACTTAATAATTATAACTTAATAGCTTTTAATCTTATAGAAATTTTTATCTGTGATTGGAATTTGATTTTTTTTTTAACTGCAAAACAAAAAAGTAAATACTAGAAGTAATTTACTAAAGCCTTACTTAATTCTGACTATATTTTTCCAACAGTTCAACGAAATTCATGCGTTGCTTTATGAAAAACAATATCTGTATTATTATAATTGATTTGTTTAGTAATGTTTATAATATTAGTGTTGTAAATTACCTAGAAACTGGATAAATTTTAACTCTTCATTAATTTAGAAATTAATATAAACCCGGATACCTTTTTTTCTTTGTTTTCTAATTAATATATATATTGGTCTGACAAACGTAGATTTTAAATAGCTTAACTTAGGTGATCACTTCAGGGTTATCGCATGTTTGGGAAAAATAAAAGTGGGCCAGATATCTCAGATTATCAATTAATCATAAAACTCATTCACCTAAAAAATTGCAGAAATTCAACGCTACTATTTTCATACAAGAATATAAGTGAATAATGCTTATACGCTGTTTGTACATATCATATCAACGTTTTTCAGTGCTTCGGTCAATAATTCAATTATTCAGAATTTAAAAAGCGGGAATAAATCTTAGTTCAACTTCGTTATAGCTTTGCCAATAAATTTTAATAATATTTCAGGAAATAAATTATATTAAATCAGCTTTGCCGTGAGGATCTAAAATTAATGAATACTAGATTTAATGAATTTTCAGAACTAGTATTTATTAGAGAACGAGTTAAATACTTGTTCAATAAATGATGATTCACGGAAACCCGCATCTATAATGATATCTCTTATTTCTATTTAGAGTTGTATCTAAGGAAGTGTTTATGATAAACCAGTAAACATTTTGACAAGTAATACATAACTCGCAAATTATTTTTCCCGCATACTTGTATTTAATTTGTAAATTATGAAATATACAGTTAATATTGTTTTAACTCAGTATTAGTTTTATAAATCTCTACTTCATTGCTTCATTTATTTTTATAAAACTTTTCCTGATTACTTATATTTATAATTTTACCGCAAAATATCAACTGGTTGTCAGATTGCAGTATATTTTTGCTGTTTTGCAAACCATTTGTATAGGACGGTTTATAGGTTTGATACATTCTTTGTTTTTCTTCTCTTATTTTATTAGTTTGTTTTGTTTTCTCTATGAATATTAGAAAAGTATTAATAACTAAAATTTAAAATCCATTAAATTCACGATGATGAATGACAATGTAAAAAATTTTTGTCGCTGATTCTATTCCTTTCTTTGATATACACATATATTATTTAAAATAATATATCTTTTTATTCTAAATAAATATGCAATTTAAAGGAAATTTAATTTCATAAAAATAGGATTCAAAAAAATTCCGTAAATCTTTGTCTTTAGAATTTTGTTAAAATACCAAAAATGTTTTATCTTGATTTATACTCCTGCCTTTTTTCAAAAAAAAAGCTGGCAACAAAATTGTAACACTTTCTTGAGATTTTTCTAATATTTTTATACTGTGAAAAAATGGTGGTACATGAAAATAGACCAAAAACTTGTTAAAAATTCAGAATATTGATATTTTAAAACTTTGATCGACTCATCACACCTAATATTGCGGCAAAGTATTATTATTTTTTTATCACTTTCATTACTATTATGCTTAGCATCGTGAAAAAATAAGATCGGCTAAAAGATATGCAATAAATAATTAAAAAACATTTTACAATTTTTTTTGAAGGGAATAATTTTAGGAGAAATATTTTTTAGATGTGGTAAGATAAGAATGAACTCATGTACTGAGCTTAATACAAAGTAGGGTTGTATTTGCAGAATTTTGAGAAAATTGACCCCAAAACATTATCTACTCCACCAACTGGAGATGACCTCAAATTTTTACCAAAATAATTATCCCATATACAAAATTTCATCAAAATCAGTTTATCCAGTGAGATCTTTTAAGCTTCAAACACGCCAACACATAATATATACATGTTGACGTATGTACGAATATTACACCCCAATTTCTTTGTTTTTTGTTGTCCCTGGGTAATAAAACTTTGAGAAATGCAAAAACCCATTCCCTATTTTTTTCTTTTTAATTATCATACACTTTCTTACAGCAATGCTAAGGAATTAAAGGTGATTTTTTTTTTTAATCCTGATATATGATGGATGTATTTTATAGTAATAAATGGACTAATAAATAACACAAATTCGGTTACAAGATTGGCATGCTGATAACAGAAGTTTATTTGGATCGTGAAATTGGTAATGGGAAACCAGTACTACTAACTCTTATCATTGCCCGGCTTAGGAGTAATTCTTGAGAATTGTTATGCTATTTTTCGAATTAACCGATGCTCAGAATGAGTTTACCTGCATCAGTCTAATTTATAGTAGCTAACACAACATAATATTCAATTTAAAATATTAATTTGACCAAAATTTGTGTTTGCTTTTGCATAGTTTTGTTTATAAATACAAGTTTCTCCTAAGTAGATCCCTTTCCATTTTTTGTTTCAGAGTTGGACCAGTGAAGTTTTTTCAGGTCTGTTTTTGTACTACCTTAGGTATCTATTTATTACAAGTGTATTTGGTTTGCAAAGCATTTGCTGTTAAAAAAGTAAAGTAAAGTAAAGCTGCTGTTAAAAAGTAAAATGACTGTGGTTATTTCTAGGAAGCTAGATACCACAGGATGATTAGGGACAAATTGAGCTACTTTTTTACTACGGATATAATAATCTCTAATTTTTTAATTACTAAAACTATTAAAAATTGAATTTGCAGACTGAATGTTAATATAACAAGAAATGCTCTAGTGTATCGCGTGGAAGTTGGAAATTTACTAGAATAAATCTTATTCTACTAAATAAGATGTATTCCGTTTGTATTAGAATAAAAAAAAATAAAAATAAAAATGTAGCGTATAGAGTATGCAATGTCTGACCGGGATTCGAAACAAGATCCTAGGGACTTGAAAGGATGAGATGCTACCAATCACCACGGAGATCGGCTGTTAATATTTATTGAAATTGTTTCAAGATAAATATACTATCATTAATATATTACTTTGTATACTTTTAAGAATTTCTCAAGGGAAACAAGAAAGGTAATATATATTAATTTATACATTTGCATTAGTTGTAATAAAAAGAAAATACGATAGCATATTAGAAGAAACTTATTGGAGAAGGGAAGAGATCTTTTTATAGAAAGAAAAATTTCAGAGGCATTGATTAATAAACGGGTGACTAAAAAGTAAATTACACCCAACCCTAACTTTTTTTATAACTGAGATAACGAGGTACAGTGAACGGCATTCTTCCTTATACCGACGGACTATTTCAGTGAAAGATTATTTCATTATTTTTAATTTTTGGGCAACCGTGGGGTTGGACCAATCCAAAAATTTCAAATGGGTTCATTTTAGTATATCATTTTAAAGATCTCGATGATATGAGAAAATGATACAATTTACTAAATTCTGATCGCCCAATCCAAAATGGCGGCCAAACATGTGTTTGTTTCAGATAGCTATAACTACGGTTGTGTGCTCCCCTTTAATTCTTTTGTTTTTTGAGACATTCCGATTGTCTCTTTGAAAATTCAGTTGAAAGAGGAGGCCAGAAACTTTACCTTCGACCTCCTCAACATCAGAAGATGAAGTCTCCTAGATGGCTGTAGGGACATCCACTCGGGTATGTAGTCCAACAGTGGAGTATTTTCAGAATGCGAAGGGCAGACCCGGTAGTTCTGCCTTGCTGTTCTAAGCGACAAGAGGCGATCTGAATTATATTTTCAGCTTTTTTTAGCTCCCTTGCAGCGTGGGTGTCGGTGCGAAGAAGATAATTCTTCCTGAATTGTCTAAAGTTCGTGAGGTCCTTCTTGCTTTAGTAGAAGAATACGAAACCGAAGCCTACAAACCCAAAATGGTCAAGGTAGTTCAAAAACCTTCTCTTAGCCTAGCACAGACTAAGCGCTATGCTGATATTTTGAAAAGTAATCGGGAAGCCAGCAAGTCAGCCAAAATGCCCGAGGTTCAGTTTGTGAAGAGGACGGAGAACTCTACCTCGACCAGTATGGATTTGAAACGGGATTTCCAGATTGCCCTTCGTGACAACGAGAAGAAGTTTAAGATAACGGACATCAAGCAGATCAGTAAAAGATCTCGTAGTTGTTGCAGTAAATAAGGAGACTCTTCAGATGATCACGGAGTTTCCTGCGGTTCAGAAGCTTGTCGTTAAAGTCGACCCGAACAAAAGCGTAGGCTCCGTGTCATCGTGTATGACAGACAGAAGCTTTATTAATAAGGAAGGTAGGTTGGTCTTCAAAATCATAAAACGTAATGCTCCACGGTATAACAGTGTCTTTGTATTAGGTGCTGGTCACCACCAGAAGTTTGTGTTCGAGGGTAGGCTTTTCTTTGAATTCGCATCCTGTTGCGTCAAGGAATACCTTGACATTTAGCGATACTTCCAGTTTTTTGTTTCGGCAACAGGGTCAAATTCTGTAAGTACGCGTCGGTCAGCATGCATTCTAGCGAAGAGGGACACAAGGGCGATGAATGTCCGCTGAAGAAGGAGGCTCCGACTTGCGTTAAAGGTTGTGCAAAAATCATAGGTACTCCATTAATAGTAAGGAGTGTGGTTGCTACTTGAGAGCTGTTGTGTTAGTTATATCTCAACTCTCTCAGTGATTAGGTTCGATCAACTAAATGTTCGGGGTGGTTATGTTTTCGAAGTCCTGTTAAGTGAGGTCGTTCAAAAGCGGAATCTCTCGACGTTGTCCTTATACAACACCTGTATGTGGTCAAGGGTGGTCTGCAAGTTTTCTCAGGATGGAAAACGTTTTTCGTTGATGACAGTAAATCTGCCGTTCTGTGCAGGAATTCATTAAACAATGTTTTCATACTACAGGCCTCTGACAAGCATCATGTCTTTGTTAAGCTTACCGTACATGGTTTTGACCGTGTCGTTGTTAGTTCGTAAAGGCTTCATCACGCAGCATGATTTTGACGTTTTGAATATTGTAGGTGAGTTAGCTACTTCCGCTGGAACAGTTGATGGGTGCAGAGCCTTCAGTGGTACCAACAACGACATTACCATAAGTCAGGATATCCCTGGCAGGATCCGGAACTGGTCTGTAGTAGATACTTGCATGAGCGATCATCGGCTAATAGTTTTTGATTTGGTAGGCGGGCTGCGCGATGTCTGTAGGGGCTATTTCCCAGTTCAGCAGGGGTGATTCTTGCACAGGCGGATTGGCCTGTTTTCTAATATTGTTGAGGCATGAAGTGGTCCTGGAGGTCGTAACGAGGAACAGGTGAAGCGGCTGCTGGAGGCCGACGTTCTCAAAAAGAATGGGCTGAATGGTCAGCCCAATATTAATGTACGATTTGCCAAGGGCAACGATGACAGAGGAGCCCGAAATCCTCAAGGAGATACACAGCCAAAATCTAGCGTTGGATATGGCTGCCGAGGACTTCCTCAAGGGACTAGGGTGGTCCGGCAGTTGGGCGGAAAGAAGCTTCAAAGAGCCAGTGGATAATTGGGACCTTGCTAAGATCCGGCAGATCTTGGTGGCCGGTGTCGGCTGTTCCTTAGGTGGACCTCTTGCAGGGTCATCGATCATACAGAAGTACCTCGGTGCTTCAAATATCAAGGTTTTGGTCACACCTCTCTCCACTATAGGGCACAGTCAGAGATGTGTGCTTATTGAGCCCTTGCTGGGTGCAGGGCACTGCCCTAATAAGACCGCGCCAGCAAAGTGCGCTCCTTTTGCCTTGGTAAAAGGCTTTGATGCTGGATACCGGGTTTGGGGGGCAAACAATGCAGATCGCACGATGTAGCCTGTGCGAAGATATTACGTAATACAGCGAATGGCGAGGCCTCAATTGGGGTAAGCTTTCGAGGACGGTTGTCACCATAACGAACGCTTGCGCCTAAGACATTTAAACCAGCATCGTTCCCGGACAGCCATCTATGAAGCCATGAGGATTCCTGAGGAGTACGACCACGTGGTCCTCTTGGTCTAAGAGACGTACACGGTCGGTGAGAGGGTGGTCGGCTTCCACGGAGTTGATGTTACTCATTGTCGTGGGGTGCGGCCGCTCACTGCGATCGTGGTCGGCTCGGTCTCGTTGGGTGTCTTCTGGATGCCTCAGTTTTCTGACGAGCAATTCACCGTCGCAGGAATCACCAGGGGTACGCTTGACGTTCTACTGCTGTCGGGATCGATGACTTGTTGGCGAATTTGGGGCAGATTCTGGCGGTCTCCTGGGCATCAGAGTGCTAGTTGCTCTGGTCGCTAAGGCCAAGTCTTCCGCTTGGGGTTCACCACTCACTGATCCCAGAGGGACTGATATCGCAAAGTTCGTTGAAGCCAGGAACCCCTACTTGCTTAACGAGGTAGAACAACCGCTGACTTTCTCATCCGAACTGGGGAAATGTTACATCGACATCACCTTGGTGACGGGCGATCTTCTGCTTAGGTGTACAAGTAGTTTGTCTGTCTGGCCCAAGGCCAGTGTGAGTGATCGTATGCTTATAACCTATGAGATCGCTTACGGTCATGGTCTAAGAGCTCCAGATTCAGGTCGCTACAACCTAAGGGGCCTGGATCAGTACAGGCTGCTGCGCGAGTGTGAGGCTGCCTTACAGGAATTGGAATAGCGCATGGAGCACAGGGAGGAGATGGAATTGATGGCGAAAAATTTGGCCAAGCCTTCAAGACTGGCTGCGATAGGATCCTACTGCGGCCTCGGCCAATGGACGGACCCTTAGGTAGTGGCCAGTCCGCTGATCGGAGACTGCCTGGAGCCGTCATGTCCGCTGCTTCCGAGGAGCCGTCTGTTAAATGCAGGCGGAAACCTGGGAATAAGTGGTGGTCTTCTGACCTTAGCGTGCTGCGTGCATGAGTTAGGTCCGCTAGTAGCAGATATCGGCGTCGCCCCCTAACGGGAATTATCGTTAATGACGTGAGCGCTGAGGGTCTGGAAATCTACCGCAGCTCCCGTAATGAGTACGTTCAAGGCATCAAGGAAGCCAAACTCAAGTTTTGGCAAGACTCCATGCGCGAGTTGCAGCGCAGCCCCTTGCAGCTCATACTACCGGCCAAAGCCAAGGCACGTGCTGTCCAGTTTTGGTGGTCGTGATTACACTTTAACATCTGTAGCAACTTACCAGGCGTTCATGGATACTCTTAAAATCAGGGTAGAATTCGAGCGATGTCAGCAGTTACCGACCCATCAGCCTCTTTGCTGGTAATCGGCAAGTTGCTTCAAAGGCTGTGTGAAACGGCTCTGGGAAAGCATCGATATGAACTAATTTCTAAATCGAGGCCAGGGTTCATGAAAGGGGAGGAAGGCGCCGACTATAAATATGTTTTGGCAATTTTTATTGACATAGAGGTAGCATTTCTTTCCTTGTTTGAAGTTCTGTCTTCTATGAGTTGAAACGTCGCAATGTTCCCGTAGCCCTGCGGGCCGTAGTACTTGTTTATTTGTCTAACCGTACGACTCGGTTTAGAGATGCGCACCTGGCTGTGGAAAAGTCCGCACCAGGGATAGCCCGTAGGGTTCTGTTCCCGGTCCCATGCTGTGGAACTTGGTATTCAACGGATTTCTGAGACTGACATTCCCAAAAGAAGTCACGGCTCAGGCTTTCACCGATGACTGTCTCCGGTTAGTTCGTCGTAATTCATGACCGCAGCTAGAAGACCGAACTCAAATGGCTTTTTCAACCAGGGAAGGCTAAATGGACATGCAAATTTAAAGATTTCTGTGCCCAAGTCGAAGTTTATGATTCTCAAAAGTGCAGACAAATTATCGTACAGTCGTAACCAACACATTAAGTATAAAGGCGGTGTGATCAGCCGAGTAAGTGTTCATAAGTACCTAGGTGTTATAAGTACCAAAGCGAAACTGTTATCACAATGCACCGGTTCTATATTTCGTTCAGTTGCCCATCTCCTGCCTGAGGAGGAGGCTTTACAGCTTCGCGATGGATGCATGGCAGCAAGAATGGCACACCACGACTAAGGGAAGGTCCTTGCATAGATTAATACAGGACTTGGGGAATGGTATGCCTCTCCTACGTTTTTAATAGAAGCGGGTGCCCAACTTAGAAGTCAAGGGGAAAATTGGCCACTCATAAGTGGCGAGTCAATGTGGCGTGAGCCGTATTTTGGGTATTCCTTCAAGCCGTTACTTTGTTCAAACGGTATCAGTAGTTTATTTATGGGTAAGACTGCTACCTCACTTCTGTAGGAAGCTACCTGAGAGTTATGGCTGGACTCCAGCCAATTAAAGCTCCAATAAATAATAATATTAATATTGATGGACAGGTACTTGCTGGCATTCAACGACTTAGGCGGGGCAGCGAATTGCTGTCTTGACGACATAAATTTAATTTATGGAGTGTCATATACATATTAGTATTTGATGGGGTGCGCCTACCCATTTTAGAATATATGACAGCTGAGCGGTGGGACAGGAAGCAAGTGGTGTGTGCGCCCAAATAGACGCAGCAAAGGAAGCCATACTTTCAATGACACCTCGGTACACCATGTACAAATGATGGTCCGACAGCTCTTTTTGTATGTAACTGGAGTCTTTAATACTTAATTGCTTTCTGCTTTGTTTCAGTTATAGCAGCGTGGTTGCACACATCGTGGTTGCCAGTTGTCTGCCGCATCGTCGCTTATGCCGGCGATGGGTTGCTGCTGGTCTAGGGAAACTCGTGGATGGAGATAAACTTCAAAGCTACATAAGATGTATATAGCTCTACTAGCTACTAGATGTATATAGCTACTTGTATATAAGGTACTAAGTCTGTGGAGTCTTCAGCATAAGATGATTTTCAGTGCATAGAAAACTACTATGATATTTCTGAATGCCCGTTTGGTCGCGAGGCGTGATGGGCGACCTTCCCATTAGGTATGACACTGTTAAGAATTATCTGGATGTTATCCTTTATGAGGAACTTCATTTCAAGAAGCACCTTCAATTTTTCGCAAGAAAGGCTATTGCCTCTTTCTTTGGTGTTCCTACAATCATTCATCCCGATAGCGGATGAAATTCTGTGCCACGCGTATTCTTTACAAAGGTGTCTGTAAGGCCATAATGTTGTACGCTGCGCCCGTTTGTGCTCATCGTCTATAATTCCTGTGTTATAGGGCTATTTTGTTACGAGCTCAGCGTCTTCTTCTGTCCGCTGTTGTCGAGGGCTACAGAAATGTCTCGCGAGTTGCAGTCTCTGTAATCGCCAGCACAAAACCAACTGACATCCTAGCTACAGAATATAAGCAAGCGTTTTATTAATAAGAAGGATGGCCTTCTTGCTCTTGAGCTATGCGAGAGATTGTAAACCAAGTTTTTGACTCTTGGCAAGTTAGGTGGAATGAATCTTCTGCTGATCGATACATGAATGTATATTTCCAAATATTAGATGTTTGCGCGTGATTAGGTGGGTTTCCTCTAATCCTAACATAACACAGTTTCTCTTGGGACATGGTGCCTTTATGGCTTGGTTATTTCGGGCCCGTACCCGGACTATAGGGTTGATGATACTGTGGATCCTATACTTTCTGTTTGTCTCCGATATGAAGTTTTTTTTTACGTTGGAGGACGGAAAATCTGCATCTATATCCCCAGCAGTCCATACTACTGGGTGTATGGGGTTTTCTGCTGAAGCAGGGACCGACTAACAACCCTTCCCTTACACAGCATGGTGTTGGGATCGCCTAAGCAGACACACATCGTCCCCATGAGTGCCTCGGGTTCTACTTGTGTCGTCCTTCAGCAGCGGCTTCAAGCGTTCCCTGAGTGCTGACCCTCCATCACTACTCTTGGACTAAACACCACAATACCTTAGTTCCTCTTCTTCAATATTCTTGGACAGTACTTCCTACAACCCTCAAGAACAATGACTCAAACCATCATTGGAACTAAGCAAAATGCTCATAATTTCCTTCGGGATGAGCTCTTCCCCAAACGGTCTATTCGGAGGCCATCTTGGACACCGTAGGAAGGTATGCCCTGGATTTTCTTCAAGACCACAATACAGGCACCCTGGCGACGCCCGTCTCCCTTTTATAATGGTCTGCTTTAAATGATCCGTGGTCAGACGGCCACTAGACCGTCCAAACATTTACCTCGCTAGAGTTCTTAGAAATACATTTCTAAATACAGGATATCAGCCTGAAAGTCGATCGGCCGGTTTGGGCACTACACCATCTCTCCTATCAACGGCCCATTAGATAGGCCGTAGTCACAGACCTGTCCCTACCCTGGTACCTTTCAAATCTTTCCTCTGCCAGGTGATCCACCAGTGGCATCCCAGTAATAACCAGCACTGCCACTAGCGAGACAGTTCAGTACGCCTGAGCCACTTTCAGTGCCAATTTCCGCTTTATCCTGTTGGCCCTCATCTTATTATTCTTTAAGATGTCTGGAGACCGACTCCATATCGGTGCCGCATAGAAAATAATGGAGACCACCGTCGAAGCTATTACTCCCCTTTTTGAAGCTCTAGGTCCAGCGGCATTAATTGTCAGTCAAGTAACCGCCGATGCTACTTTTTTCTGCCTTCTTGAATTTTCTTCAATATGAGCCGTGAACCTCCTCGACCTGTCCAACCATACACCCTGGTATTTGGCTTTCCTCGAAGGGGTCAAGTTGGCGACATCCATTCTAATGTAGAATCAAGGGATTTGTCGCCTTTCAGTCACCAAAATCATGTCAATCTTTTGGGCAGAACCGAGAGCCCATGCATTTGTTAAATGTATGCCATACATTTAACAATACGCTTTAATGTATTTTTAGCCAGTAGCGTCACCTCTTGAAGACATCGCTCCTTCACTACAACGCAAGGTCCTCCGCGTAGGCTACAATATTCACACCGGATGGCAAATACATTCAAAATAGGCTGTCGTAAACCACGTTCCAGAGCAGGGGGCCCAATATTGACCCCTGGGGCACCTCCTTTCCACAGGCAAGACGATCTCCTCACCTCAAGATCTTCAGCTCCCTATCCACCAGCTATTCTTGAACCATCCGAAACAAGTAAGGAGCCACCTATCTATCATGCAGCTGATTCAAAATAGCATACCATTTGATGCTATTAAATGCATTTTTGAAGTCTAAAAAGATCACAAATCCGATACGTCTGGTGTGCCTCTGAACGTACAAGGAAAGGAGTAAACTCCTTTCTTGTTCTGCGGATCAATTTGAAGACTCACAGAGAACGAACCGTAGTGGCTGGCTTCCTCCGTTTCCTCGTACCGAGCAAATCCGAGAGGGGGTATGAGTAAAGTAGTACCCCACGTGGCTAAGGCCCGCCTGGACAGTTGATTGGCCGGAGGTAGGCATCGAGTGGCATCGAGCCTTGGTATGTTAAATATGTCAGGAATAAATACCAGAAATGCTGTCAGTGGGACGACGACTATACTACCAAGGACATGGTTGTCCATGATACCGAGAGGTGTACCACCATTTGGTAGTACACTTCTTGGCTCGTCAAGATTGACGAGGGCAATTTATTTAAATGCCACGTGGGACTCTGCAATGGAGCTGAGTGGAAAGAAGAGGAGAAAAAAGAGAAGAAAGAGTTCTCTTTTCCCTGTTAGATCAGACCATATCCCATAATTGAAATCAAATTTAAGTCTTACAATTCGTTGTTATGAAAACATCTCTTGCGGAGTGCATAATTCTGAAGTAGACTCGTATTAACGAGATATTACAATCACTCACAGCTTCTTAAACATTGAATACGGGGCGGGGTTCGTACTTCCGCGAATTCTGTTAGCTAGTTCATAGTGCAACGATGTAAGACAGCGAAGATGTCCAAATGAAGCCTACAGTGAAGGCGGAGGCTGCGTCAAAACTTACTGATATAATGTCTATCGAGGCATTTACATCGGTGGTATCTCATCTGAGGCCTGGCTGGTGACTGTGATATGTAATCAGTTAGAGGGTCAAAAGACGACCTCCGTTAAATCCCATTAAGGCTAAGAACGGGGAGGGGTGTGTGTCGACTGGAATCGTCTTCCCCTACAGCGGTTGGGATGTCTCTTAGGAAATCTTCTCCGATAAGGGAGGCTAACTCAGTAAGCCACAATTTACAGTGTTCGATCTTCAGGTCGGCTGGGAACTAGAGCAGCTCAAAGATTTTAAATGGGAGATATGGCAGGTAATACATATTTTAGTCTTTGTGAGACAAGCAACAAAAACATTAAAAAAAAATAAATTCTGACGATTTAAACCAAAATACGACCGCAAATATCTTAATTAATGAAAATTTGTCATTAATGGTAACTTGGATGGTAAAATATATCATCAATCTTTTCTGAACAAGCAGACAACTCGAACTCTCAAAACTTTGTTTGAAGTAGCTCTTAGACGAAAAGGATAACCTTTATTCGTGATAGAAGATATTTTTCCAGTTAGATGGTGCTCCTCCGCACTATGCTAGTAACGAAAGAAATGCGTTGACTTAGTAGTGTCCAAATCGTTGGATAGGTCGACCTGGTAGTACTGAATGGCCAACCAGATGATCAGACCTGTATGCGCTGATTTCTTCAGTGGTGGCATTTAAAATTAACCGTTTATAGCTTAGAGCTAACTTCACAGAATTTTCCAATCAGCTTCAGAATTAAGGAAACTCATAGAAAGAGTATGTAGGAAAATTTCACCAGAAACTTTTCACAATGTGAGAGAAACTTTCGAGCAGTGTCCGTATTACAGCATAGAGAAACAAGGGAGGTAGTTTCAACATTTAATATAAGGTTCTTCCCTTATATTAAATGTTCAATAAATTTTTTTTTTTTTTTTTACTGAAATAATTTTATTAGGCATTATTTACATTGAGGATAAGTCAAAAGTTAAAATAAAAATTATGTTGGACAATGAAAATTGCAAACACACACACACACACACCCAGACAGACAGACAGACTTATATATATAAATGTTATAATTTAATAGGTAGATAATTGAGGATGTAAAATGTTTGTTGGTGTTTAACAATTAAAAATAGAAAATAATGAAGAACATCAAACCGATGAATAACTGTTTAAAAAAAAAATAAATATTTTAATGTAACAAATTGATGAATTTTTTTGTAGAGATGATTGTAATGTAGGAAATAATACAAACAATGACCATGAGATGTAGAATTTGCTACTTCATTTAAATGGGGGAAAAAAAGATAAATAAACAGTGATAGCTACCGTAAGCGATAATAATTATAATGATTTCATACTATTACAATACCGTACTTAAATATAGTATACTATGGTTATATAGTCTATATATGCTTAAGAATATGCTACAATCACTGTATAGACATAATTGTAATAAATAGAATTAAAGGCTTCTCATTCAGGCCATGAGATGTGAAGCTATGCAAGGTTGCATTCTTTCCATTATTTAAATGTTCGTTTATTGTTCAAAGTAGTAGGTACTCATTACACTAATTTAACAAATTATATATTATATATATATATTTCTGTCAGTTTAAGCTTAGTAAATGGTTACCTTATGTCTATTAAAATACACGTGCATTAATGTAATAATATGTATCTTTACTGTTATTAATAATGATAATAAAATACATTGCTTAAACATTACTTACTTGTATTATCATTATTATTATTACATACATAAAATTAATTATTATTGCAAATATATATCAAATTATATGAAGGGTTTATATCCCCTTTAGCCTTACTTTCAATCTATACTTAGTGCTGTATTGGTAGCTCTGTATCTTGAACTTAAACTAGAAGAAACTAATTCAAACGTTACTAAAAAAAAAATAAATATTAATAAATTATAATATTAATGTTTATTTAAGAAATATCACTGTAAAAATAAAAAAATACAATGTTATTTGTTTAAATTTCGCAGTATTTTTAAGACGATAAAATTATCACAATTATCACCCATAAAAAAGAAGTTATAAAAAAAAAACAAATATATATTGTAAATAAATTTTCTTTAATGTTACTATTTATATTTTTAAAGATCTAATTTTATTTTCGCCTCTTTTGTTCTGTAACATACGAAAAAGTTTATTTTTCTGTTGGTAAAAAATCTGATGTGGACACCAAATAATTTCCTCGTACGCCTATTAAATTACATATATTTTTATTATTATTTTTTTTTGTTATTGTTATTTGTTATTTCATTTTTTTTTGTTCTTGAATTATTATTTATTGTAAATTTTTTTTTTACAATCACAGGTTAATATTTATTAATAAATCAATATATTTAAATTAAAAAAAAGGAAATAAAGTCGGATTCTTGCTGATGTGCCTTCTCCTTGTAAGAAACAAATATTTCATTAGTTAAACTTTTATTTAGCTATAACTCTGGAACCAATCAAAATAAGTACCACTTATTATATATCGTTGAAAGCCTCTCAACGAGGGCATATTACTGCAGTTAAGAAAAGTAGAAAATTCAATTTTTTTGGATTTTGGGCTCTTGGTCCGATCGATTGCAATCAAAAGGAGAGGAGCACAACTAGATGTTACAACAGTCCTAAATTTGAAATTTCAACATTCTACGGCTAATCGTTTTTGAACTATTCATAGATACGTACGTACATACAGACGTCACGCCGAAACTAGTCAAAATGTATTCAGAGATGATGAAAATGGATATTTCCATTGAAATCTGAAGTTTTTTTGCGATTGCAATACATCAATGTTGTAAAAATAAATCGACTTTCCTAATTTTCCAAAGTTTTGAAAATTAATGATCCAATAATATGGATATAACAAAATCCTATTATGAGTAGCACAATATTATAATATATTTTTTTAGAAATATTTACATATTTTCATATCCTTGTTTATTATATATTAAAGAATCAGTTAATATACATACTGAGAATCAATGTTAAGACTCAGATTTCATTTCCTCCTTTATTATTTTTAAAAATAAAAATTTTCATTTTTCTTCTTACTCTTTATAAGATTTTACTCTTTCTTTAACTCTTTATAAATTCTCACTTTTATTGTTACTCTTATTAAATGGATTTGTCTAATGTTCTATTGTTAGTCAGTCTTGTCCCATCCTTCAAAGACTCACCATGTGTTTATTACGAATACTTATTTAATTAATACAATAATGTTACATTTATAAATTACAACTTCAAAGATTATAATAAAAATAATTTATATTATAAACGAAATGATTACTTTTATTTATTTAAATGAACCAGGGAATAATAAAATATTTAGAATAATTAAATCCAACCAGGTATTGAACCAAGGCGGCATATTATTCGACAATATATATATATATTGTTTTTTTTTTTATTAATAAACAAGCAACTCACCAGTTTTAATATAGATTAGTCAAGCTTAACGTGTGAACATTTTGTAGCTTGGCAAACGCCTAGACAATAATCTAACTATTGCCCGGTGTTTAGGTGCATCTGCGGCGTTATTAGACCAACACCTTCAACAATTATTTGCTTTAAATCGTTCAAATTTCGAAACTTTGTTTGCTACACACAACTTTTAATAAATCCCCAAGCAAACACGTGAAATATCTAGAGATCTAGGTTGTCATTCAGTTGGACCTCCTCGATCATTTGCTGAAAGTGTAGTTCAAGAACGTTAATATCTCGATGATGTCGTAGAACACCATCTTGCTGGAAACTAAAGTCTACAAGAATCGGAGGAACAGCAAAGTTCTCAAATATAACAAGGTACGTGTGTCCTGTCACAGTGGGCTCCATGAAAAAAAAAACGGACCGATGACGCCATTTTTGTGCAGTTCTATACAGATATTAACTTTCTGTGTGTCCTTTCATTTTCGATAACTGTGTATAGCTTGGTGTTTTTAGTATCCCAAATTTTGCAGTTGTGTCTGTTAAGGTTTCCACATGTATGAAAGTTTGCCTCATCACTAAATAACAACTTATGAAAATAATTATGATTTTTATTTTCAAAATTTCACATTATCTCTGCAGCAAACTAATATCGTAGGGAGCATTCATTTTTTTTCAATATGATGGAGTTGTAGGCTTGCAAATGGAGCCACTTATGTACAATATCGTGAACAGTGGAACGAGAAATTTGCAGTTTGTTACTAGCCCGCCTATTTGACATTCCAAATGTGGCAGTGAATGCATTGCGTACAGAATTTACAGTCTTATCACTAAGTGAATCTGTTGGATGATTTCCAGGTTGTGAAACCATGCTTCCAGTCTCTCGTAAAGTTGTACCACATCGACGAATAGTTTTGGATGTAAGAGGATCGACAACTGATTGAAACTCCGCTTAGCAATGCACGCACTTAACCTTCTGTTGTGGAATTCACATCTCGACCGGCTACTACTGACTACAATTGCATTGTGAATCGGCTTGTCTGTGCATGTGTATTCCGTTGTTCTTTTAGAATATATGGAACAAATAATGGAGATATTCCCTGTCGATTGATTCTACGTTTTTGAGATTACAACGACTGGTTTTCTAAATATAGGTGATTACTTTTGGATACCTTTAGCCCGGACACTCTTGTAATTTGATGGTTTTATAAACATATTTTATGATACCTTACGATAGTATATCTAAACATACGTACATAATTATTTTTTGATTACTTTTATTTTAATTAATTAATGCTTTAAGAGTATCAACATTGTAAGTATAAAATTAATTTTCATTATTATCAGACGAATAGTTGAACTTTAGGTTCTTCAATTTCAGTAAATCTTTTCCTTAACAATTTTTAATTTATTTATTGTAAATGAGACGTAACACTGTAGGAATAGTTTTCAAAGTCTATCAAAAGTGTATGTTAAATTTTTCTGCTACTTTTAAAGTCAATGGTTTTTTAAGTAACTCAAATTTAATGGATTTTTAATAACATATTTTGATATCCTAACCAGGAATACCTTAACACAAGTTGATTGTTTGTAAGTTCTTTTTAACTTTAACTAGTTTAACAAGTCTGTGTGGATTAATAGTTACTGTTCTTCCTGATGTAAGAAATAATTAAAAAAACAAAAATGGATATATGTAAGGGAAAAATAATTTTCAATTTTACCTCTATAATATGGGTAAATTAAAAGACCTGCTTAATTGTGTAAAACGTCACCAAACTTGTTGCCAGATATTTTACTCAAGTAATTAATGCAGTATCACATATTTTATAATATTTAATGGAAGGAACGGTAAAATCTTTTATAGTACATTACTGCTTTTTCTTGGTTACGTACGAAATTGTAGTGAACTACTACTGTTAACACTACTTATCAGTGACAGATGAAAATAAGAGTCGCATTCTACCTCTTAATGTTTCTTTTTAACGAAAAGAAAGTGCACATAAATTTTAATAGATATTTTGATAAATTTAAATTAAAACATGTTATTTTGTTTAAAGATAATACTCTATGTATATATATTTTAATAGACAAATTTTCTGTAATTGATCATGTTTAGATTTTAGTTAACAATCTTTTCAGAAAAGGGTTGGTATTGAGGTAATATTAATATATAATAAAAAATACAAACTAAATAGTGAAAAAAATTGTATTTAGAAAGAATTTTAATTTATTTAAATTGTAATTAGATGTGATGTAATGATACACTAGAGATTATATAGAATAAATGATGTAACGGGACATTAATCAAAAGCCTATTGATTATAGGATATTACTTTTTCTGTTATCACAAATATTTGTTGTTCTGTGTTAATTAAATTTTATTATTTTTCTTTTAAATAATGATATACTATTGTTAAATTTTAAATGAAATATCATAGAATAATAAAAAAATTATTTTAGTTTCTACTCTGAATTGAGCCTAAAAGAGTTTAAGACTAAAAGATATTGAGTTTTCGAACATTTGCCAATAATTCTAGAAAATAATTACAGGAATATGTTTTTCCCTAAAAATACTTTCATAATCTGCCAAATGTAATGAAATAGTTCCATATTTTTCTTTCTTAGATTGTTATAAACAATTTTTTTTTGTGGTGTGTGTTCTTAATTTAATATCACACAGAGTACCGGGAAGAAAGCGCGAGCACACACGTATACACAATCAACTGTAACAGTAAAATAATATTCTGGAATAAATTTATATTAAAATAAAAAATTGTAAATCTAATGAAAGAATGTGTAAAGATTACATAAAAAGTAAAATATTTGGTAAAATGTATAAATAGGAATTTCTAAGTTAAATCTTGCGTTAAATGTAGTTGATCATACCTAACTTTAGTTAAGGATCTTTTCAGGACAGGAATGTATTGAAATAAATATTAATAGATAAGAATTAATAAATATTGGTATAAAAAAAATTGTATTTAAAAAACAAATAAACGTATTTAAATAAGAATTAAATGTGACTTAATAATATACCAAATTATATAGAAATAATGATGTAACAGGATTAATTTTAAAATCCATGATTGCACTGAATGTATCTTACCTGACACGATTAACCTGTCACTTCTGAAAATGGAATAGTTATATTAAAAAATAACAAGATATCTTCCCAAATGTATTCTATGTTAGGTGGTGCTATCCGTCACAATCACCTGTAAGAATGATAGTAGAGGGTAGCTAGAATGTCTTTTAGATTCCAGGCGATACAATGAGAGTGAAATGATTTTCTATTGCCTTCATAAATGAAAAATACTATTTCAAAGGTAATATTCATACGTATAAGTGATATCTTTAATTTTTTCATCACAGAGACTGGCTCTTTAGTAAGTATTATTACTCTCAAGAAAGCAACTCTGGCTGTTGCTTCTAATACTTTAAATGCAATAATTGCATCGCTTCCGTTAAAATGTCAAGGCACATATGCGTAGCGAGAAACAAGTTAATATATACGGAAGCGTGCATTTCAGACAACACAGCTGTTTAGTTATTAGTGTTAAAAATAATACTACTGATTGTTAAACTAAATCAAACATAAGTACCTAATTTAAAAAAGTAAAACCGAATGACAAATAAAATTAAAACATTTAAATGAATTTAATTGTGGTGAATAAAATCGGTTAACGATTGTTAGAAGTGGAAATGTTTTACCGTAAATTTTCATATTATAAAACGATTACTCTGATAACTGATAGTAAAGTAGTAGAAACAGTATTATTTTTTATAAATTGTTTTCTTTCTTTCATTTCTGATTGAACAATACATCTAATATTTTACTTACTGCAATATGCACGATTGAATAATATTTATCTGTATTTTTTTATCTCTAAATAACTTCCTTTATTAATTTAAAATTCTGGCTGATCTGAAAGTTTTATATCTTCTTTCTGTTAATAATTTTTAACCTTATTTTACTTTAGTTTTATATACATCCTTCCCGGAGTCTGTCATCAACTCAATCTAACCAAGACCCACCCTAATTAATTTTTAACCATAAATGTAAATTGTTTACTAAGCTATTCTTGTGTCAAAAGTTTCATGATTAATATTGTATATATTTCTTCAGGAGCTTTTTCTTTTGAACTCAATAGGGATGGTTTAATACTTAATAAAAATACTCCACCAACTCCAGTGGTGGATCATTAGCCTCTCAGGTGTTTATCCGGACTTCCCCGGGTTCGAATTCCAGTTAAGCACTATATTTTTCATAGAAAAAAAAATTCAATATAACGATGCTTTTTAAATGTCCATATGAATTTTTTTTTTTTTAAACAGTTGATATTTTTTAGATTTCAAAAACTTAGAATTTTATTTAAATTATTTACAGAAAGGTTGGTTAGTCGAGTCAACTCGATTTCTTACAGAAAGTCTTACTTGGCATATTAGGGAATTTTTAATTATAAAAAACAAATAAATACAATTTATTTATGTATTTCTTTGTTATTATGAAACAACATAGAGTGAACCATATGCACAAATGTTCATTGGGAGTTGATTTCAATACCTACGAGAACAATTTTTATTAATAAATAAATTATGGAATGTTGGCGATCATATATTTTAAAGATAATGTTATTTAAATGGCAAGGACTACGTAATTTCATTAAGACACTAATTAAAAACCGAGCTGGATTTTTATCGCATCGTAACAACGGAGAACAGATTGTAGCATGCAAGCGATCACGTGATATGGTACATTGTATGTGGAGCTGAGCTACAGTAGTGATAATGGCTATAAATAATATAACATGCGATTAACCCCTAATATTTATGGATCACTCGGTCCGGTCCGGTTTGATTCAATCCGGCAAATATAAAAGGCTCTGTGTTTACAGCTATGAATTAAATTTGGGAGCGGAACCTACAATAGGAGTTATGTGACAACTATAAACCAACCGGCAGCCTCGTCTTGTGTTAATGGTTCTACCTCTGTTTTATTGCAACGATCGTTGCCGCTGTATTCAGCAAGCCTGCCTCTGCTCCGGCCTACAACGCAAGTATCCATTATTAAAAAGTCAGCGTGCAGGCTCGGCTATGTGCGTGCGCATTTATTTGATTTTATTACACAGCAATGTACGTATTATAGACTATACATCTGAAATCGAGATTGAAAAAACGAAAGTTAAATTAAATATTTGAAATAATTACCTAATAATTGATCGGCAATGGTGGTCTTACAGCGAACTCTTTATGTTCCAATTATAAATGATTTCATCCAAAAATTATAAATTAAAAATATTAAAAAAAATTACAAACGAATTGTTTTATTACTTACACAATCTGATAATCTTTAAATAATAATAATAATATTAGGGAGTGTTGTATTTCTCTGATACATGTTGAAAATCAGCTTTTAACATTTACCTATTACTTATATATATATATATATATATATATGTATGACTGATTTATTTATTGCAATAATAATTACCTTTAAAAAAAAAAATTTATATTTTTTGCTTCGGTGTTTAATTTACAATCGGTTTCAATTTACCAGAATCATAAGTAAAGTTGTTTAAAAAAAAATTACATGGAGAAAGGGGTATCCATTGAAATCCCTCAATGAACTGTTTTTTTCCGTCCCCCTAGGACCAGATACCACAATGATGCATACCACAGTCCGAGGGTGTGCCCTTTCACTCTAACTAGCCACCCCGCTTACCGGCAGTACAGGTCGGATCTTAATTTATTGCCTGCCTCTACTCCCGGAGTAGGGTTACCAGGACCGGCTATGTCGTTCCTGTTCCCCCACATTAAGAGCCGGGACTCGGTCTTTATGCCATCCTGCCTCTAACGAAAACACCCAAAAGAGTATTTTCACCGGGACAAAGTCTTTTCTTTCCCCACAAGAGGAATATGTGACCTGTATTTGTATGCGCATATATATACCTCATACAGTAAAAATATATATATCATAAACATCAGCATGTACAAACAAAGATGGGTACAAGAAACATTGATAAAGTTCAGAAGATAAAAAAATCAAAGAAAACACCAAAATATAATCTTATAAATCACACAAAAAATAATTATAATCAAATAAAGAAACAGCGAAACAAATCAAAGAACCAACAAAAATAAGCGGCGATCGAAATGAAGAATTTTGACGATGCACGACTTAGGGTATATGACTCGCCTCAAATATTGGAAATCTTACAGAAAAAATGTATGCAGTTGCTTTAGGCGCTTAAAGTCTTGCTGTTATCCACGAGGTTAACCTCGGGCCAATTCATTTGTTTCTTCTCGACTACCCATAAAGGATTGTAATGTATTTAGGGTGTATGTTTGTTTATTCGAATGTAGCTTAACGGCGGAACCGATTTTTATGTATGACCCCGCGTTGGAATCCTAACGTCACCGGCAGTGTATAGGTTGTGTAAAATTGAAAAAAATTATACTATATACAAAATCATCATTGGCACACTCTTCAATCATTCTATATTAGTAATTATCTAAGAGCAATGTTGGTCAGCAATGTTTTTTTTAGCACTCGTTTTTTTATCTTTAATATTTATCACTTTTTTTAGGTACTGACCAGTATGTTATAAAATTTTAATTATATAATGAGAATAATAAGGTAATTAATTGTTAAAATTATAATTTTGTTACATTTAATTATTTTAGTCTCATTTTGTTTCTTGTAAGGAATCGATGTATCTCCTCTCGAACGGTTCTCAATTCCAGATAATCATAAATTTGTGTTGTAATTTTTTCGCAAACCACGGTGCTATTTCATATTTCTCAATATTTTGTTCTGGAATCGCTGTATGACTTTGATGTTACTATCGCTTGTCGTACCTTGCAGTTGGATTCCGTTGGTCTAAATAGGTTGAAGAACCGTTGAGTTCAACAGTTGCTGGTTAGGTAATGATAGTTGAGACTCCTTACCTAGCAACCAGTAATTCTGCCTAAACTTAATCTTAAGCTTCGTTTTCTCCTTGACATGAATCTTCCATTTCAGACGACAATCCAGTTGCAGTCCTAGATATAAATTTCTCTTTAAAAAAAAAACAAAAAAAAACAGGTTACAAATAATTAATAAAAATCGTTTTTCAGTCCATCAATAATAAGAAGAAACTTATAAATTTTTTATCCTCACAATTAATCGGCTGACAATCTTCACTGTTATTTATCAGGTTGCAAATAACTAAAAGAGTTCATCGAAAAAAAAAAACTTATAGACTCTAATACTGGAGTTACTAGTGATAAAATGTGTTATAATTTAACTTAGCGAAACTTTAACGTTTATACATGAATATGACGTACAGACCGAACATTTGTTGAAATGAAAAATGTGTTATCGTGATTAGTTTCCAGAACCTTCTGGATGGAAGGTTTAATAATATCATTATTAGATTTCGATAGTACAATGGATTAGAAGGTTTGAAATTACACCAATATATTAATTAAAATTATTTCTAAAGTTTTAATTTACTATATGAAATAAAAATTTGTTACTTCAGGAAGCAGATTAAAAGCCTTTAATCAATTTACAACGTTATTTATCTGAATAACGTTATTATTTAATAAATAGAATACATCATCTCATTTGTTTTTAGCATGTAATCTCTATTTATTTTTTTATAATTTCATATAGTATCAGAAGATAAATATAGTTAACGTCTCATTTGGCTCAGTGACTCATTGAAAAATTAAAATGAACTCGTCAGCAAAAAGAAGAAAAAGACAAAAAAGTAAAGGATAATAATAACAGTATAGTTGTAGATTCATAATTTATTGTTCATTAATTGTTATAAATTGCTTATTTTGTTTTCTTTTAACTTTATAACCTTTATTTACAATTATTTTACAAGAAAAGAACCAGCAAATATTATGATAAATGGTCTATTTAAATTACGTGAATGACTTTAGAGGAGGCTAACATTTAGTCACGTAATCCAATGGGATTGAAGAAAATGATGATGATAAGTTATGTAACATCTATTATTAGAATTATTTTTTGTTATTTGCGTATAAATTTATTTCAAGTTAATTCCCATTTCAGTATACAATTGGTACTCTAAAGAAGGGTAAGTAGGGAGTGAGGTGTAGGTTGATTACGATCCACCTTTAGATGGAAGTACTTGTCTCTATCAATCTGTAAAGTCGTTAGAGCTGGTATTACATTTGTATATAATTTAAATTGTTTTATATAAAATTAGACAACAAAATAGAAAAATGTATAGACAGGTTTGTTTTCCTCGAGTTTATGAAGGAAATGGTAAATCCATATATTTATTTTTATTGCAATTATCAACATTAAATTTATAATTATCTGTAATAATGTTAGTACTAATATTACAATTAATATTATTCATTTAGTTAACGCTATGAATATTAAAAATGTATGTTTTAGGTAAAGAAAGGAAAGAATACATATGAGATGTTTTGGTTGACAGGGAAAAAATATTACCTTCAGTACTTACAGACTTTAAAGCAGGTCAAATTCGAGGCATTGTCAGGTATTCATCGTTGCTGACACTGTAATTACGGATGGATAGTACCTCCAAGGTAATTTTAAGTGTGTGTGTGGGTGTGTGTGTGTGTGTGTGTGTGTGTGTGTGTGTGTGTGTGTGTGTGTGTGTGTAACGCTTAATATTTTTCTTTGTTTCTGTCCATTCACTCGACTTCCAGCACTCATTAAAATGACTTCTAGCGCATTTGACTCATTGCAAAGAAAAATTTGAGGTCAAATGCTCATAAAAGGCCCTGGTGGGAAAGTTGATGTCAAATAGGCTTTACTACTAAATAATTTTATCTTTGAAAAAATTTCTATTCGCAAAAAAAGTCTAAAAATTAGCCTCGGAATAAAGAGAGTATTAACGGAAAAAATTCTTGGAGACGTCTAAAGAACGATTTAACTTTTGGATGCTGGAATATTTAGACTTAATTCAAAGTAAGGTCTGGTTTTTGAGGAAATCATATACGTGAAGATGGATATAATTGTTTTATCAAAAACACAGTAGAAAGGAAATCCTTTCTTCTTTGAAAGTGAAATGATTAATAATTATTTGCATTTGTATTGTGGTGTTGAAAAATCACGTAGAGCTAGAGCAGTAGTATTGATAGCCATTAATAAAGAGTTTAAAAATATTTTTAAAATGTTGGATATCTGATTAAATTAGAAGTAGCGCTGACAAATTATAATAATTGGTGTTTATGCTCCAACCAATGATTCAGACTTAAGGTCAAAAGTGATTTTAAAGAATGATTGAAACAGGTGCTGACAAATGTAGCAAGTATGAAAGAAATAATTACGATCGTTGATTTCAATAGTAGAGTAGGATAACAAATAACAATAAAGTAGTTTTCATCACGATGAAAACGTTATTAATCAATAGCACATGATCAAATGAATTGTGTGAGCTGTTTCTCTTTGTATTCTTACCAGATATTATCAGCATAAGGGAATTTACCAATTTACTTGGACCCGGCCAAAAAAGATCAAAAATTAATTATTTATTATGTAGGCAAAAATCTTTTCTAAAAACCATGAATGATAAATTCAAAGAGGTGTAGAATGGAAATTAGATCATTATTTAAGAAGAGGTCTGACTCATACAATATTAGGAGTAGTTTTGAAGTATCGGGATAAAAAGAATGAATACTCATTTGTCAAACAAAATATACAACTTAGAATGCCTAGGACACGATTCAACGCGACTTTTGTACAAGCTCAGCGTTTTACTTTATTTTAAGAAGAGAAACCCCTTAAAAGACATATGATCACCTATCAGGCTGCGTGCCGCGTGAGTCCGCATTCATGTCAGTTAAACCCATAGCCGCGTGAATATACTGTGGTCTCCCGAATCCTTTTGTTACATACAGCCGTGTGATGTCACACTGGCTTCACTAATATGTATCATATGTATGCTGTCGAATAGTAAATGTCCAGGAAGGTTAAAAAAGAGTTTGACTTATGTAACCGTCCACAAATGTTGCTTCCTCTGTATGTATTTTTCCCTTGCGTGTGATATTACTCGTAGTTGTAAGATTTTAGTGATATTAGTTTTTAATTTTTTTAATACGTTAATTTTAATCTAGTTTTAGATTTCAGTTTCCTTTTGTTTTTAAAGTTTTACTATTCACATTATGTTTGATCCAGGCGATAAAAACGCGTAAGAGTGTTTCACCCTAAAAAAAAATGCTGCTGCATTACCCGACCAGTATAGCAGATATATTCCATTTTATTTTTCTAAATAATATACATTATGACACATCATTTTTTTTTACTTACTTATAAATTTGTTTCTACTGATGTATTTTTTTTCTTTTTTTAATGTACGACACATTGATATTGTATCCTGTAAATAAAACCACACGAATTTTACGGCTTAATTTTTTCTAAAATTATTTATTTGAAAAAATATAAAAATGAAGAATAAGTGAAAATTATTTGACACTATTGAATAAATTTGAATAAATTTTTTTATTTGAATAAATTTTAATATCAAATTTGCTTGATTTTCTAACTGAAAAATTGTTTATAACTATTAAAATTACTGTTAAAATGAAAAATAAAAATAAAAACATAATAGGATAAAAACCGAAAAAAATTTGGTATTACTTATCAGTTTCGTTTTTGCTGTACTTTGAAAGATGCATATGTTATAAGAAAACACTCCGAAAAGTAATTTTTCTTGCATGCTATGCATTTGTGTTTGCTTAGAAAAGTTTTTTCGTAGCATATGCTCTAACTGAATTTCTTCGTAACAGTTGTTACATGTCATCGTCTTCCTTGCCCACCCATGTCTTGTAATTTGTGATTGTCATTATCTTTAACTCCATTTGGTTTGTTACTACTGGTTTCGATAACTATTATTTTATAGCGTATACGCGGTTTGATCAGCTATTGAAAGACGATGATAAGAATCATTCGTATGTATATATATATATATATATATATATATATACAGTGTATACAGAGTATACATGTGTACAGAGTATTTCAAAACGCATAGCGATAGAATCATTGTAATAAGGATAAAATCAAAACCTAAACCGACAACGATTGTTAACGTCTATATGCCTACAAGCGCACATGATGATGATAAGGTAGGGTGTGTATACGAAGAGATTGATGAAGCAATTAAACACGTAAAAGGAGATGAAAATTTAATTATAGTTGGAGATTGGCATGCAAGCATTGGAAAAGGCAAGGAAGGAAATATAGTGGGTGAATACGGGCTGGGCAAAAGGAATGAAAAAGGGACCGACTTATAGAGTTTTGCACGAAGTATAATTTAGTAATTGCCAACACACAATTTAAAAATCATAATAGAAGAATATACACTTGGAAAAAGCCAGGCGATACTGCAAGGTATCAGATAGATTATATCATGGTTAAGCAAAGATTTAGAAATCAACTCGTTGACTGCAAAACTTCCGCTGGAGCAGACATTGATAGCGACCACAATTTCGTGATATGTAGTATGGTGATATGTATGAAATGTAGATTGGGGTTTAAAAACCTGAAGAAAAGGTGTCAGATGAATCGGTGGAATTTAGAGAATCTTGAGGAAGAGTAGGTAAAGACGATTTTTGAGGAGGACATCGCAAGAGGTCTGAGTAAAAAAGATAAGGTAGAAAATGTAGAAGAAGAATGGGAGAATGTTGAAAAGGAAATTCTTAAATCAGCAGAAGCAAATTTAGACGGAATAAAGAGAACTGGTAGAAAACCTTGGGTTTCAGACGATATATTGCAGCTGATGGATGAACGTAGAAAATATAAGAATGCTAGTGATAAAGAAAGTAAAAGGAACTATCGGCAATTAAGAAATGCTATAAACAGGAAGTGCAAACTGGCGAAAGGAGAGTGAATTAAAGAAAAGTGTTCAGAAGTGGAAAGAGAAATGAACATTGGTGAAATAGACGGAGCATACAGGAAAGTTAAGGAAAATTTTAGGGTACATAAATTAAAATCCAATAATGTGTTAAACAAAGAAGGTACACCAATATATAATACGAAAGGTAAAGTCGATAGATAGGTGGAATATATTGAAGAGTTATACGGAGGAAATGAATTAGAAAATGGTGTTATAGAGGAAGAAGAGGAAGTTGAGGAGGATGAAATGGGAGAAACAATACTGAGATCTGAAATTAAGAGAGCATTAAAAGATTTAAATGGCAGATAGGCTCCTGGAATATACGGAATACCTGTAGAATTACTGCGCAGTGCAGGTGAGGAAGCGATTGATAGATTATACAAACTGGTGTGTAATATTTATGAAAAAGGGGAATTTCCGTCAGACTTCAAAAAAAGTGTTATAGTAATGATACTAAAGAAAGCAGGGGCAGATAAATGTGAAGAATACAGAACAATTAGTTTAACTAGTCATGAATCAAAAATCTTAACTAGAATTCTATACAGAAGAATTGAGAGGAGAGTGGAAGAAGTGTTAGGAGAATACCAATTTGGTTTCATGAAAAGTATAGCGACAAGGGAAACAATTTTAGGCCTCAGATTAATAGTAGAAGGAAGATTAAAGAAAAACAAACCAACATACTTGGCGTTTATAGACCTAGAAAAGGCATTCGATAACGTAGACTGGAATAAAATGTTCAGCATTTAAAAAAAATTAAGGTTCAAATACAGAGGTAGAAGAACAATTGCTAACATGTACAGGAACCTAACAGCAACAGTAACAATTGAAGAACATAAGAAAGGGAGTCCGACAAGGATGTTCCCTATCACCGTTACTTTTTAATCTTTACATGGAACTAGCAGTTATTGATGTTAAACAACAATTTAGATTCGGAGTAACAGTACAAGGTGAAAAGATAAAGATGCTACGATTTGCTGATGATATAGTAATTCTAGCCGAGAGTAAAAAGGATTTAGAAGAAACAATGAACGGCATAGATGAAGTCCTACGCAAGAACTATCACATGAAAATAAACATGAACAAAACAAAAGTAATGAAATGTAGTAGAAATAACAAAGATGTACCACTGAATGTGAAAATAGGAGCAGAAAAGATTATGGAGGTAGAAGAATTTTGTTATTTGGGAAGTAGAATTACTAAAGATGGACGAAGCAGGAGCGATATAAAATGCCGAATAGCACAAGCTAAACGAGCCTTCAGTAAGAAATATAATTTGTATACATCAAAAATTAATTTAAATATCAGGAAAAGATTTTTGAAAGTGTATGTTTGGAGTGTCGCTTTATATGGAAGTGAAACTTGGACAATCGGAGTATCTGAGAAGAAAAGATTAGAAGCTTTTGAAATATGGTGCTATAGGAGAATGTTAAAAATCAGATGGGTGGATAAAGTGACAAATGAAGAGGTATTGCGGCAAATAGATGAAGAAAGAAGCATATGGAAAAATATAGTTAAAAGAAGTGACAGACTTATAGGCCACATACTAAGGCATCCTGGAATAGTCGCTTTAATATTGGAAGGACAGGTAGAAGGGAAAAATTGTGTAGGCAGGCCACGTTTGGAATATGTAAAATAAATTGTTAGGGATGTAGGATGTAGAGGGTATAGTGAAATAAAACGACTAGCACTAGATAGGGAATCTTGGAGAGCTGCATCAAACCAGTCAAATGACTGAAGACAAAAAAAAACTGTCACCTTTACTACTGTTTAACAATAACTCACCGAACAACTTCCTGAATACACCACTGTTCACCCTGAAATCCTCGTGACGTATTCTTTACTGTTGTTACCACACGCTCACTAATATCGTCGTCACCGCGACCCCGTCGAACTCGTGCTAGAGAAAATACTCTATTATCGCTTGTTATCACAACCACCTCGAACACAATCTCGTAGTACTGACTCTCTCCGCTGGTCCTTGGCAGTATTTATATTGCCTAACCTGCAGAGCTAGTACCTGCCACCTCTCTGTAATTGTTGAAAAGTAATCACTTTCATCGTTCGCACCCTTATATTTTTTCTATAAATTCTTATGTTGGTCCGATGACCCTTCTGGTTGAACAACAGCTTTTTCAGATGCCATTGTCTTTATTACAAAGCACAAATTCTTCAACGGACCTGTTACTCTGAGAAAAAAGTCCCTTTTATTTCCTTCTGGATTCTTCTTTTCATTACTATTTTCTGTTTCTTTTTTCTTATTTGGAAGAAATCTGTTTTCTTGGTCTTCTTAAAATATTATCGTTCCTGTAAGTTGAGACGTCAGCTATTTAAAACTTGCATTGTCTAATGCTTGATTTTTATTTAAGCTTTTGTACACATAGTGGGCATTTACAATACACGTATCAATTAATAACTTTCTGTATCACTTTATTTCACGCCTAATTGAATTATTGTAGCTTTTCATTTGATCTGAACTATCTATACATGATTTGCACTTATCATAGTCCACGACTAATTTTGGTTTTTCTACCTGAAAACCTCTTTTTTGAATAGTCACCATTTCATCAGTATCCTCAGTACTTATTAGCACCTCCCTATAATCTTGCCATTTTTGGATCACAATATCAGTATTACTATCCCGAGCACAAAAGATTCACCTTATTTTATATTTTCTCTTTACTACGTCTTTTGGATTAATTTTCGACGTGATCGCTATGTTCCTAAGATATGATTTCTATGACATAATAACTCATGAGCTAATGAAATAAATATATATTAGTTATCAAAGCAAAAAATTTCCTACCTTTTTCTAACAACCCATTCATTAATTCATGATTACCTTTGCAGGAACACAACTATTTTCGTAAGCTTTTTCCCACAGTATTCTTTGAAATCATACGTATACCCTACTTCATTGCAAAGCCTGAAAAACTTTATCCCAAATTTGCGCCTTTTTTGAGCAATATGTTGCTTAAATGTTCAATGATTCAGGAAAGGGACAAGCGTCTCATCTATACATACACATTCTCCAGAATTATTAACTTCTTGAAAATTTTTGTAGAGAGCATTAACTAAGGATGTTATTTTAAAGATACGATCATTGTAGTTCTGTTTAGTAAAATTGTTATCAAATTTTAAGCTTTTTATAAGTAAACAGTAAAACGTAAAAGGCAAACAGTCTTGGAATGCACTTCGTTCTCTAAAATTAACTCCCGTCAGATGTATAAAATTAATAACCTCAGAAAGTTAGATGTGTTAAGATAAGATTCCAGATTGCAGGTGATGAGAATATTCCCTTTCTTTTATTCGAAGATTACCTGGAATAGCAGGCTAAGGATGAGGAAAATGTAGAATGCATGTTGAGAAAGCTTATTTAGACATGGGGACTGGTGGTGAATATTAAATATTCCAGTATATATATATATATATTTAAAGCCCAAAAAAATTAGTTTGTGAGATAAAGTGATCTTTAAGTCAGTTTAAGTTTAGTTTATAAGTTTCTGGGTACTATTCTAATATCAAATGGAAGGATATTGATATTTTTGGTAAAAATTGGTAAAGTTATTGCATATTATGAGTAATTTTGAGAATTTTGTCATAAGCCTTCTGCAAGTCGATAAATACTGTAACTCACTACCTCGTACAATTTCCTTTTCAATCAGCTGTTTATTGCTAAATATGTTATCTAAACATGATTTTATGTTGAAGCTCTTACATAATATTTTGTAGGATGTTTGAGTATCAAATAATACAAGGATCTTCAGCACTTTCGTTCAAAGTTGTTCCACGTACTCGACCAAAGTATGGACATTTCCCAAAAACATAAAATTTGAACGACCGCTATGGAAATGAGATTTTGGAGAAGTTGTCAAGTGACCATCTTAGACCGAATAAATATAACGATATCTTAGTAAATGAAATATGCGAAAATTAATATAAATAAATAAAGTAAATTAATAGAAAATCACTATAAGTAGATAAAGTGAAATAATGACAACTGATGAAGTACGGACATTTGAGGTCAATGAACGAGAGTAGAATAACTCAGAAAATTTGTCCTGCATTCCTGCTAGAAGGAGAAGAAATGGTTGGCCGAAAAAGGGATTGGATGACTGATGTATCCGCCATGAGGGTGCGAAGACTGCGAGATTAAGGAAATTTTGGTAGAGCCCCATGGTGTTTTGGCTTCTACTAAATGGCTTTGAGCTGTACTACGACACGCTAAGAAGAAAAAAATTATAGTAAAGTATTGAGTTTAAAATTTCTGCCAACTCATCTTGAGAACTTACTAATTTTATATACAAGTCTGAAATCTTAAACTTTGACTACAGTGTGGATTTTCCTCGTAATTTTTTTTTTAATTTTCTAATATTTTTTTTTATTTTCGAGATCTAGGGAAAACAGGTTAAGTGGATTATTTTTCCTTGATATATTTACATCAATTCCTCTTAAGTCTATTTTTTAATACTCTCAACCGGAGTGCAAAGGGATATACCACTGATGACACTTTGTGGCTATCGTTTTGGAAAGAAAATTGGATTTGATAAATGGAAACAAAAAATTATCAATAAATAATATTATCATTAATTATCAATTATTGATAATTTAAAATATAGCAAAGTGTTCCATACATATATACGTCAAAATCAACAGGATGAATTTTACAGTATCAACCGATTATTTACAACTAAATTCTTTGCTGCTGACTACATTGATAAAGTATTTAATATTCCATTGTATATGTTTTTAGTTAAATAAATCGGAGTTGATAGATTTTCCGAACCACTAAATTTTGGTAGTTGTCGTAGATAACTTTGGACATCTTGAGAAACAGATCTAAATCAACAGAAACAGAAACAGATCTAAATTATTTGTCAGTTTCAGTCGGATCAATTCTGATCATTGAGGCAACCTTTTTGGATTAAATGGATGCTATTGAACTGGAGGTTTAATGAACAAAGTAAGATTCATATCTGCACATCAATTTATCAATCACCTTCTTATAATTAAATATATTTAAATTATCAAAATAACTTTATGCAAGTTTGGTACTATTACAAAATAAATTAGAAATGTTAAAATACAAAGTTCTAGGTAAAGTGATATTAGATACAATATTCCAAAAAATAATACAAACATTCTTAAAAATAACAACCATCCAATGCAGGGCTTACTGGGGAAGAAAGGACTGATGTGATTTCTCAAAGCCTTATTCCCTTGATTGAAGATAAATTTTATTGCAGAGGTATGTTGTGTAACTTACAGTAGTATATTACTATAGTAGCAAATATCACTACTCAGAAAAAGCAAATAGGCTTGTAATTTTTCCACCTCACGAGCTTTATTTGTATCAAAGTCATAAGGAATATTTCCTTTTATTATTCTGAGAAACATTTATCAATAAAACAAGAAGTATTTAGCATTTTAAATGATCAAGACTGGTTAAAATATTTAAATTATACTTGTATTAAAGAAAATATAAGAGCAAAGTACAATATATTAATGAACGTAACTGTTTATGTTTATATTAACAATATATATATATATATATATATTTATATATATATATATATTTTTTTAATAAATATTAAGTAATTATGAAAAAAATTACCAGTTATTATTAAATAATATAATGCTTGAATTAATTTATTTTAATAAGATTATCGTAACTTCTATTTTTTTAAATCTGGTTTGTGGATGCTGAAGTTCTTTGTGTGACTGGGTTTAATTTAACCATACATCTCAGAAATGCTCGACCTGAGACTGCACAAGATTACACAACATTTACACTCAATCATATCATCCTCTGAAGTAATACCTGACGGTGGTTGCAGAGGCTAAACAAAAAAGGAAAATCTGCTTCGTTGTAATGAAAGTATCTTAATTAATCTATTTTCTACCAAATTATAACTAAATTTAAAACTAAACTTAGTTATTTACTTTAAATTTTATCTATGACATTAAATTCAATTTAAATAAAAAATCTGACGTGGACACCGCATGACTTCCTTGTACGCCTATTAAATTACATATACACGAGTTTTGCTGCATTTCAATTAAACTTATTTCATTTGAAAGTAAGATACGATACTTCAATTCTTTAGTAAAGTAGACAGTTACACAATTGCTGAAATATTAGTATTTATTAACATCATATCTATATATATAAAAATGTTAAGTTCGTTTGTGTACGCTTCAATTGAGCTCCGATTCTGCACCGATTTCTGCACCGATTGAGCTCAAATTTTAGCACGATATATAACCCGCATCAAAGATTGTTTTCATCTATTTTTAATAAATCTATCTATCTATCTTTTTTTAATTTGTACAGTTTTTTAATAAATAAGAGGCTAATAAATCAGATGGAAATGTAAACAAAGGAAAACCAATCAGATCAATGCAAGATGGCCGCTGTCAAACACAACGACCAATCACAAAGAGCCCTTATGGCCGTTGCCAATGTAAACAACATCACAACTGATTAAGTAACAAATTTCTTTGTATTATATTTAACAGCTAAAACATCTGTATTTTATTTTAAAAAAAACACCAAAACAAAAAGAAAAGCCACCAAGAAGGATGACTTACAGTAAATAAATTAAAACACCCAACTTTCTTATAGCCCAGATAGACTTAAGACTATGCAAACAAAAAAAGTCGAAATAACCAAATACACAGAAAATAATATCCCTACATAATGACCAAAAAATCCTTTGTTAGGTTAAATATTCACTTTTGTCTGAATTTACAGAAGGCATTTACAACGAAGCATTGATAAATATTGAAGACAAGTTCTTAGCTAATGCAAATAAAGTTCTTAGTCAATTGGGAATGCCGCACCCACCCGAGCTGCGATTGCTTCATTTGATGTGGATTTACGCCGTGAACAGAGTTGCAAAATTGGTGATCTTCAGTCATATGTCCAATCAAACATTCCCAAATTAACGCGTAAACAGAAAGGCATTTATGATCGCATAATGCAAATGATAAATGACGGAGTTGGGGGACCTTTTTCTTGGATGCGTCGGAGGAACTGAGAAAATATTCCTCATTAGATTGATTCTAGCAACGGTTCAATCAAAAAATGACATAGCCTTAGCTCTTGCTTCGACTGGAATTGCTGCGGCATTGTTACCAGGTGGAAGGACTGCGCATTCAGCTCTGAAGTTGCCATTAAACATGCAAATCATCGAGACTCCCACGTGCAATAGTTCTAAAGCATCCTGTATGGGAAAAGTATTACAAAAATTTAAACTCATTGTTTGGGATGAATGCACGATGGCACATAAAAAATCGCTTAAAGCTCTTGATCGATCGTTACGAGATTTGCGTGGAAACGTTCAACCATTCGAGAATGCTTTGATATTGCTCGCAGGAAATTTTAGGCAAACATTGCCTGTAATTTCTCGATCGACACCAGCAGACGAAATAAATGCATGAAATATTCAACACTGTGGCGACACATACGTACATTGCAGTTGACTACGAATATGCGTGTCCAGTTGCAGAATGATCCATCAGCTGAGGTATTCTCACGACAGTTACTGGACATTGGAAACAGACAGCTGCCAGTCGATGAGACGTCTAGACGAATATCATTTCCTGATAATTTTTGTAATTTAGTAACATTGAAAGAAGAACTGATCGAAAAAGTATTTCCTGATATTCAAATTAATCATAGAAATCACGATTGGCTCAGTGAACGAGCTATCCTTGCCGCAAAGAATAAAGATGTCGATCAACTTAATAATGTTATTCAATCCAGCATTCAAAGTGAGGAAATTACATACAAGTCGATAGACACCGTTGTGGAAGCAGATGAATTAGTTAATTATCCAACGGAATTTTTAAATTCACTTGATCTACCAGGGATGCCACCACACATATTAAAATTGAAAATAGGTGTGCCAATTATCCTGTTGCGGAATATTAATCAGCCAAAACTCTCCAACGGCAAGCGACTTGCAGTTAAGAAATTGATGAATAACGTAGTGGAAGCAACGATTTTAACGGGTCTTTTAAAGGTGAAGATGTCCTTATTCCTCGAAAACCCATCATCCATCACCATTTCAATTTAAAAGATTGCAATTCCCAATTCGATTGGCATTTGCAATCACAATCAATAAAGCTCAAGGTCAATTTTTAGAATTGTGTGGTTTAGATTTAGATTGCTTCTGACATGGACAACTGTATGTGCGTGTTCCCGAGTCGGCAAAATAGATAGCCTTTATGTCTACGCAGACAGTGGAAAAACAAAAAAAATATTGCATATCCACAAGTACTGAAAAATTAAACTTCTATGAAACGTATGCTTTGTTTTGTTTCTCAGTTCTCATCCATGCAACCACAATGTGCCACAGCGAAGCGTGGTGGGTACAGCTATTATTTATATAATTATTAATTCAACAATCTTACATGAAATATTAGGATAAAGTAAAAGTCCCTTTATTAGTCGTATTAGTAGATCAACATTATTCGTATCTTCGTGAGTTGCTGATTAACAAAAGTTTTAGATGTTTGGTAAATAATTGTTTAGTAATAATTAAACTATTCCGTTTAGTGAACTCCTGTATACTGGTTAGAAATGTTAATTTTAACCTAAGGTGTAAAATATTCAGTTTTTATTATTGGATTATTTGGTGAATAATCAAAAATGAAAAAAAAAAACAATCATACAAGGAAAAGAAAGATAACATGAAGAAATATATATCAAAAAACGACAAGAAGATGATAATTAAGAATTATTATCTTAAGAACAAGGAAAGAATTAAAAAATAATAGAATATGGTAAATGCAAAGAGATAGAAAATGTAAAAAAAAAACAAAGAAAGAATAAAAAGATTAGGAGAAGATGATGTAAAGAGGAAGAAGACATTAAGAGCAAGGAAACAAAAAAAAAATATTAAAGAAGATTGATGAGTATAAAGAGAGAAAATTTGAAAACTAGAGATCATGTACACAAATTATGATCATAAGAATTATATCACACCAAAAAGTGATTGGCAACAAAAATCAAATAAACGAAATGATGATCAACTGCGACTAAGGGAGAATATTGTCCAACAATAGCAGAGGAATAATGAACTAAAATTTAATGTATACGCAAAATAATGAGTATTTATTATTATTATTATTTAGTGAATATTTTTTTTCCAAATTGATATTCATAAAACAAATATAATTATCTAATTGCATAATTTATTCCCAAAAAATAATTAAGTTTTGTAAAATCAATATTCATTCTAACCCTATCTAGTTGTTTACTTTTAATTTTTTCGGACATGAAAAAAATCTGTGTGAACACCACGTAACTTTATTGAACACATAAAATTACATATACATATTTTTTAAAGTACATAACATTTTATTTCGCTAATAACTTCTGATTGTTTTAAATTTTATTTTATTATTGTCATTATTGATCTACTATTTAATGTAATTTTTTTGTACAAAACTTAATAATTGTTAATAAATCAATATATTTAAATAAACAAAAAGGAAAATGAAAAAGGAAGATAATTTTGCAAACAAAGAAAGAATAAAAAGATTAAGAGAAGATGACAACTATAGAGAGGAAGAAAACATTAAGACCAAGGAAACAACAAAAAAATTAAGAGAGGTTGATGAATATAAAGAGAGAGAATTTGAAAACTAGAGAACGTTTTCACAAACTAAGATCAGAAGAATTATATCAAACTAAAGAGCGAATGTATTATCGGCAACAAAAAACAAATAAAGGAAATGATGATCAACTACGACTTAGGCAGAATATTGTCTTACAATATCATGAGTAATAAACTAAAAGATAAGAAATTTTATAATTTATCGAAGATCGGGCATGTATGCCTCAATGTATTCGAGTATGTTTTTCTTCTGAGGATCTATTTTTCAATCACTCTGAAGTTAACTTTAATGTAAGTAAAATTCAATAGAAATTATAAAAAAATTAAATAAAATTAAACAGAAAATAAAATATAAAATCCAAAAATAATACGATCCTAAATTATAATTTTCAATTCAGCTAAATAATCAGATGTTTCACCCACTTTTAAATATACTCATATGCAATAATACCTATTAAATTACATATACACATTTTTAAATGTATATAAAATTTTATTTCAATATTGAATTCTGATTTTTTTGTTATTATTGAATAATTATTTGTTGTAAATTTATTTTTACAATCAATGTATAATATAATAATTATTAATTACTCAACAAATTTAATTTAAAAAAAGAAAAGTTGAAAAAATTATAAAAAAAACAAAAGGAGATGAACCCAGATTCGAACCGATGTGCCTTCTCTTTACGATCAAAATATTTCATTAATTAAAATTTTTTTCTTAATTTCGAAAAGAGAGGTGTAATCAAAAAGAGAGGTGCACAACTAGATGTTACACAGTGATAAATCCAAAATTTCAACATCCTTCGGCTAATATTTTTGAGTTATGCGAGATACATATGCACATACATACATACATACATACGTACGTACGTATAGACATCACGCCAAAACTAGTGAAAATGAATTCAGATGGTCAAAATGAATATTTCCTTTGTAATGTAGAAACCAAAATGTTACGCGATCACAATACTTCCTTTACTTCGTAGAAGGAAGTATAAAAAAGAAGGAAATGAATTAAATATTTACTTAATTTTTACTTTAAACAGGTATTCTACTAGAAGGAATATATGGTAATCAGTCAAAAAAGTTGGAATGAGGTTTTTCATTTCACAACGTTTCATGACCCAGGAACCCCAGAAAACAAAAGAGAGGTTAATTACCATTCGTACTATGTCCTTATATACACGTGTTCGCTTGTTTGAAGCTTACTTACTTACTTTCGACTGGATAAACCGATTTTGATGAAATTTTGTAAAGAGATATGAGGTAATTTAATGCTAAAACTTTGTGGGTAATAAACCCAGGTGGTGAAAGGGGTTTGGGAGAATAATTTATTCGAAATTTTTCAAACATAATTCAACTTTATATTAAGTTCAGTACATGCGTGCATGCTTATCTTACCATTTTAAAAAAAAAAAATCCCAAAATACACCCTTCATTAAAAATCGAATAAAATCTTTTTTTTGTTTTATTGTATGTTTTTTAACAGAATTTTTATAGAGATTTCCTAGCATAGTAGTAGTGAAAGTTACTAGGAAAAATATTTTGGGGGCAATATTGGAGAAAGGGGAGCAAATCAAAGAATAAAATTATAGATTTTACGAATTTCTAGATTTCTTACTGGTTCATTTAAAATTTTAATTAATTAGAATTTTAAATCATAAACTTTTAGTAATAATATTATTCATCATAATTCACATTCACATTCCATCATAATTCACTTCTCTCCATAAAAAACAAAATGTAGGTAATTTTTTATTGGATGTAAACGTAGTTTGTTCCCCCCTTCATTATTTGCCTTGCCACCCAGAGCCGGATATACTCAAACAGAAACTCAGCTCTGATGGGGGCCATTACCTCAAAACACTTGAGCAATAACTCTGGGCCCGGCGATACCGTTCCCAAGGCCCCACCCAGGCAGCCGGAACTCGGTCTGTTGTTGCCATGCCTCAAATAAGGTCCCAGGTGATACCCTCACCGGGACTCCGAACTTTACGTTGCCTTGTCTCAAATGGGGATGCCCTGAAGGGATCCCTCACCGGGACTACGGTCTTAATTTTTCCCTCGGTGGTTCCGGAAAATTTCCCCGCCCGATCATGGAAAGTGGGACGTCGGAGCATCCCACCCCTCCCGGGCGGGGCTGCCCCAGACCAGAACCACATGGTTTCCAGGTGCAGCAGCAGCCGATCCTCATGCCGCATGAATAATTTTGCAACCCTGGCCTCCAGGGGCGTGTCCATACACATTACAGGAAGAACATCTTGCCCCGGCGACAGTTCTTCCTGACGGGACCAGCCTCCCTATAATTAAAACAGTGGCCGGTACGGTCCGGGCCACTACACGCTTTTGCCTTCTGCCTCGGCCGTCAACAGCGGTCCTCCAGGGATTACCACACTACTCTGCAGGCCACCCATTCTTGCCAACACGATGTCGGCGAGGATGGGTGGCACAGCCACCGTCACCACTAGTGTCGCTCCATAGGCCGGCCGCATAAACAATACGTCAGGCGTCACGGCCTCCCCCGTCACCCGACAAAGGTATGTTACAAATTCCTCTTGAGAAGTGAGTCCATCCACATCGTACACCAGGATGTGGACTCGCCGACCACCCCTCCCCGCCAGCGCCGTTGTGACGCCCTCAGCCGTCTGTGAAATCTCTCGACTGAGTTTTTGACGGCGCCCCCTTTGATCAGCAACCGGATATGGAGATCCTCCTCCTGGCCCCGACGAGCCTACAGAACCCAAATCTCTCACGGTGACACACTGCTCTTGACCTGCCGGAGGAGTTCCGCATAGGACCTTCCTTCCATAGATCTTTACCACGACCGTGGCCGTGGGCGGTCCCGCCGGCCTCTTCTCCGGTGCACCCATCATCAGATGATCTGCTGACGTACCGTCATTGAGGTAAACCAGTAGTTTCTCAGCACACCTGGCAGTGTATTCTACTAAGCGTTATAAATAGCAACCGACTTGCGCAGCTGGCTCACAGAAACAAATATCACGGTTCACTACAACGACTTCAGGGACGATATTAATAAGGTTGAGATCATCTCATCCTCTCCCTTAACCAAATCGATGACTAAAACGTAACCGGTTCGCCCAACAGTAATAGACTCACTATAAAACTCATCTGTGCTCGATTTTACGACAAGCACCTATCCTGCTTGAAGTCTGTCATCACGTGCCAGGTGCTCGATCAAAGGCACCCAACTCAGGATGCGTGAGTGGCAAGGGTGACCAACCTTTAACTTCAATACCTACCCCTGAGGTACCTAATCATGCCCATCGATGTCAGTCAGCAGCTCTGTATATTGGAATACATCCTTTTGCTAACTTCGCTAAATCCTCTTCGGATATCCGATCTTCAAGCGCTCGTTGGAGACACCACGTCCGACCATTTACAAACCACCCTGACTAGAGCCAGGGCCCACAGGTAAGGTCTTTGTGGCTACCTCTTCCCGCTGCACCACCATATTGGCACCGGAGAGACGGTGACCACCCCGGCCAGCAACCGCAGGTAATTGGTGGCCTTGTTCTCCCGTTTAGGAAAGTCCTGTCAGGCACCAAACTCGTTGATATGTGACGCATAACCAATCATTATTCTGTAACAATACTTAATTTCAGTCTTCGTTGTCACGTTCGAAGAGACAAGTTGTGCCAAGTCACAAATATAACTATTAATCCTTCCAGTTCAAAGATAACCTACTCCCTAATGCTAAACCCCTCTACGTCCGATGTCGTAGATAAAAAGTTTTCTTCCTTCCGCTTGGAGGCCAAGCGGAAGGCTTCTAACGTTGCCTCTGCATCCATAACCACGGACCGGTCACTCTCGCTCCCCTCGGAAACCTTCTCTCGAGACGCTCGAGAGAGAAAAACGCGAGGTCGAGCGGAAAACTCCCCGTTTGCGGATAGGGCGTACCGCTTGACTCTATTTGGCCAGCCATTGACTAAAAGACCTTTGAACACAAAAGACCAACAGAACAATAAACGTAAACAGTGGATGATAAGGCACTAGGCTACCAAAGTAACAAGCCTTGGCAACCGTAGGCTATCGCAACAAAATCAATTAAATCCACAGTAAATGTAAAAGAGACACAAAAATTGATCCATTAATAGCGTGAAAGGCACCAAATTATAACCGAACAAAGTTCAGTTTGGTCAGTTACATAAAAACTCAAAATGTAAATAAGGCCTTAGCAACGGATAAATACTCCATAACAACCGTAGGTATTAATCAAATAAATTCTAGTATATATATATATATATAATAACAATTAACGAACAAAAACAATCAACGAAACATAACTGGACAACGAAAAACAACTAATAACTAAACAACTACGAAAATAGTAATAAAAAAACCACAGTAATATTAACGAAACGCGGAGTGTCGTAGAACATAACCGCACTCGACAAAAACATAGAAAATTAATAAAAAAATCTTTGCCAAAAAATCTATAAAATACCGATTTTTTGAATTTTTAAAACTTTTTTTTTGGTTTACATAAACATATAATGATCATTTTATAATAAAACTTCATCGTATATTACCCCTCACCCAACAAAAAGAAATCTTAGTTAACTTTTTACATGCAAAATTATTTTGCACTTTCTAAAAATTAACAACCAATCCCAGAAAAGTATTTCAACTTAGTTGTCAGATTTCTTAATTTTCCTTTAATAACTCTGTTTTGTTAATGTAAGTGTTTTTATTTTTTTTTAGTTAAAGTCATCGGGCAGACAATCTTAATGAACATGCTGTAGGCATCAAGCATTCAATTTTTTGATTATCTCTACTATTCGTTTTTTTAATAGTCTATTTAAACATATAATGTTTATATAAATTACCTACGATATTATTATTCAGCTTCTATTCAGAAAGGGGGGTGAGTACGTAGGAACCATTAAAACATGAAAACCTCATTAATCCTTTACCACACTTGACATATTTTACGGGATTAGTTTACAATTTAAATACTTTTAGACGATATAATATTTTTTTTTATTAATTTTTCTTTACGGTGCATCTTAAAATATAAATTATTTTAACTAACATTCTGTACGTTACATTACTTACTATCTGAAAAATAGTAAGTACATTACTGTGTAGCATTGTTGTAGATGATGAAATTTACTCTTAAGATACTCCAAAATCAGACTGAATCTGAGTAAAAAAATATTATTATTTTATATAAATTGGAATTTCCGTTATACTAATGTAAATTTTTCGTTGGGTGATAAGTTGGATTGCATTTTCTCAGAAACAGTGTATCTGACACTCAGCTTAGAACTGTTGATTAAGCTTAAAATTTGTTGTGAAGCATTATAATTACTAACGAATAAAAATTTATTAAAAGGAATGAAACGCTGTGAATAATTTTTAAGGCAGGTCTGTATTGAAAGAAAAAGTATAAGATCACCCTAAAACTTCCATTTAAATAATTTTATCCATTCATTAATCTTCCAACATGTTTAGCGTGCAAATGGAATCATGTTTGTTTCAAAATATTTTACTAGGTTTTGAACGTGTAAAATCTGTACATCACATTTAATCACGGAATTTGTTCATCACCTATTCTTTCATAATATACCTTGCATAAAGTTGCTAAATAATACTTTTAGTTATACAAAACGGCTTTTATTTGTATTGGCTTCATTTAAGATTAAAATTTAAAACCTCATTAATTAATGAAATGTTTTAATTAAAATTATAAAAATAAGTATTAAAAAATGTAAAACATTTATATATATTTATTTTTAAAAAATGTTTATGTCATTATGCATGTAGGAGCAGTTCTCAATTATTGTTCAATGTTTCTGTGGATTATATATCCTTAAGAAGTAATTTAGTATATGATTATATGATAGTCTATTGGATGGAAACATTAATCTAATGTCACAAGAAAAAAAGGAATAACACTTATGAACAGAATTCTACAACTATCGATAAAATGATAATCAACAGGAAATAGATAACGAGAAAGTTTTCCTGAATTCAAGAAGAAGTTTAGGAGAAAAAAATGTTGTGTTTACATTACTTCAAGGCAGATTAACAAGCGCAAACAGTTTATAAATAAAAATATCCTGGTTGAAAATGGTAACGAAATTGGGCGGTGAAAATTTAGCAGAAGATCTAAGCCGTCTTTTTAGTGTCATCTTAATTAAAGAAGAAATTCCAACTCAATGGAAACAGTAAAAAAATAAATTACGTACGTCATAAAAATGGCAATAGAAATGAATTGGATAGTTGTATTCAATAGTATAATAATAAATATAGCAGAAACAATTTAATAATGGACAAGAAAGTTTTAAAAATAATTTTTCGACACCGGATAACTTGCAGAAAGTTAATAAATTGACTCAAAAATTTAAATTTTTAAATTTATTTAGGATTTTTGAGAAAACGTTTGACAACCTACAGTACATCAATACTTTTTTTTAATTTTTAGTATTAACAGAACTGGAAAAGGAATATGTCAGTAGAATGAGAGCATTAAGGAAAGAAAATTGTAACTTTTATTAAACTTAAAAGAGTAAGCGAGCGATTATTTTTCTAAGAAAAGACCAAAACTTCCCTAATTCATTAATATTTTCTTTAATATTCTATTTGATCTGCGAATAATTCACAGTAAGGCCGATCGAGGAAGTCGATTTTATTTAAATTTCTCGATGGAAAAATTATTACTAATGGGTTAAGTCAAATCAGTTAAATTTAAAAATTAATCAATAAACATAAAGATATGAAAAATTTGATGATTTAATCTATACTTTTAAAAAATGAATACCTGTAGGAAGAAAGCGAAAATAATACGGATATCTTCAAAGATTGTATGAAATAATGAGGAAGGAAGAAGGAAAAACGGGAGCACGAAAGCGAAAAACAGAATATAGCAAAGAAGAGGTGTAAAGAGATGTAAATGAAGTCAGTGAGCTCTCTTTAATCCTATCTACTAAAGTTAGTCATCCCAAATGTTGGTCGCGATAGAAATTTGAAAAAGAGAATATTTTTAATAAAAGGTTTATTTTTATGTTGTTACATTTACTTATTTTTATGTAAAATAAATAATATGAAATAATACCAATAATACCCAAGTTAATGCATAGGTAGAAAATAGCCTTTAACTATAGTTTACAGTCTCAGGAATAAATATTAACGTAATGACCGCTTAATAGCTTACAACTAAAGAATTACGAACAATTATTGTGTCACAGATCTTTTTAAATGATGATTAATTTAATCATTGGTAGTAAAGAATCGTGGAATCAATGAGATTCATGCCAGTAAGATTGTAAGGATTCTCAAATCGATTTAGTCAGTAATTGGAAGGATGCTTGTGTAGCACTGTGTAGCTCTAAATTTATACCGCAACAAAAAGTGAAGGTCTAATGATTGAAGATTGTTTAGAAAATAAACATCTCGAGTAATTCAGATAATGTTTTAAAAGACACAAAATATTTCTCTTCGACTTGTTTAGATATAAAACAAATTGCTAAAATAGGTATCGATTGAAAATATACTAATAATCAATGTATGAAACCATCGCTTGATGAAAAACCAACATAACAAAAGAAAACCAAAATATGACATTTGATTTTCACAAGAGTGAATATTTTTAAAATTACAACAGCTGTTTCGGTACACAGCATCATCCTCAGACGTTGCAAACAGAACACAGTCCAATTACTGTGGGTTTAATGATCGTAAAACCTGAGGAAGGTACTATTTACCAAAATAGCTATTGGAATTTTTAAATAATTTCTTTGTGAGGATCAAATAACATCTATTTTCGAAGATATATACTGATTACTAATAGGTCATAATGATCTACCGCTTTATAATCTTATTTTTAAATAATGTATTTTCTACCTAGAGTCGGCTACATTGTTCAGAAAATTACATTGTACTATATTATTCTAGAAATTAATTTTTCTTCAAAACGTTTTCCATTCCAGTTTGATAAGAAAAGAAATGGTGATACGGGTGGAAAATTTCTGTTGTCTTATGCACAGGGATTACAAAACCCAAAATAAACCAGCATATTTTTGTTTTATCGTATAAAAATTATAATTTTTTCTCACTCATTTTAAAAATAGGTGAGATTAAATATTTTTTACTTAAAGTGTAGCTGTTTTCATGAAACATTAGACTTTTAGTCAATTCTCGTTTAATAAAAAAAATGTTTTTAATAAAAAAAAATTGTTTTTATTTCCACTTTGTATTACATAATTTTATCATCGTATTTAAATACTTTTATCGATTTAATTAAAAATAAGTTTCCATAAACTACTAGTAATATTTCTTTTAAAGAGTAGTGTAAGTAGACGATTTTTAACGATTTATTCCCAAATTACTCCTTTTTTCATGTTAAAACAAAATTTATAACAAATCATTTGTCTATGAATAAACAAATGTAATTTATACATCTGGACGATATTTTTGATGCATCATTAACATGCTGTATCTGTATTTGATATCTTATTTTACCGAAATAGAATAAAATGTCGTAAATAAGTTTTCATACAATTACTAGGTTCTTTATTTTAGATTATATTACACTTATATAGACTATGTATTATTTCACGAAATTTTTATGTTTTTTTATTAGTATACTACAAAACCTTTATTCAGGTGTTAGGCTACAAACTATTCATTCAACCGTTTTGCGTGTCAGTGAAGCCACCGTTGTTATTTAAGGCAAGTTTAAGGACACCAGCATTCTGTCAGTTTTGTATAACAGCTTTACTGGTGTTAACCATAAAAGGAATAGAAAACAAAATAAAACAAACGAGAAGATGCAGTAGGATATATTATAAAATTTTGTCTTATAGAAATTACTTTCTTAATTAATTTAATTATAGAAGTTACATTTATTATTGTAATAAAACGTTATAGAACTTATCGCATTAATAGGTAAAATACTACTGTATTAATGGGCAAAACAAATCAGTTAAACTCTATATGGATAATAATTATACCTAAGTATGTGGTAAGGATGTATCGGTAATTGTGATATTATACACACATATGTGTTATTAAAACAACTTTAAAACGTAATATCCATTTACGTGAGGCATTTATCCATATGAAATATAATTTTATCGATCTTCTAGATTAAATAATTATTAGTACTCTTTTAGTTAATGTTTTATATAAATTTTTTAGTTGTACAAAATTTAGTAATATAATTCCTTTTTAAATTTCATGTATATTTATATGTTCATATATATATACTATTTCCTGATTAGTCATTTTTAGGTCTTCACAAGTTATAAAATTAAATATCAAATATGGAAACTCGATATTTGTAATTACTCTTTTTATAATTGTTTTTTTCAAAATTTAAGTAATACGATTTCTACTTTCGGCTTCCTACATACAAAAAAAAAAAAAAATTGACTAAGATTATTTACAGTACAGATTTTTAGCTTGGTACGAGTATTTTCACAATCCTAATGTTTTTATTTGTAATAGCAATTTTCTTAGATTCTGCCTAAAAAAAAATCATACAGAGATGAGCTGGAAAGTATTTAACAAAAAATTGATGTTCAAGTTTGTTACTATCTTAACAGATTTACATCCAGTAGATGAAGAAGAAAATAAATTAAAAATGTCGTACACAAGACAATTTAAAAAAAAAAAAAAAATTAATATCATTAATACTGATTACAAAATGTTATAAAAATTATTAAAAGATATAACGAAATTTAAAATTTCAGAGTTAATGTTTTGGAAAAAAAAAATATGTCGTCATAAAACTCCCCAATGTGTTTCTTATCATATTAATAATTGAACAAGGTTTTTTTTAAAGGAAGTATTTAGAAAGAAGAAGGTCTGTTCTGTAATAGGTCAGATTAATTTATTACTTTTGAAGTACCCGCATTTACTTATAAGAAATATATATTTACTATTTATAAATATAGTAGTATAATTATAGGATTAATATTCAATTTAACCGAGCTGTTGTTACCGATGTATGATTAAAGAAGTAATAAAAGATGATTAATTACTCTGTCTTCTTTTTTACCATTTTTTTTTTTTTTTTTTAGAAGAGTAAATCTTTTCTACAAAATACAAAGAATGTATACTTATAAAGTGAGTTATATCATGAGATAAAACATAAGTAACTAACCTGTAGTAAACTACAGTAAGAAAACGAGCGATGCTAAGTGAAGAAGTAGTAATTATATGAGCAAAAGTTTAGTGTCGAGGCCTGTGTTTAATTATACAGCTGCCGGGTGTAAAGATAGACTGAGGGGTCACGATCTCATGACGGTAACTCAACGACCACCAGTGTTAGCACCGAGTTACATTCCTATGACATTTATGTCCACTGCAGGCTAAGAATTACGATTGCTTTGTTCACTTGACAACTTTTCTTTGCTTATTGTGACTTAATCATTATATTTTCCGTGGACTTTTTTACCATCGTAAATTACAAACGACAAATAGAAGGGTCGTGTATATAAATTTTTTTTCTTTAAAAGTATTAATAACACGTAAAATTTTTGTTCAAACACGAAACAGAGCTCTAAATGGTATTTAAGAAATCATTTCTTTGGTATTTACTGTACTAAAAAAAGTAATTTAGTTAGATAAAATTATACAAGAATAAAACATTCTTTCTCAGAACTGCGCAAGAAGAAACGCAATACATTCGTTCGATTAACGAGTAGACCCTACAAACAAGCATTATGTTTCAACTCACTTACCAGTGTGAATCACTGCATAAGCGCGTATGAAAAATACACCACTTCAGTCAACAAAACCTAACCTCTAATTGAGGTTATGTTGTCGACCTTAAATTGAGTGGTACTAAAGGATGGCTAAATCAATCAATATTCATCAAATTTCCATATGCATAACTTCAGATACATTACTTCAGCATGTCTAAATTTTAATGAAATTGATCTAATAGTTTTAAAGATTTTTGAGCCACAAAATTCTATACATGAATGGTACTTTCGTATTCTTCATACCTCAAAACGTAAAGGAAATTAAATCTCATCCCCCAATCATCCGTGTAACTGAAACTAATATTGTCGGTAGTAAAAGTCGGTTAAAATTCCCGCATGTTGCTACTTTAGTTAAATTAAAAGTAGTAAATTTTTTCTGGCCAATTGATTCAAAGTAAAAAAAGGATTTAATTTTTTTAGAAATTTATTCTACGCTTAAAAATAAACATTATTACCTCAGCTAATTTTTCATATTATCTTAACATCTCAATGTTATTCCAATCTACAAAATTATAATATGCAAAGGTCTAATAAAAAGGAAAAACTAAATTTAGAGGACAATTTAAAATACATTATGCGACTATATTTTTTCCTTATAATATCTTAATAGGCACTACAATACTAACAGTAGATTTGAAACTGGAGGACACCATCTAGCAAACTTTGTGTCGGTATTTCTACCTATTCTGAGTCTAATAAATTATGATCTCAAACAAATATATAACTAGTTTTTACCTTATATCTTTATTTAATGGAATAAGAGATTATGTCTATTTCAAATAGTTTCGACTTTTGTGATGTTTTACTCCTTAAAATTCGTTTTTTAAGTGATTAATCACATCTTATTGAATTCTCCCCGTGCTTTTGACAAAAAAATTTTGAAGATATCAAATTAGTATTTTTTTCTCTACATCCGAAGATTAATTATTTTTAAAAACCCATGTTTCCTTTTATCTAACTAGTTCAGATGTCCAAGTAAGGTTAAATTATAGCCTGAACAAAGTATATGTTGTTTGGATCTAAGTTAATATTTAATCCGGAGTGGTTATTATTACAGTATCTTGGATTTTATACTTAGGTTGTAATTTTTGTCGAGCGTATGATAAAAAATTTGCTAATTCATTATTTACAAAAATATAAAAAAAGTAATCATCGCAATTTAATTTATATACTTCGAAAATCAGCATTAGTTTTTTACGCATTGACATGATTAATTTTTTCATTAGAAATCATTTTTTTTTTTGCGGATACGACAGTAAAAAGAAAATTATTTATATTATGAGGTAGAAAAAAGTTTTTATATTTTTTACTTCCCTGTACGAAATAAAGAAGTAATGTAAACACGAAAAATGTCGGTTTCGAGATTTCAACGGAAATATCCATTTTTACCATTCCTGAATCCATTTTGACAAGTTTCGGCGTGACGTCTGTATGTACGTACTTACATATTTCGCATAACTCAAAAACGATTAGCCGTAAGGTGTTGAAATTTTGGATTTACGATTGTTGTAATATAGTTGTGCACCTCCCATTTTGATTGCTATCGACTGAACCAAAGGGAACAAAAATGCTCAAAATCAAAAAAAAATCTGATTTTGGGCTTTTACTTAACTGCAGTAATAAGTCCTCATTATTAGCTTTTCAACCGTGTATTATAAGTGCTACCTATTTTCATCGGTTCTAGAATTATAGCTAAATAAAATTTCAATTACTGCAATATTTCGATTTTCGGGGAAGGCACATCGCTTCGAATTAAACTTCATCTCCTTTGTTTTACTTTTTTTTTAATTTAAATATAATGTTCTATTAATAATAATTAACCTCTCATTGTAAAAAAAATTACGATGAATAATAATTCAATAACAAAAAAAGAAATCAGAAATTTTCAATGAAATAAAATTTTACCTAATTTTCACTTTAAAACATTTGTAAATGTAATTTAATAGGCGAATAAGGCCGGCTTCCGTGCCGCGAGCGGTAGCGTCTCGGCCTTTCACCCGAAAGACACGGGTTTTAATCCCGGTAAGGCATGGCATTTTCACACATACTACAAATCATTCATCTCATACTCTGATGCAATATCTAACGGTGGACCCGAAGGTTAAACAAGAAAAAAGATATATGCTTACAAGGAAGACATGTGTTGTCCCACATCAGATTTTTTATTTATAATATCCGAATTTTATAATAAATTTTGTAATCTTTCTGTGGTGGTTTGTTTTTGTTTTACAAAATTTTGGATCATGTTATTTATTAATAAAGTGTGTTAATTTTATTTATAAATTGATTTCAATGTTTGTGACCTTTGCTGAAAATTTTATTTTATCATGTTTACGATTCTGACCCTAAATTATATTTTTTTATATGTTATTTATTCTTTCAATTTTATTTTTTAAAGATTAATACCATTTTTTTTATCAATTACTGCAATGCAGAGTTATATTTCTTATTTACTTTTGTAGATATGTTTATTATTTATTTATATTTATACCCGATTTAAAGAAAAATAATAAAATAATCTTTACCGCCAAAGATAAACGATCAAATATTTATACAAATAACAAAAATAGACTGTTTTGATTTACGCTTTTAGAAAGGGAAAACACAAGTTTAACGTAACGGATAAGAAATTAAATATCGCTTAACAGGCTACATTTACCTTAAGTCGTAATGAATTTAAAAATATTATATTCAGTACTTGTGATGAAACGATATTATCGGAAAGGGTAAACAGGAACTAACAATGTTTTGCCTTTTACGATACGGCCAATAAAACAGGGCTATTCAGGCCACGTATGCCTGTTATAATTGGTGAGCCTACCTACTGATGCCAACTACTTCTAATTGCTCCAGTTACTGCAACGCACTCGCACTCGCTGCTGTTATTATTACATGTTAGGCAATAGAGGAGCACCACTCTCCCTTGCCGGGAAACAAACGTGTATATCTTTTAATAAATATACATAGAATACTTGTTCATGTAATATAATATTTAAGACGGTATTCTGTAAGCGTTTCAGTAGGGAAAATGCTAAATGTTTTCACTATTCAAATATTTTGTGCACAGCCAAATCACCTAAAAATTGCATACGGCTGAAAAGACATATTTTTTATTAATATTGAGTTTAGTTTCAATCAAAAATAAAATTTTTAAAAATCGTACAACTTTATTAAATTATTTTAAGATATCGATTGTAAAACTAAATATATTATTTTCATTTCAAAAGAAGAATTATTATAATTTTGATAGTACAAATCTTTAGCTCAATAGTGGCTTTAATGTATACGCAAAATAATGAGTATTTATTATTATTATTATTTAGTGAATATTTATTTTTCCAAATTGATATTCATAAAACAGATATAATTATTACTTGCATAATTTATTCGCAAGAAATAATTAAGTTTTGTAAAATCAATATTCATTCTAACCCTATCTAGTTGTTTACTTTTAATTTTTTCAGACATGAAAAAAATCTGTGTGAACACCACGTAACTTTATTGAACACATAAAATTACATATACATATTTTTTAAAGTACATAACATTTTATTTCGCTAATAACTTCTGATTGTTTTAAATTTTATTTTATTATTGTCATTATTGATCTACTATTTAATGTAATTTTTTTGTACAAAGCTTAATAATTGTTAATAAATCAATATATTTAAATAAACAAAAAGGAAAATGAAAAAGGAAGATAATTTTGCAAACAAAGAAAGAATAAAAAGATTAAGAGAAGATGACAACTATAAAGAGGAAGAAAACATTAAGAACAAGGAAACAACAAAAAAATTAAGAGAGGTTGATGAATATAAAGAGAGAGAATTTGAAAACTAGAGAACGTTTTCACAAACTAAGATCAGAAGAATTATATCAAACTAAAGAGCGAATGTATTATCGGCAACAAAAAACAAATAAAGGAAATGATGATCAACTCCGACTTAGGCAGAATATTGTCTGACAATATCATGAGTAATAAACTAAAAGATAAGAAATTTTGTAACTTATCGAAGATCGGGCATGTATGCCTCAGTGTATTCGAGTATGTTTTTCTTCTGAGGATCTATTTTTCAGTCACTCGGTAGTTAACTTTAAAGTAAAATTAAACAGTTATTCCCGAATAATTAAATAAAAATAAACTAGAAAATCAAATTAATACGATTCTTAATTATAATTTTCTATTAATGTTAAATAATCGAGATGTTTTACCGAACTATTACATATACACGTATGTAATAATGCTTATTAAATTACATTTACACATTTTTAAAAGTACATAAAATTTTATTTCAATAATAACTTCTGATTTTTTTTTTATATTTGTTTTTTTATTGTTGTTCTTGAATAATTATTTATTGTAAATGTATTATTTTACAATCACGAGTTAATAATTATTAATAAATAAAAAATTAAAATAAAAAATTAAAAATTAAAAATTAAAAAAAAGAAAGGGAGATGAATTCTGATTTGAACCGATGTTCCTTCCCTTTTATATCAAGGGAATATCATTCCTTCCCTTGTATATAAATTTTTAGAACATCGAATTGATATTCCAAAAAATATATTGGGGTTTATTTATTCCAAAATAAATTTAATATTCAAATTGACATATCCAAAAAAATTTCAAATCTAAATTTATTTGCTATAACTCTGGAACCAGTTAACATAAGTATCACTTATGATACATCACTGAAAAGCTCTCAATGATGGCATATTGCTGCTTTTAAGAAAAAGTCCAAAATCCAAAAGTTTTGGATTTTGTGCTTTACTGGAGACGTTTGGTGCACTCGATTGCAATCGAAAGGGAAGACGTACAACTAGATGTCACAACAGTCCGAAATCCAAAATTTAAACATACTACGGCCAATCGTTTTTTAATTATGTCAGATACACCGGTGATAGTGAAAAAGTTACATTTAAATTGAAAAAGTGTTTTACCTAACTAAATCCTTTTAAGTTAATTTGATTTTTTTTTTCTAATATATTTTTTATACATAAATGTATTTTTGCTTTAAGTAATAAATTTACGGAATTATTAAAGGTGTATTTAAAATTTTATTAATGAGTACTGTGTATTTTTTATATTAAATTTTTTTAAATTAATTTAAAAATGTAAAATATTTCTTATAAATTTCAATTAATATTATTTTATTAACTTAATTGTAAATAGTTTTATGATATTAATTTTTCTACGGTTAAATTAATGAAATAAGGAACTGATTCCTGTACAGTTAAGATATTTAATTAATTACTTTTAACCAGTATTTTTTTATGCAGTTATTAGATTATATATTTGTAACTTATGAAGGAAAATTACACTTAATCTAATTAAAATAAAAACCATAAATTTACAAAACAAACAGTAATTTCATAATTAAATGAACGGTTCGTGTTCCAACTTTGATTATGAGTTAATTTATGTTACTTTTATTAATGTTTACTCTTTGTATTAAAAAAAAAAAAAAACACTTATTTTTAATTTATAAGAAAATATGCAATAAATAAATAAATATTGCCTACAGAATACTGGGGTTTCTGTCATCAATTATTACATAAAATAACAAATATATATTATGTATTATACATGCACATTATATATTAAATTATATTGTTTATTTTTTCGTGTCCTTTGAAATTTATCCTGTTTGTCATTGTCAGTACACATATGCAAATTAATCAGTACTATAAAAATAATGGTAACAATAATACTGAAAAAAAAAGATATCGGAAGTTATTTTACTAAGTTATTTCATATCTTTGATGTAATATATTATGCACACGCACGCACACACACACACACACACACACACACACACACACACATATATATATATATATATATATATATATATATATATATATATATGTGAAATGTGAAACTTAGAAATACGTTGTTTATCTTAATTATTTTATTTGAATTTGAATTAATAAAGATAATTTTAAAAGCTGAGAAAATTCATTATTATTATTTTTATTTTTTATTTTATGCAAAATAATGTTTATAATAAATGCGAAAATATTAAGTAAATTAATTTTTCTAGTAGGCATTCATTTGCAAAATAAATGATTAAACATTTAATCGTAGATAAATTATTACACTAAAATAGAGTTTATTTTTTTTATTATTAATTACCCAAAATATTTTCAATTAATAAGTAACCTTTCAATTTTTTACATTTTCGACAGTTTTATATATATATATATATATATATATATATATATAAGAAGTAATGTATTGCTTTCAGTAAATAAAAATGACCACTGCCTCTCTGAGCTTCAGATTTCTCAAAAAGAGGGAACTTACAAAAGATTTTTGTAAAATTTCTTTTTGTTTGGATATGCTGCTTATCGAGATATGTTGGATAGATTTGGTTTGATTAATTCAGTCTTGTATCCGGAGTGTAGGGCTATTGATGATGTGCGCCATGTCTTATACGCCTACCATAGGTAAGAAACTGAATTCATATCAAAGCTTTCTAGCTGCTTTGATATGAAGCAGCTAGAAAGCTTTCGAGGATCAATTCCGGTTTTAATATGCAAGTTAATTGGAAAACCCACGGAGAATGAAACACAATTGCTGGCTTCCTTAGATTCTTACCTCTGTGTAGGATGTCTAAGGGGGTCTGATGCTGTTAGAATAGACACCCGGATGTCTAGGGACCCGTCTGGGTGCTTACTTTGCAAAGATAGGCGTTTTAACATCGAGCCCCGTTATCTGAGATGTTCGCTGTTAGGATGAAAATTGATGCGTGAAGAACTCTGGGATGGAGCTGCAGTGTTGGAGGAGTTAGACATTGTCCTCGCTCACGAAAGCGGGCCAAAGCAGAGAGAGATAGGATCATTCCAGGCTTATTAAGTTTGTGAATCTGTTTAATCTGTTTTAAGTAAATCAAGAGGACTTTGACTAAATCGAATTGCAGGACAAAATTGTTGTTACGATCAACACTTATTTTATTGGTATGAGGATAATATTTTTGGTGTTTAAAGTCTCAATCACGTAATGATCTGAACGCATAATCTAATTGAAGTTAAATGCAGGAAGAAATTTTGTGTGAAACTTTCACTGTTAGAGGAAGGCGCGGTGATCGCGCTTTCAAGAATCGGTTAATTTGATAGTTGAGGGTTGTAAGATAAGGTAGGTGGTCATAGTTGTAACAAGCCATACGAAGGCGATAGTAGGATGTGTAAACACACTGATGAAATGTCTGCAAAGGCATTTTCATTTTCAATTTGGCAGATGCCAAATTTATAAATATGTTTTTATCAAGTTTAGAAGGTCGAAACGAGGACCTCCGGTAAAGCTCCCCGTGGCTTTGAACGGAGGAGGTGGTGTGGTGACCGGGAATGTCGCAAGGCGGTTGTTTTCCCCTACGGGGGTCAGAATATCCTTATAGAAGTATGTGAATTCCCTCCTTAATTTGTTTTATATCTCAACATAAGATTATTCAAAAAATAAAATCTAAAATTTTACACAGTTTTTGTATATCAACCGAGGATCCCGTTAAAATTTGATGATGATATTATAAGAGAATGAGGCAATATTTCTGGTAAGGGGATCATATCTTGCGTAAGTTTAGTGAAAGGATTACTCTGATGAAATTTGAGTACTTGAAACGAGAGATTAACATTTAACAAACATTTTCCTCATAATATATAAAGTGTTGTGGATTATGAATGTAAAGACGTAAGATTTTGAATGTTGTCTGCTTACAATAAATCAGAGAAAAAAAAATTATTTTATAATTTGATTTAAATCAGTATCGACATTATTAAGCGTTTCTTCATCTTTTACGGTTATTTTTTTTAATGGATTTGGGTATTAATTTTTATAAAATTAATACATAGAATAGCATTTAGAATGAGAAAGGTTAAAATGAATCCTTTAAAAAAAAGAAATAATGATTACTACAAATTACCATATTGAAGACTTCAGTAAAAAGAACTGGATGTCAAATATAATTACTTAAATTACTAGTTCCAATAAATATTTTACAGTAATGCTTAATGTTACATCATTACAGTTACTGGAATATAATTATTGCTAAAAACCAAAGCGTGATAGGAAACGTTTTTGCAGAATACCAATTGATGTATTTGAAGCTATCACTGCTTGCATTCAAAAAAATTTACTTAATTTGCACCGTAATTTTCTTCGATACTTCACAGAATTTTACATCTTTTTTAATGAATAAGATAAATAAATTAATAATTTTTATTTATTTAAAAAAAAAAAATAGTTTATCCTTAATATTACTTCAAACGAGTATTACATATCCAATGATTTCGTCGATTTAAGAATTGAAAAATTAGGGTTTTCATCCAGATGAAATCATTTATTATATTCACATGTGAAAAAAATCTATTACCAACCTGACTTTTTTGATGTGTTTATGCTCTTTTTTCTCTCCTTTTTTAAACAATTTTATTTTATTTTTCTTGATTACTTCTACTTTATAAAATTATCAGTAGCCTCTTGTGTTATATAATTATAATTAATATTATGAGACGTTAGTTCTCAGTTATTATCGGAAAGACAGAAAAAAATAACCTTCAGCTAGTGAACCGTTCTTTTAGTCGAAAACAAAAATAAGTAAGACAGTAGACTTGAATAATATCAAAAATTAAACGAAATAAAGTAATAACGTAAAAATATTATAAAATTAATATAATATATTCTGTACTATAATTTATATCACAGCAATTTTGTATTTATTTAATATCAATTTTTAATCTTTTTTTATTTTTTTGTATTTTTTTATGTTTTATATTATGTAATGGCATTTGAAAAACTCCGTATTATTTACAAAATTGGATTAATGTAACATTTATTTAGAAATTAAAAAAAAAAATATGTAAATTTCAAATATTTAAATCTAGAAAATTAAATGTTCATAATAAATAAATTTTCGGGGAAATTTATAAAATACAACAGTTTCTTCCATTTAAAGGTTGACTAAGTGAAAATATGTAATTAACGTACTAACATTTTCAAGTAATTATAAAAAAATAAATGGTACGTCTAGAAATAAAGACGTTTACTCTTTTAATTCATTCTTTGTTTCAGTAAATAATAAAAATTTCCACTTCATTGATATTTTGAAAACATGTATTAAAACAGCCATCAGAATTAGTTATAATGTTTTAGAACTAGTTATTAGTTATCCAATATTTTAGTTTACGTAGTAGTAATCTGTAAAAAAAAAAAATATATTTATTGTTTTGTAAAAGTTTTTCATTTTTGAAAAACTAGAATTAAATAAATGTATAAGTTAAAAAATAAAGTTCATCAACCTAAAGGGTTGGTTTATTGGTAAACTCATCGTCGTAAATTAGCTGATTTCGAAGTCGAGAGTTCTCAGGTTCTAATCCTAATAAAAGTAGTTGTTTTTTTTTAAATTTGAATAATATATCGTGGATACCAATGTTCTTTGGTGGTTGGGTTTCAATTAATCACACGTCACAGTACTGGTCGGCCTGAGTTTGTTCGAAATTACACATTTACCGGTACAGTTACGCTTTACTAATACGTCGCTAAATGATTTTATTGTTGACCCGGACTATAAATAAAAATATTATTTAAAAAATATATGGAAATGAATTTCAAGACTTTGACTGTTGAAAGAGTTTCACTCAAAAAGATTTTCTTTTAGCTTGTAATGAGAAATATATTTTCTAATTTTATTCATAGTTTAAAATAAATTTCTTAAACGATTAAAACACTCATTGTGCTAATTAAACAATCAAACATTTGTATTTGGATGAATGACTTTTAGTTTCAATAATTCCTAAGCATTACAAAACTTTGCTTAAATCAGTATTAATCAACACTTTAATTATTAACAAACATTTTGTGCTGTTTGTACTCAATCTCAAATTTTACTGTTTTAAAATTCAATGAAAATGATAAATTCATATATTTAAGCACATTGAACTTAATTTAAGTACCTATTTAATAGAAAGTATCAACCATATAATGACCAAATTACTTGATACGTCAACGTCAAGAAAATTTAAAAAGTATTAAAAATAATACATCAAACATAAACAATTTGTTTGCATATATTATAAGCGTTATAGACTATTGTAATTTATTAATAATTACGTAAAACACAATTTTCACTTAATATTGCATTGCCGGCCTCCGTGGCGCGAGTGGTAGTCTCCGCCTTTCACCCGGAGGTCCTGAGTTCGAATCCCAGTCAGGCATTTTTCATACGCTACAAATTTCCATTCCGGCTATATAATCCATAGCATTCGATGCCCACACATCTCATTAAATAATAATAATAAAAAAAAAAATATTGCTTGGATAATTAAACATGTTAAAATAAGTAAACAATAAAAATTATATAAAACACGAAAACACAGATTACCTAGTAAAAAAAAACTAATTCACTGATATTCGTAATAACACATTAGCTTAATAATAGTACTTTATAGCAAAATACTACTCGATCTATTTTCATAAAAATAGATTTTTGGTAATTATAAATACACACGTTCGTATTTATACAGTTTAAATATTATATTCTTCGGATGCGTTTGCAGAAAATCATAGAAATTACGATTTTAATCTTAGTGATCAAAATTAAGCTAATTATTTCACAATACTTTGTTATTATAGTTTTTTCTCATCTTCAAGGTCATTCTCAGGGATAAAGTTTATAAATATTTTGGTGTCCAGTTTTTTTGTATTTTAATAGGTATATGTGTGGGTGTGGTTATTTTTCATTTTGATAGAAACAATTGCAACCTTGATTACTCTTACTTTACGTTAATGTATTATTGCTTATTTCTTTAAAATATTTTATGATTATTATTTTTCATTTGTTTAGTGATTATATTTCAGATTTTTTTTTTCTGGAAGGTGGCTACTCATATTCTTCTTGGTTTGATTTTTTCTTTCATTTTTTCTTTTTACAAGATGCTTATTTTCGTTTCAGAACTTCTAAATCTTCTTCAGCATACTTTTATAATAATCGCTTTCTAGGATTTACTTTAAAAAGATATGTAAATGTGTTTTAAATTAGTTGTAGCGAAGTAATTTTTTATTACGACTTGTTTTCGATAGGAGTTTTCCAAATATATAAATAAATAAAGTAATATCCTAGATAAAATTTCCTATTCACTAAAATATGCGGACTAAATAAATATCTTTTATTGAGCGGCGGTCTTGAATTATATTCTAATTGAGGTTTATATTTTGTATCTTAGATCTTCTATTGTATACATTGTAATGTTTTAACACTTCTCTGTATAGACCAGGTATCTCCAAGGCATACACAAAGAAATGGGGACTCGTAATTGCCATTTCTCCATTTGTTTAATTTGCCTATTTTTATTTTATAAATAGAAATAACTATTTTTTTACTTTGTTGGCTATAGTCAGAACTTGATAAAAAGAAGCGTTTATATGATGTGAGACAACACTAATTACCTTTAAGAAATACAAGAGACAGTGGTTCATGTTTTACCACATTTATGTGATTAAAAACTATATGTTATTCGTTATTACACATCACTTATTAACAAAATTACTGCAGTGAAAAATCTCTATATGTAAATTTTACTTTTACTTCGTACTGATACATATTTGTTTTCTTGAATTCAGAATTTATGATGAATTAATAATAATCTCCAAACATTAATAATGATAAAAATAATCCCCTGAGATAGATAATTCTCACGTCCGGAAAACACCATCTACGTTCCGCGTCCAGGGCGGCAACAGCTGTACATATGTACAATATATATAGCTGGCTAACGGGGCTTCGAGTATTTTCTTCGGAAATGTAAACTTTTTTGACTGGCTTTCACCTTCAGGTCACTGTTTTGGATTGGAATTTCTTGGCCACCTGCAAATCAAGTACATTGAAAATTATTTGGAAAGGTATTTATAACATATTTAGAGCTGGCGATGTGGCGGCCAGGGTCGATGTTATTGCAAGTTTAATACAGACCTATCAGTTGTCCACATGCCCCCTGCGATGGCAAGCATGTAGCGAAGGTGCCCATATATCAGTTCATGTGTCAGTTCATGGGAACCCTGAAAGCTTTGGTGAGAAGAGGCCTGCAGTCAGTGCAGAGACTGAGCATCCGCTCTCTGCCAGGACATATGCCGGTTCCACCGGAGTACCAGATCAGACCTCCAAGGTTAGCAGTCCTTGAGCGGGGGTGTACCCGGTGGTTAGCCTTGCTACAGAAGGGATCAAACATAATACAACAACTTGAACAACTCAACGTGGCAGAGGGTGCACGCAAACACCCTAGTTTCCATACAGCCGATTCGTCAGAAGCGAAGAGCAAATGCAGTAAAGAGTCTAACAGAATTAGAAAAACAATGAAAGAATCACAAAAGTTTTGACGAAAGCTTTGTTTGGCAACCATGCGCCCAAACCGAAACATTTGGTTATTACGAGGGAGGATGACAACTTCCAGAAAGTCAGTCTATTCTTAATCGCTCGGAAAATCACAAATTGTGTTGTTCGTCCTGTCCAGGATATTCGCAAGACTTTTAATTGTTTGTACATCGAGACTGTAAACGATAGTCAAAGCGTAAAGGTTCAAGCTTTTAAGAACATTGGTGAGTTTCTGTGTCTGTTCAACCATACAGTACGCTTAACTTGTCGAAAAGAGTTGTTGTTTGCTGTCATCTTCTTAATTCTACTGAAGAAGAAATAGCGGAGGAAATTTCGAGTCAAGGAGTCATTCAATGTCACAGGTTAAACATAACGAGAAACGGTGAGGTTCTTCCTTCAGCGTCACATGAGTTGACCTTCAGTAGGTCCAATCTGCTTGAGAAAGTACGTGCTGGCATACATCGGCTAGAATTACAAGCATTCATCCCGCAACCTATGCGATGTTTTAATGCCAACATTTTGGACACACTGAGGTCAGGTGTGAAAGGTAAGAAATCTGCTTGTGTGGAATGGAAATACACGAAGGCGATCTGTGTAAAATCTTACAGTTTGCATTAACTGCTAAGGGCACCACAACTTTCGATCAAGAAACTGCCCGGTTTATTAACTGGAAATGGCCATTGAGGAGGTTAAAACCCTCAGGATAACTTAACGCTCAGGAGGTTAAAAAGGTAAGCATCCTGAGACGAGGAAAATTGTCAGCAATAGAACACCTCTACCGACAACGACTTATGCAGATGCGACTGCTGTCCTTTCCTCATCTAAATTAATATAGAGCAGTTGCTTACAACGCTTGCACTAAGTCTTGCTAGTATAATAGAGAAGAAAATCATTGACACTAAGATTGAATTTAGTCAGCGAAAGGAACCATTAAAACCTGTGAAGACTCATCCCCAGATGGACATCGTTGACACAAGGATAGGATCTTCTCGAGGAAAAGTAGCAACAAATCCCGCAATGGTAAAACTACCAATTGATGTTGCGCATAAGAATAAAGGGACACCTGATAAAGCAAAAAACATCCCTCCTTAGAACAGTCAAAAGGCAAAGGAGGGTGTGGTAAGAGTACAGAAAAAGTCTGAAATAAGTGCAATGGAGGTGCAAGTAAAAATATAGCAAGAACCGGATACAGACGTCATAGAACCCGCACCTATTAAACCTCCAAATTCCCAGAGGACACCTAGGGAGAAGGCAAGTTCTTTAGCTGCCCCAAGTAAGCCTTTGGAGATAGAGTCGAGTACTTCAGCAGCCGAAAGTATACCATTGGAGATCGCATCAAGTGTAGATTTAGTAACAAGCATGTTAACTGTTCCGTCTAAACTGTCGTCACCTGATGTCAGCCATAGAACATTACTGGTGTTGAAAGGGAGGAAGATGCCACATCCTAGCTCTCAAACACTTTGTCCTCAGAAGTTGAGGCAGTAAGGAGAATGAAAAAAAAGATGCAAGATAATTTGGCCGAAAGGAAAGCCTAGGAAGTAAAGAAACGTGATAAGTTTTAGAATCAAGAATATTACCGTTTGTGTTTCAGTATTTGAGTTAAAAATCCAGAATTAGTTAACAATTTTTAGTTTCACTGAATGTGTGAAGTAACTTAAGTGTTATTTTCTTCTTTTTCTTTCTTTTTAGAATGGAAAAGGTTAATTTCCAAAGTAGTCGATGCCCCTAAAAACAAATTTTTGAGGATTTTGAGCTTTTTTGGACACTTTTACTACAGTCGATTGCAATCAAAAGGAGGGGTGCACAACTATATGTTACAACTGTCCTAAATCCAAAATTTCAACATTCTGTGGCTAATCGTTTTTATGTTATGCGAGATACGTTTATACGTACAGAAGTCAAGCCGAAACTATCAAAATTGATTCAACGATGGTCAAAATGGATATTTCCATTAAAATCTGAAAATCGAAATTTTTCAGGATTACAATACTGCAAGGAAGTAAAAGAATGATTACATTCATAAACTATACTAAAATTAAATCAAAATAATAAATCAATAATTTCTGACTTGTATTAATACAGAATTTTTTCATATTTTATATTTTATTTTATTTTCCTAATATATATTTGTTATGTGGCTTGTCAAATATCTTGTAAATTTTATTTATTTGCGTTTTAATTTTATACGATACAAAATGAAGAATAAGAATTATGGTTAAATGCTCTACCAAATAAATTTCTATAACATGATTACTGAGTCTGGGGAGTTTAACCAAACTTTACCTAAGTTAAATGAAATAAATCCATCTCATACATATGCGCGCTCAGTATTTGTCAAATTTATGTGCACGTAAGTAAAAAATAAATAAAAAATTTTATTTTATATAATTAAAAAAGTTTAAAACTTTTCCATCGAATAAGGACACGCCAATTAATATATCTTTCAGTGAATTAACGAAATCATTCCTTTATTTTCTATATTATTAAAGGTTACAAATTCGAATGCTTACATAATGTTGCCTTCCAACAAGACTAAGCCTCTTTATACATATCGAGTGATAGATTTTTAAAAAATAGCAACTTAAAAAAAAAAAAAAGAATAAATAACAATTTATAATTAACGACTAAATATTTACAAGATTAAAAACTGATCTAGGAACGTTTCTTCGATAACAAAAATTGATTTTAACTATGATAAACTCTTTCAACAGAATATTGTACCTCATTATGAACAAAAGATGTGCGTGGCCGTCATTAGATCCAATATTTTAGAAAAAAGTTTAAATTAAGAACAATGATTTAATTTTTTATTAATCTGATCGAAACTGGCTTTGAAACTAAGAGTACGACGTGAATGAAAGTTAATAAAGTACCTTTTTTACGATTAATATATATATACACAGGTGATTCAAAGAAACGGGAAATTTTAAAAATTAAATAACGTTAATTAAAAATTTATTTTAGAAAATGAATTTTATTTCATGTAATTTTACAAATGTTGCCATTTTAGTATACATACATTTTAGTTTATTTTTTAAAGATGACATGTTGCAGGTGACCTCCTCTTCTACGTAAACACTCACAAAGTCTTGTATAAATATAATTCACCTGAAATCATCCAATCATAGTTTAAATAACTTGCTTAGTGACTTTTCTCCCACACTACTTGCATAACTCGTTTCCGTAAATAATGTGCTTCATTAAGAAAAAAGAAATAAATATTTGAACCAAAATTTACTATCAGTATACTAATATACTCGGAATAATAGTGGTTCAATAATGTATCCGTATTATTAGCTAGTTAAATATTAACTAATATTGAGTTTTATTATACTCTATCATCAAACCCCATTTATTATTCGACTGGCAAGAAAGGACTGTAATGTATTTAGGGTATATGTATTCTTTTCCACTGTAGCAGCTAAACGGCTGAACCGATTTAGATGTTTGACCTCACGGTACAATCTATACATTACCGGGAGTATCATAGGCTCTCTCCATCACTCGCTCTCTCTCTCTCTCTCTCTCGCTCTCTCTCTCTCTCTCTCTATACATATATATATATATATATATTTATTTAAACATATATATACAATAATTATGTTTAAATAGATTTAAAAAATTTGAAAAAGTTAGTCATACTGCATAAAAACACGCTCTTTAGTTAACCTATATCAGTAATCTATCCTGTATTAGAGCAATTTTTTTTGGGCAGTCGTGTTATTTAATTTTTGATATTTATCTCTTGTTTTACTACAGTTGAAACATATCTAAATTACAGGTTGATTTTTTAGTCCTGTTACCCAATTGTTAATGTCTGGTAATTTTTTTCTAAGAAAGGGAAATTTTGTTTTGTGACACGAAATTGGTAGGGCTACTCAACCTGTATAAATACGGCAGTGTGAGTTGATTCTCCTTGAGCTGTGTAAACTATTGCGCCACTTCTGGTCATGTTACGAACAGAATATCTTTTTCCATTTTTTCCATAGAACAACGAGTTTTCATTCTTGAACAATATTTTGCTACGAAATCGTACGCGAGTGTAAAAGATTCATTTCAAATTAAATTTGTTGGTGTTCCTCCACCAGAAAAAATGTCAATTTCTAGGCTAGCAAAACGATTTCGAGAGACAGGTGTTTGCGTCAGAAAACGTAGTGGTCGACCAACTCGCTTGACAGATGACGTTTTAGAGAATGTTAAAACAAGATTGCTCAATTCTCCAAAGAAACGTTTACCAAAAATTTCCACGCAAGTTGGTTTGTCATATTCTAGTGTTCAGAAAGCTGCTAAAAAATTGAAATTGTATCCTAATCGCGTACGATTAGTCCAAGAGCTTCAGCCTCCAGATTTAAACAAGCGATTGCAATATTACCGTTGGTTTAGGTCTCTCGTAAATGATAACGGAATCGATTTTTTAAACACAGTGTACTTTAGTGATGAAGCTTGGATCCGTCTCGATGGTTATGTGAACAGTCAAAACTGTTGAATTTGAGCGGTTGAAAATCCTAACGCTTTACAAGACATCCTGAAAAAATTGGTGTGTGGTGTGCGATATTTCGTCATCGTATAGTCGGACTCACATTCTTGGAATAGACAGTAAATGGTGAAGTATACAGTAACATTGTGCGCCAATTTGTGTCTATCCTGGAACCTCAAGAATGGTATTACTGGTTTCAGCAAGACGGCGTTACATGCCACACGTCTCGACGAACCATGGATTTTCTGCAAGAGTTCTTTGATGATCGAATAATAACCTCACATCTCCTGACTACTTTTTATGGAGCTATATTAAGTCCGAGGCCTTCAAAAACAATCCTCACACCATTGAATAATGTAAAGTCAATATTACAGACTTAATCACGAATATTTCCAATGCAACTCTTAAAAAGGTTTCTGGTAATATGCTGAAAAGAGTCCGTGCAAGGGGTAGGAATTTTGAGCATATTCTTTAACAATTATGTAAGTAATAGCTTTTTATTAAATCTCTTTTGTAAGTAACAAATACATTTTTTTATTCCACCTAAATTTCCCTTTCTTAAATTACATTTAAAATTGAGTACCTGGACTAAAATATCCCTCTATATCTTTGTACATAAATTCTTCTAAAATCAATAACAAATATATACGCAGTTTTGTAAAATTACGTTAATAGAACAGAATATCATGTTATAAAAAATAGTAAATTTATACAGTTATGTGACAATTTTAACAAAAAAAAATCCTGTTTGTGTGAGCATCTGTTTGTTCATTCGCACACATAAATGCAAGTGTATGTTTAGTGTAAAATCTTTTTAAATATTTTTTGAAATATGATACTTTACTTGATAGGTGTTAAAGATGTATATTAAATTTCTTTCTTCGAATTAATTTTAATATTAAATAAAATACTAGTTTTATAATGTAAATTAATGTAAAATATTATGTTTATCACATATTTGAACGATTTCATCATCGCAGTGTTTATTATACTCACATATATATATATATATATTTTTTTTTTTTTACCTTAATACAATTGCAACTAGGACATTACAATTAAATATCTGATTTAAAATAATAATTATTATTAAATAGATGGGATGGTCCGACAATAAATGAAATGTATGTAACTGAATGTATCGTGTAGAATAGACATTAGTAGTAGTAGCTAGGCTCGCTGGCATCTGTTGCATGAGTGAGGGTGGAGCTGCTATCAGATGTGGTAACCTGCCTCAGTTTACCATTAGTTCCTTTCTACCAGCTCGTTTTAGCTTATATTAGTCTTCTGGATCTATTTGTGTCAAGGCAATATACGCTCAACTTTGCTATTCCATATAACTTATTTACTGTGGTACTGATATTATTAGTATTATTATATTTGTTTTTGTACTTACATGTGCATCAATAAATATACCGTGGTTTATATTAAACAAATTGGAATAAAACGAAGACTGCGATTGTAATACAAATGTTTAATACTAAATGTTTAAGTCTTAATAAATTACATGATTAATATATGACTAATAAGAATATTACATGTATACATAGTGCCTATAAATGAGTATAATTTAATTAAAATATAATTTTACGTGAAAAGTTTCTTATTAACAAAATAATTTAACATATAAAATATTTTGAATAATTGAACGGAAAAAAAAATCAGAAATTATAGTCTTAATTAGAACGAACTGGAAAGATGAAATTTGTAGTTTGAATAAAAAAAGACAAATGTTTCCTAATTAATCATTGCTTTAAAGTTGGCCTTTATGAAAATAGACAAAAATGATTATTAAAAATTAATATCTTACCAGCAGTTTTCTTATTTTTCCTCCTTAAATGTTGTACATTTATAAAATCATGTAAATTATAGTGAAAATTCTAAAAAAAAAATCTGATGGGAGCACCATAGACTTCCTTGTACGCCTATTAAATTACATATACATATTTTTTTAAAGGGAAAAGTTAATAAAATTTTTATTTCATTTATAACTTCTGATATTTTTTTTTTATTGTTATTATTGAATTATTATTTATCGGATATTTTTTTTACAATCAGAGGTTAATAATGATTAATAAATCAATATATTTAATTTAAAAAAATAAATAAATATGAAGATGAATTCTGATTCGAAACGATGTGCCTTCTCCTTGTAAGATCCAAATATTTCCTTAATTAAAATTTCGTTTGGCTATAACTTTGGAACTAATGAAAATAATTACCAATTATGATATATCGTTAAGAAGCACTCAATGAGGCCTAATTACTGCACTTAAGAAAAAGTCCAAAATCCAAGTTTTTTGGATTTTTGGCTTTTTTGGACACACACTAGATGTTACAACAGTCCTAAATACAAAATTTCAACATCCTATAGCTAATCGTTTTTGAATTACGCGAGATACATATGTAAGTAGAGATGTCATGCCGAAACTAGTCAAAATGGATTCAGGGAGGTCAAAATGGATATTTCCGCTGAAATCTGAAAATCGAAACTTTTCGCGATTACAATACTTCCTTTACTTCGTACAATGAAATAAAAATTAGTTGTTTGAGTAACTTATTTTTTTTGTTTTCCGAAGCAGAGGAAAAAGCTCTGCCATCCGCCGCCAGGCCCGCTCTGTCGGCAAGTGCAGGGCTCTCACCCGCTAAAAGATTTCCTCCTTTAGTCACGCATGGGACTGACCTAATCCACATGGTATATACACAGCCCCTGCGTAATCACTCGGGCGCTCTTGTCACCGAATTAGAATAGCCAGAGCGATGTCCCCAGGGGATCATCGACGAACGACAACTCCGAGGAACCCCCGCCGACTATCCCCTAAGGCTGGCCGCCCATAGCCATCCGGCATTGGTCTCTCTGCCTCAAGTCAACAGCAGTCTTCCAGTCTGCCTACCCCTCTCTACTGCTCCCTTGTTTCTAATTATGGCTGAAACCGCAGTCGTTACTATTCAGCTCTCGTATTCCTGAAAAAGATACGTTTGTTTTTTTATTTTTTTACTCTACTTCTTCATAAATATTATAACATTCAGAAATATGAATGAACCTTCCTGTTCCTTACAAATGTAAGGGACAAGAAGGTATTATTAATCACTTTTAATTCCAGGTCCTCATTTCTCTGAAACTCTATATAAATAGATTCAATTATTACCTATCTACATTACCGTTTTTTTATATATTAGTCAGCTTTATATCTTTATACGCATGTTACCATCAATATTAGAACTAAGTTATATAGAATTAACTGGTACATTCTGATTTATGTTTTCCATCAGTCTTTAATATTTAAAAACTGAGTTTTCATTCTGAAAATTCAATTTAAAATTATGAAAGTTTGTCTTTTACAATGAAAAAATTATTAATGTGACACACTCATACTAGACTGACAAATTTAAAAGCTATAATCACATTATTTAGATGAGAAAACCTCTTCTACTTTCCGAAAAACGTAGCAAAATATTTTGGGTATTTAGACAGAAACACTGAAATAAAAGTAATATGAAACGATAAGTAAAGTACAGAAGATTATTAACAAGTAATGCATCTTCAAATCCCAGTTAGGCATGGCATTTTTCATATGATACAAAACATTTATCTCATTCTCTGAATTAATACCTTACTATGGTCCCAGAGGTTAAAAAAACAAAAAAAAAAAATATAGTTCTATTATAATTAATATAGTTCCTTATGAAATAAATTTAAAAAAATCGTTGTATCTGCTGTATGAACAACAGATATTACCGTTGATCGCTACTTTACCTATAACAATAGAATACTAGCGCGCGTCAATCAGAATACTAGCGCACGACTTAAACCACAGACGGATTGACTCAAAAGAGGTAAAATTGAAGTGCATTTCTCTCGTCCTTCAGTCAACAGAAGAGGGTTCTTATATTAGGATCTTAATTACACTGATAAACATAATTTTTGTTTCCTAATATGCGATACATGATTTCAATCTACTTTTTGATGATGAAAACGAATATGAACTCAGAATGTTTCTATTACCCGCCATTTTTTGAAAATGTTTCAAATTCTTTTCATTTTTCAACGTATATTTAGCATTTTAAGCTCCTATATTGTATTTTGTTAGCACATTTTTTATAGTTTATTTTTGTTAACATAATTTGTAAGCTATATATAAACAATACTAGACAATGAATTAAATCATGTTATAGTTACATATTATGACATCAAATCTAATACTGAAGACTGAGTCTTCATGGACAAGATTAATCATGTCTGTGTAGATCAAAACATGTAGCTGAAAACACATCTGTGTTGTTTGTTTAAGCACTGGATTTAGAAATGAATTAATTTTGTTCAGTCTTATTGCTGTCTTAAGTTTGTTAACAGTGCAGTGTCAGAATGCCTTGAAATTGTGTAAATGATGTGGATTCCTTTTTTTTATGTATGTGGTGAGTTTACCGTCAAATCAAATGGAAAAAACACTACACCTTTAATTAAAAAAGTAATTTGTACTTTCAGTGTAAAATTGGTGATCAGTATAAGACGTGGGCTCCTCATATAGTATGCGCTAATTGTTCTGTATATTTAAGAGGATGGCTGAAACGATGGCTCAAAAGGCTTTGCCATTTGTTGTACTTATGGTTTGGCGTGAACGAAAGGATCATGTGACCGATTGTTACTCTTGTTTAGTAGTAAGTGGAATTTCTAAAAAAAACTAAACATACTGTAAAATATTCTTCATTGCAATCGGCAAACAGGCCTGTATCTTACAGTGAAATTATACCAGTTCCTGAGCCACATGTGAATGTATGTTTCGAAAGCAGTGATGAAGAATCTGGCAGTACTGAAGAAGACAACAATGATTTTGATTTTGAATTATCTTCCAATAAGTTCCATGCTATATAACAAGATGAATTAAGTGAATTGATTATGGATTTAAATTTATCAAAAAATCAAGGTGAACTGTTAAGATCATGACTGCAAAGTTGGAATTTACTTCAAAAATATACAAAAATGTCGGGCTTTCAATGCCGACAAAAAGAACTTTCTAAGTAATTTATTGATGAAAATAGTTTGGTTTATTGTACAAATATTGATGAGTTTATGTTACACTCAGGATTACTTCGTAAACCTGTGGACTGGCTCTTTTTCATAGATTCGTCCAAGTATAGCACCCAACGGTAATATATATCCTTCCATGCTAATCACTTATGGTATTAATTTGAATGAGACATACGATGTGATAAAAGACGTTGTTGAAAAAATAAATTATGTAAAACATAGCTCAAACATATGTGATGATTTGAAAATTACAGCTATCTTTTTAGCATGCAGGTAGACTAAGTACATGTGTTTTCTTTGCGAATGGGACAGCCAAGCTAGGGATAAACATTAGTTTACCAAAGAGTGAAAGAAGCGTGATAACTTAACTCCAAATGGAATAAATATTATTCAGACCCCTTTGTTGAACCAAAAAAATTACACCCTCACCATAACAAGCTAGAACTAATGAAAAATTTTGTAAAAGCAATGAGGAAGGATAGTCCCGGATTTTTGTACATCAGGCAGAAATTTCCGAATGTAAGTGAAGGAAAAATTAAAGAAGGAATATTTGTCGGTACTGAAATAAGTGACTTGGTCAAAAATGATGTATTTAACTTAATGTTAAATAATGTAGAAAGTGCAGCTTGGGCTTCATTTAAAGATGTCTGCAAAACCTTTCTCGGGAAACAACGATCCGACAATTACTAAGATATTGTTAATCAACTTCTTACTTCATACAGAGCTATGGGATGTAATATGTTCTTTAAAATACATTTCCTCCAGTCACATCTGGATTTTTTCCCGGACAACCTGGGAGGCGTAAGTGACGAACACGGTGAACGTTTCCACCAAGACATTTCGGTGATGGAAAGCCGCTATAAAGGGAAATGGAATACTAAACATGTTAGCCGATTACTATTGGACATTAATTCGGGATGTGCCTGACGCTATTTATAAAAGAAAAGCATCAGCGGAATCATTTTAACACAGGTGTGGTTATACAAAATTATAAATTTTACAGATTTTACCTATATTTTCCCTTAATTTTTTTGAGGCTTTATTTATTTAAAACTAAGGGTGGTAGAAAATTTGTATTTACAGATCTGTAATGTAAGGAAAAAGCAATTTAAGAAATGATAACACACTTAGAGAAACATTAAAAAATTTTTCTATCTGTGTTATTAAGAGTCCAAAGAAAACATTATCCATTATTTACATAAAATCAACCAAAAAAGCTACACGAATGGTTGATCTCCGTAACATGGTACTAGGAAAATTTGCAACGGGAGAAAAACAGATGTATATCACAATTGTTATGAATAGAAAAAAGCTTTATCAAAGAAAAGTGCAAAGTAGTATTGTATTCAGATTAAAAGTACATCACTGAAATAGTATATATGCAGGGGTTAATAGCCAAGAAATGATACTGAAAAAATAAAATACAGTTTCTATTGAAACGGTTTTTGAGTGTACAATTGTAATTTACATATTTCAGATAATGATTAGTAAAGAAATATCATTGAATTAATTAGTGCTACAGGAAGTAAATGAAATTAAAGTATTTGTGTGAAACGGATTTAATTCAATAATGTAAAATTAAATGATATTGAGATAGTCTTTGATTAGCTTAAATTTACCCAAAAATAAGTTTTTAGTTATATGAAAATGGCCAAATTTTTGCCTGTTTTTGAATCATGCAGTTGTTGTTAAATTATAAACTATTAACCGTTATCAGTTATTAACGTTCTAGCAAAAATTTGTAAGAAAATTCTCTTATTATAAAATTTGGAGGAAAATTAAAAACTATATCCATCATTCAAAAGGTTTATTCATTTTCGGACCACCGTTACAAACTTATTGTGATTTACCGAAGATATCTCTTCTAACGTTGAGAGGGGTGTAGTGTTGGTGTGCTTGACTTTAGTGTAGTGTCGTATGCCGTAAAAAAAGTTCCTTCTCACCTTTTTGGATAACACTTTTAACACTTCTGGTGTTTCGTAATCAAAATTTGATGCACTGGTTCCTAAGTTTTAATTAATAGTTTACTGTCGTTTGTTTACGTTACTCTCATCATCTTATAACCGCTGTTAACGTATATATCTGCGTTATCATAACTTTATGTTGTACAGTTACAGATATATTTAAATAAATTTTATGAATAGTGTTTTGTGAATAATTTATCTCTTAATGCTAAAAATGTAAATCTGTTACATTTAGTTTTCTTGGTGGAATGAAAAGCTAACGTATTTAATTTTTTAAATATATATCTTCATGTCATAAAAGAAGTAACGTTTTTCGGTTTTATTTTGATAACTGCTTAAAATTTAATGTTGCTGTGTTCATTCATTCATTAGAGGTGCTGAAAGGATGTCGGGATCTATTATACTGTCTTCTAAACATGAAAATGAAGCAGATATTGTTTTTGATTTTTATTAGGAAATAGTTGGAGTATGTCGTCCAAGTTTGGTACCCATTTTCACTGATAACATAATTGGAATGGTAAGGAATAAGAATAAATTTTTAGGATTTATTATCTTTTATTATACTACCAGGTATAATAAAAAGTATGATTATACTACGAGTATGATCCACATCTAGGATATCAGAAATATGTTTATTTTATCTTCTCTAAAGTAAAAGAGAACATACTACTCTATTGTCGCGGCTCGACCAGGTTTTATTAAATACAAATTTTTATATCAATACAATTTATTAGTTTAAGAATATAGAAATAAAACAAATCAATAATAATAATAATTTAAAAAAACAATAATAATTGTAATAATAATCAAAATAATAATAATTAATAAATTGAGTGTCAAATAATATTTGAAATAAGAACAGGATTTGTTTAAAAGTACCTGTTTAAATCATAAAAACTAGAATTCAGCCCATTTACTGAAGACATTATAATAAGTAATAATATTAACACCTTTAACAATTAGTATTGTATTAACAACCAGGTAAGATTAGACCAGTCTAAGGTTCATGCGATTCCATTCACTGTAAATACCTTTCCTGTTTACAATAGAAATAGCCTAATCATTTAGGAATGAATTTAATACTTTCACTTTCACATTGGTCTAATAATAACGCACCGAAAAACATCCAGCATTCATGCACTACCACACTGGAATGTTTTTGATGTCACTTTTTTCTTTTACACCCCCACTCCCCAAACCGGACCCACAATTAAGTATAACGCAGCCCAGGGGACTGTTCTTTGACTCTAACGGGCCTTCCTGCCCGCCAACTGAACACCCGGCAAGGCAGGTCGGCCCACCGATTGGCTCTTTTAGTTCATGCCTGCCTTTAACACGCAGCGAGAAGATTCCAGATCCAGGAATCTAATAATCTTCATCCCTACACCAGGGGCCGGGTCTCGGTCTTTTGGGATTTTAATGCCTCAAATGGGAAGTGTCCAAGGAGACCCTCTCCATCGGGACTCTGGTCTTGACTCCCAATAAAAGATGTCAGGTTCAGACGATCTTCGTCACAGTAAAAAGCGTTGTGACGTCACTTAGCCCGTTGTTACTGCACGCTGACTGATAACCCCGTCTCACAATCGCAGCACTGTTATAAATGCTTCGTACTGACGTTCCCCCTGATCCGAACAGTCTTACATATCCTGACATGCAGAAGTGTCGTGAGAATTATCGTCCCCGCCCTTAAATTTTTCCATAAATTCTTACTCTGGTCCGGTAACCCTTCTTATTGAATAACAGCTGTTGCAGGGGTACCATTGACAGCAATTCAAAGAACGAAGGGTAAAAGGACCAGTTAGCCTGAGAAAAGAATCCCTTATACTACTCTTCTGTATTTACCCATAAATATTTTCACATATTTTCTTTTTAATTGAAAGGAATCCGTTATTCCGGTCAGTTATTCAGGCTTGTTACAGTATGTTAGTTTTTCAAAAATCTGAAACGGGTATTTGGATATATCTGAAATTCCTTTAGCGAAATTAAAAATTAATAAATTTCATGTCATCAAGCGCTAATTTTAAATTATTTCTCTCAAATTCAACAGTTATTCATTATAATGAAGTTATTAAAATAATTTATTTAATAAAAATAAACGATGAAAACGTTTTTTATACAGAATTGTTAATTTTTTTAAAAAGATTTGTCAATCTTATAGTCACTGAATAACTCTCGTTTAATTTTGCTGATATATTAATTTTACTATGTTTGTTTGATTACTAATATTTTTGCCCCTTGTTCATTAATATTTTTTTTTTTTTAATTTTATAATTTTATATTCTTATCTGTTCTCTTCATTTTAAATATATTATTTAAATTGTGTATCAAAATAGGTCTTTACGTGTTGTTGCTATTAAATAAATAAGTATGAGTTATTTGTCAATCGTAGACACTAAATCCTACGAATTAAAAGTAATAATAATAATAAGAAAGTTATTATGAAAAAAAAAAACAAGAAGTATTGATTTTTGAAGAAATTCTTTTCAACTTAAGTGAAATGTTTTATGAATAATTTTGTCGGTGGATTAGAAAAATAAAACTGTTTATTTCAATAATTTTCTTTAACGTTCATCCTGTCTTAGTAACGGCAACAATTTTAATTACCTAACATCAAAGCTGAATTTGTTTTTTAACTCGGTCAATAAATTGAATAGTTTAATTTTCAATTGTAATTTTTCCAAAATGGTAATAAATTACTCTTCTCGAATTATTCAACTCTAACAGTTATATAAAAGAAAAGAGACAGCTTTCGATGAGTCGATTTTACGCTGTTTTAACAATACTCACACATCTTTCGATCTTGAAAATAACAGTTAGTACCGCTTTTTCAATCGACTGAAATACTGTATACTTATTTACAAGTCAATTATGGTGGTCGACACCACCCATAAAGTCGATACATAGATGCTTTGTATGAGGTTATTGTACTTGTAGTTTTGTTTTTTTTTTTTTTTTGCTTTTTTTAACTTCTCCATCCACTGACCTTTAAACTTCATGGTGTAGTAACGTTGACATTATATTTCCAGTCATAAATATTTGCTTCAAGATACATTTAATTACAAGAGAAGATCCACTTTTAAAAGATTTTTATAAAAAAAATATATTATAATAACAATAATTTTATTTTTCAAAAATTAAGAGAAATTCATTTCATGAATAAATTTATATGAAATTAAAATGTTATTAGTAATTTTTTTTGTAATTTTCAGCTATAAAAATTGATTTATTGGATACATAATGTAAATTATTTAAAGGCAATAAGCCTAAATTAATCTAAATGAAATTCTTTTTATAATCAATATCTTTATGACAATAATAACCACCATAAGTTTCTTTGACGTAGCGGAAATAATGTTTCATAAAGAGTAACAACGGTGAAATGGATGATATTTTATATATTTCTTCCTTTTACAAAATTGTATCAAAATTTGAACAATTTGAGTACTCATAAATAGGAAAATAGAGTAATTTCCTCTCCCTCTCACACGATGTATTTTTCAATAAATGTTAATCAAATAAATAAATCCACTAACATTGATGACTTAACGTAATTCCGAAATTGCAACCATTTAGGAACTATGAAAAAACCAAGAATAAAAGAAAATATTTTCTTAAAACCACTAGAAACTTACAGCTTCAAGCTATAGCTTATAGCTTATATCTTTCTAAAATAATTGAATTTACCGGCTGGTTTCAATTTTCTAGTAAATCATTTCATTTTTCTTGCAAGCTACATTCTACCCCACCGTACAAGTCTCTGATCTGGAGATTTTACGTTTAGTGACATTATACTTTTTTCACTAAAACAAAATTAGTTTTATTTGTCTTGTTTTTTTGCCATCCGGAACCAGACCCCCAATTAACTATGAACACGGTTCCGGGAGGTGCCTTTGCCTCTAGTCGCCGGACGAGGGAAACGCCAGATCCGGCTATGCCGTTCCCGGCCTCCATCACCTAACAACCGTGACTCGGTCCTTTGTGCTTCGCCTCTAACAGGGGCACTCCCGGAGGGACGCCCCGTCGGGACTCAGTCTGTTAGCTCAGGGGCTCGAGAGTCCCCGCACTTCATCGCCACCGTCCACCCGTGCAAGCAAGGGCGAACGGCAGCTCCGTACGGAGCTGTTCCTCACCCCCTCACTCCCGATATTTCAGTTGCAGTATTTCCGACGCAAACCCCGTCACAGTGTCGAAGTCCACCGAACTTCGTAATATCGTTCCAACGACGGTCCTCACCTCGAGATGTCCAGTTACAGCAGTACAGTCACGGCGTTCCTCGTCCCACCACGGGCACTGGAATATCACGTGTTCCGGTGTGTTATTTACCTTTTTTAGACGTGTAAAACTACACATTATAAAAACTACACAAAAAAAATATCAAAGTAAAAATATCAAGAGCTTTTTAATAAAAGTAATGGAGGTTGATTTTTCGTTCCTGATAATCTACTTTTTAAATTACCTATCTAAAATAGTGTCCTGTCATTCATTGTGTCTGTGTCGATTCTAATATTTTCCGTGTACCTATAATGTTTATCATCTTATTTGCTAAGATGTTTTCCGTCTTAGCAAGTCAATGATCTGTTAATTTAATCTGCTATCACCCATCCTGTGAATATGTCCATAGAACTTTATTCTTCATTTCCTCATAAAATCTGTCAGTTTTTCAACTTTTAATAGTTTTAGATCTTAGTTCTTACTGTTAGAGCCTAGTATTTTCCTCAGAATTTTCCTTTCAATATTTATTTTATTTTTTAAGTACTCCAATTCTTAGTTAGTTAAGATAAGTGTTAACTTAACTAGGGTTAGTTTAAGTGATTCTGCTTTGTAAAGTATTTCAGATCTAACCACTGTTTGATAATGTCTCAATTATTTGTGCATGATATTGATTTCTTGATATATATGTTTCTTGTAATGTAAAATGCTCTTTCTATTTTTTGTAATCTAGTTTCTATCGTTATTCTTTCTATTATGGTGTTCAATATCTGTTATCGAAGGTATTTAAAGCATTGGTTTTAGATATGATTTATAATTTATTTTAAGGTATAGAAATACATCGCTGACATTTATCATGAACTGTGTTTTTCCAAAAAAAAAAAAAAACAGTTCATATTCTGGCTACTTATTTTTGAATTCTGTAGTTAGTTCTTGTGCATTTTCAAATGAGTCTGTAATTAACTTCATGTCATCTTGGAAAATTAGGTAATCAACCGTCAACTTATTTCAATTTATTCCAAGTTGTACGCCCTTAAAATTCTCCATTTTCTAACCACCTTCTGTAATGCAGACTGGAAAAGGAGGTTGGATAATCCATCTTGTTTTACATCTGATGTTATTACAAAATTTTCCAAGAGTTCCTCCATTAATTTTACTTAAGATATAATAGAGATATATATTTTCTAATGTTACTTTAATTATTTCAGTTGTTTTATTGTCCAGTATCAAATCATTAAGAATGATGATTAGCAAATGAGTTATAAGTTTTGATTTATTTAAACTGTGGTAATCAGTCATATTCCATACCAGCCTAAGAAATATTCTTAAAAATATTATTTTATTAAAAGGAAAGGAATTAAAATAAGTGTGTTAAACTTCTTGAGTTTTATTTGTCAGTTATTACAACTAAAAACAATCTCATAAATTTATCAAAACTTCTTACTTTATTTTATATAAAATTATATAGCCATTTCAGTTCCAATGGAACTATTTTCACTAATAACAATCAGTATTATTGAAATTAGGAAAAGAGAACATCTCGTTTCTGCGACGATCTACATATTGATCGTCGAACGTTGAACACGTTGTACGATGACCATGTAGATTGTCGCAGCAGCTACATGTTCCTTTCCGTACTTCAGTAATACTGATTATTACTACTGAAAATGGCCCATTGTAACTGAAATGTTTATATAGTTTTATATGAAATAAAGTGCCAATTTTTGGAAAATTTATAAAGTGTTTTTATTTTAAGAAAAGTGGTTTGCATTTATTAAACCAATTTATTTATTCTTTTATGTGTATATAAATTCGGTATTCCAATAAAGATGAAGGTAATATGTAGTTAACAAAATGTTAACACTTATTTTTCCCTCAAAAAATGTTTATTGAGTATACATTTACTTTGTCGATAGTAGAAGTTTTAGAATAAAAGCTATATTTCCAACTCCAAATATCATTTGGTAATGATTTTTTAAAATTTTATCAATACAGAATTATGGTTATAAAATATATAATACTTAATGTAAAATTTGTTTTTGAAAATAACAGTTAAATTATGGACAGATATGATTGTTTAGAACAATTTATTATAGAATAAAAATAAAGATAAATGTTTATGTTATGAATCGTTAGTCAAACTAATGATTTATAGTAGTCCATTTCTTTATGGATGAAAAAACATGTTAGTATTTCGATTATCTCGTCAATTAAGTCGAAATATTCTGTCGTATCTAAGAATTATTATATTTATTATTATTATTTAAAATTATTTAAGTTTTATAATAATTATTTAAATTTCAAAAATTACTTTTTTTACATTAAAATCACAACTGAATATTTTAATAAGCCAAGTTACACTTTTTTATTGTTTATTTGTACTAACAGGTAGAATAAAATCAATTATAAATGTAAAATTAATCCAAACACGTATTTCTTATACCCTATTTCTTTATTGACAGGTAAAATTAATTAATCTAATAAACTTTTATTCAAGATGTAAATCCCTTTAAAAAGCTTTTTCCCCTGAAGATATTAAAAAGGTGAAAATAGATTAGATTACGAAATAAGCAGCTGCCTCATAGATTTTACTTATTTATGTTTGCGTTGTGTTTAATAAAAAACAAACCGGTAACTGATGTAGTTTTCTTTTAACAAATATTTTCAACAGTCCTGTTTTTAAAAGATTCGTGTTTTTTTTTTTATAATGATGGCATTTTGTAACGTAAAATAAATCTTAAGAATCAATAATATTATTTTAAAATTCTGGTTCACGTCGTGTGTTTTTTATAACTTGATAATCGTTTTTTTCTGTTTAGTTTCCAGAACCACCTTATTTCAGAGGTATTACTTCAGATATTACTTACTTACATTTATATTACTTCAGAGGAAGAAGTAATATAAATGAAGTGTAGTTTTGTACATTCTCAGGTCGACCAATCCTCAGATATGTTGTTAATTGAAAGCCAACCACCAAAGAACACGCTATCCATGATACTATAACTTGATACTAAGAATAAATAAAAAGTCATTGTCTTGTTCATTTAATAACACTTAAAATCGGTATGTAAATTACGCCCTAATATTATTTATCATTTGAATCATTGTTTTCGTTATCATTCATCAGCTATTATTGTGGTACTACAACTGTTCATTATTGTAATGAATTCCGAATTAGATTAGTAACATTTTATCGAATTTGATTACCCGTATTATAGGTATATCCTGATACTAATTATAAATAAATTAACGATACTGTGTTAGGAGTAGCAGATTTGGTATCGCATAAAACCAATGAAGATTGTTGTTTAAAACTCTAATGGCCTTAATCTTCTACATTTCTACTGCATCTACCCACATAAAATGTGTGAGACACGATAATATTAAAGTGCGAACTTTCATTTAAATAAAATTACCTTATAAATAAACCCAGTTATAAATTTTATTTGTGGCAGAATGTATATTGTAGGTTGTAATAAATAACATTGAAAGTAATTTTAATTTTAACATAATTTATTTTATTCTAATAAGTACGGTGAATTAGATTAGACTGTTATTATTAATTTAATAATATTTTCTTGTATCGAATATACTCGTATATGTACTAAATTGTTTACAAAATGTATTCACTTCAGTAGGAAAATAAAAGCGTAAATATGGCTAATAACAGGTCTTCCCGAATTACTCTGTAAAAATAAATAAAATTATAAAAAGTAATTACTTTTTTTTTCTGAATTATATATAATTGCTTAAAATTTTATACACATGTGAAAAATGTAAATAACTATAAACGAGATTTTTTTTAAATTTAATTGAATGCCTTAAGTAAAATACATTAATATGTCTTATTATTAGTACTGCAATTTCAATTATTATTAAAATAATTAAACATGATTACTTAATCATTACGTTACATGAAATTTAAATAAACTTTAGTTTTGATATATGTTAATTAAGATTAAACTACCCGTTGCAAATGATCCACGGTGGCTCAGCATGCCCGTGAGTAATATAAATGAAATAAAAATCTGTTTCTCTTATTCACATTTAAATTTTCTTCTAGTTTTACCAGAAAAATAATATTTCAAAATATTATTATGTACATATAAGGATTGATTTAAATTACTCTATATAGCCGGTTTAAACGTAATTTAAGGGGACCTTGATATCATTTCGGTAGGTTAATTGTAAGATAAATAAAAATGTTATTAATTATTTCTTCAAGAAAGATATATTCATGGGATGAAAATTCTATACACGTATTTCTATTAATATAAAAAAAAATTATTATTATGAAAAAAAAATTACAATTTATTTTAATAAGTAATTATATTCTTCTGTTGGAATGTATTTAGCTAGGCTATATTTTTATTAACATAAAATATTATTAGTAATAAAATACTTGAAGATACCTTAGTATTGATCAAGTAAATACTTTTTATCCAGATAGTTATAACTTTAAATACATGCGTACAAAATTTATGAAATCAGTAAACTTTAAACATAAATAAATCTCTTTGAAAAATTAACAAAATCAAATGTAGATAGGCAATGAAAGAACTGGATTCTTTAAAATTTGGATTTACAGACCGTTTATGAGGCTCTCTTGTTAACAAGATAAATTTTGAAGAAGAGTCATTCAAAATTCGAAAAAAAAATTACATAAATTGTGAGAAATATTTAAGGTATTAAACCATATAAGGCATTTGTGAAATGACTGTTTGTTATAGAGTTCTGCATAAACAATAGACTATAAATATACCAGAAGGCTCCGAAAACCGAGGCTATGAAGGCTAAAGATCTCCAATGGAGAGGAAATATAAAAACGATTTTTGTCTCTCCTCTCTAATAGTGAAAGTCATTTATGACTTCTACTATAAAATTATCAATTAAATTACTGATTCTTTAATTTTTTCTTTCTTTCCTCAAATTCTTTTCTCTTTCGATATGAACCTTTTCATAATTTCTAAGATTCGATTTGCACGGATTAATCCAACGAACACTATTAGTCTTTAATAACCGACTTTCTTCTATAATAATCAATTTTACCATTCAGACAAAGAATATTTAAATTCCTGATATATCTATCCCACTGTTTTATCTACCCCTATGTTCTTTAACCTATGTTAAGCCTTAAAATATAATTTTTAAACTCAGTTAAAAAGTTGAAGCCTACTCACATTTTGCACCCGAACTGATATTTAGGCACCGATGTTACATTATGAAATTTTAAGAGAGTTTCTCGATTCATCTAATTGATAATTGCTAATTTCCTGTTGACTTATTTATTAAGTTGAACCCCTCAACCTCTAGATTTAAGTAAACGACAATCTGAATTAAACCAAATCAACGGATGGCTATCATGATGGGAGATTAAAGTTAACTAAGTGAAGTCGAGTCATATGACATTCGCAATGAGGGGAGAAGACCGGCCACGGATTAATCTCGATGGCGTTCTCATTCCACTTGCTGAAAATATGTTGTACCTTAGTCTTCAACTTGAACGTCGTCTGACATGGAATAAGAAAACAGAGAAAACAACTGTATACTAAGTTTAAGAAAATGTACTGGTTTCTGAGCAAAAGATCACAGCTTTCACTATCCAATAAAGAATTATTTTCACGACAATCCTGAAACCACCTATAGAATCCACATTTAAGGTACAGCAAGCAGCTGTAACGTCGATATTACACAACGATTCCAAAAAAACAAATACTGAAGAGCATGATAGAGGCGCCTTGGTTCGAAAAAAACAGTGAAATCCACAATTATCTGGATTTACCGTATGTTCAAGTAGAAATGCAACGGTTCGGTACAAAATATAAATTGTGGCTAAGCAACCACGTAAAATATTTAGCTATTAACCTTCTAGACAATAGTAATAAGACCCATGTTTATATGTTTACTTATATTATAATGTTCTGTGTAGGAATATTATGAGCAGCATTAAATTTATTTTCCGGCCGCCGTGGCGCTAGTGGTATTGTCTCAGCATTTAATCTGGAGGTCACGGGTTCGAATCATCCCAGTCAGTCATGGCCTTTTCACACGCTACAACAATTGTCATTCATCTCATCCCCAGAAACAAAACAATACCTTACGGCGCTCCCGGAGGTTAAAAAAGAAGTATGTAATATTTTAGGAACTTCGATGGACCCTTTCTATCTGTGATTGTATATGAACATATTTACTTATGGTTTCTGTAATAGTGTAACTGACTGAAAATCTTGTTTTAAGAAAAAAAAACCCGCTCAATCTTCAACTTAAAATTCACTTGTAAATCAGATTTTTTAATTTGTAGATTACCAGTTATGATTGTTGGTCTAAACGGCTTCAGTTCTTTAAAAGTAATAACTTTTTTTTTAAATCTGATGTAAACACCACATGACTTTCTTTTACGCCTATTAAATTAAATATACACTTTTTTTTTTAAATGAAAAGTACTTAAATATTATTTCATTAATAACGTCTGATATTTTGTCATTTTTTTATTGTTATTATTGAATTATTATTTATTGTAAATTTTTTACAATCAGAGATTAATAATTATTAATAAATCAATATATTTAAAAAAAAGAAAAAAAGAATACGAAGTCTGATTCGAACCGGTGTACCTTCCCTTGTAAGATCCATGTATATTATTAATTAAAATTTTATTTTGCTATAACTCTGGAAACAATGAAAATAAGTATCTCTTATAATATATGGTTGAAAATCTCTCAACGAGGGCGTATTACTGCAGTGTTAAGAAAAAGTCCAAAATCAATTTTCTTGAATTTTATTTTTTTGTACACTCCTAAATCCAAAATTTCAACATTCTATGGCTAATCGATTTTGAGTCATGCGAAATAACAACGAACGAAGAGACGTCACACCAAAACTAGTCAAAATGGGTTCCGGGATGGTCAAAATGGATAATTTCGTTGAAATCTGAAAACCGAAATTTTTGCGATTTCCTTTACTTAATACAAGGAAGTAAAAAGTATGTATTAACTTAATTTAAATAACCATAGGTTTTTGTAAGATTTCATTTTATCCACCAGTTTAAAAAAAAAAAAAAACAAGTATATTACTTTTTACATTGTTGTATATAAAATGGCCTTGGTTTATTTTCCTATAACATTTCCCTTCACACCGTTATATTTACACAATTAATTTTGAATCTACTAAGTTATGTACGGCTAAGCTGAATCCATCACGATATAAACAGTTAATAAAAAAATTAATGTGTAAATATTTTTATTACTTTTACCTTTAAAAATTCTGATGTTTAATTTAGAGATTGGTCATAATTAAAATTATTATATAGTAAATTTATTATATACAAATATATATATATTAATTTATTCGTAATATCGAAATATGTAGTATAATAAAGAAAATAAGTAGGAGCAATATTGAGTCATGTATATCAGATAGACCTAATTACATTTTATAAACTATAATTGCAATAATATAAAAATATCAGTTAATAGGCACCCTATGAAATAAAGGCAAACGTCATTGATTTATGATAAATTGATGCATCATCACCTTATAATGACAATATATTAAAATATTGCTCTATCTGGTTGAACGGTTTAGATGACACTACGAGATCCTTTTATATGCCATGTAATTCTGAGGATGAACAAATACTGAGGATAATTCTATTTATTTATTTTTTATTTTTTTTTGCTAAATATAGTGTTAGATCGTCTTTTACTTTTCGAGAAGTAAATAACTTTTCATATTTAAACTAAGTAATTCATAGTAAGGGATAATCAATATATACTATCCTCCTAGGTAAAAGTATATTGGCATTCATGGGGTAGTTAGTGAGATACAAACCGTTGTTGGATTGTAAACGGAACCATACTAATATATAAATCTGAAAGTTTGTTTGTTACAAAATCTCCCAAAAAGTACAGCATTAATTTCAGTGAATTTTTTTTTATTTACTTTATTTATTTATAGTGAGACATATAGGCTACCTAAACCTTGAAATCATTCGTTAATTTTTCGAATAATGAAGAAATTAAGCAATTTTGAAAAAAATAATCATTTAAATGAATTTTCCTATATTCTTAAGTAAATATTTAGGCTAGGAAAAACTGTATACCAATGTGTTCATTTTAAAAAAAATAAAAAAATAATGCAATTTAAAAACATTTTTTAATTTATAAAACTTGGTATTTTCTTCATTTGCGAGTATTACTGTACCGATTTCGATGAATCGTTTTTTATTTTTTTATAAGCTAAATTATTAAAATTATGCGTGCAAAGCCGACACCAGTGTATGTTGGTACAACATGTATTTTACCAAGGTTGTATCACACAGACTTCGATTAATAGAGTAATAGATCTAGATCGTGTTTAATTTTTATTTGAGTTCCTTTTTTAAGTTAAAATGTAACTTAACAGCAAAATACTAATGAATTGCATATGTAATGTATTTACATACGCTGGTCATACATAGGTGTAATTGCTATATGAATATGACGGGTTCCATATTTCAGTAAACGTCTCAAAAGTGATTATATTGTTTTAAAGTAGATTTAAAGCTAATATTTTTTCTTTTCATGAGATATTTGTATATAGTCGAACTATAAATGTTATTAATTTGTTTAAAATAATTTTATTAGCATATTGTGAATTGTCTACAATAATTTATCTAGAATGCAAAAAAAGGTGATCAATTTACTTATTGAAAAGAATAAACCGTTTTGAATTAATTTTGATACCTGTAGTATTTCTATGTTCTATTCGTAAAAAATCTTCGAAAAATTTTCTTCAAACGTATTTATTGATACTGTGTTTTTAAATGACATAAATAAAGTATTATATGATAAAATAATGAACAGAAAATTTAATTTTAACGAAGTACATTAAGATTAATGCAATCTACCTAAGTTCAGATTACTGCAGCTGAATATAAATTTACGGATTAACGAATTATGTTATAGATATAATTGAGCTGGGGTTTTCAAATAAGAGAAAAATTTGCATTATTTGATTTACCTTTCAGTAATATATACAACATTAATTTATTTACAAAATATCGTTAAAAAATTAAAAATGTTACCGTGAAATAATATCATATTTTTTATTCATAAAATGTTTACTAAAATAATGAAACGCATTTTATAAAAGTTTAGTGATATCTTTCATTTGCATGATTTTTATAACTTCTTAAGAAGAAGGTTCCACAAAATACATAATGATTGTAAGAAAAAATGAAATACGACTGACATAGCCAAAATTTTGTATTATAATTATATAACTTACTATTATTAAGTAATTAAAATTTTTTCTGATAAAGAAAGGAGCTGGCCTACAGTCTTATTCTTCTTGGCATAACATAGCGTAACCTTTTTGTAACAGTTGTGATCGTAGCACAGGTAAAGTTTAAAACAGCCTGCAGGTAAGTAAGTTAAATACATTTAATTTTACTCGATTATATGTTTTGTCTGTAAAATATTATGCTAATAAATACATGTAATACGTATTCGGAGTGCATTCCAGATGTTTTTAATGCTTTTAGAGCAGTTGATCGATAAAAATATTTAAATTAGATGAGTTGATACGGTTAATAATTAGTAGTGGTGATGTAACATTAAATATCCACTGCAAAAAGAGCTTCCAATTCATACTTACAGCTAATACTGTTTAATTTTATAGTACAAGCCGGTCTTTTATCGTCCCTCCTCGCCTGTGACGTTACCCGGGGCAGGTATTGTTCAACCGGCACGACGTTCCTGCCCAATTAATATGCTCGCATTCAATTTTATGTTATGCGAATTTTCTATACTTTACAGTACTTGTATACAGTATTTCTATTGCAAAAACGGTGAGTAGGTTTCTTACACAACCTATTTTGCGTCTTATTCCAACAACTTTTTTTAATATAAAACCTGATTTATATTTTAAATTTCACTTCTTTATTCGTACAATATTTACATTCATGTTCATACGGACAAAAAATATAATTTTATCTGAACAACTTAAAATAGCCTTAAAGAAAACATGGAGCTGATTTGGTTTAACGTCTTCAACCTTTTTAGGCAATTGAACATCTTTCAACTTTCCGAAATTATAAGCGCCTTAATTCAGTTAAAAAAAAAAAAAATATATATATATATATAAAAACCACTTCATTCCCTTTTCTGGTTTAATAAACTGACAGATCTAAAAATAAAATTTCAAATAACCTTATATTTACTCCATTTTGTACTTGATGCTGTCGTAATAACGGATCCCAGTTGATACTTGAATAAGTAGATTTTTTTTGTTATTTTATTTGTTCATTTTAAATTAAGCTAATTAATTATTTTTGTTCCATTTGAAGAACATTTAAAGTAAATTCTTTCACAATATTTATGTTCATTATTTTGCAGTTACTACACATCATTATAAAATCTAGCTTTTATTTTAATAATAATTACGGCTGCTGTTAACTAATTTTATCACTGGTTTTATTCATGGATAGTTCTTTCTACCAGTAACAAGATCCTGTCACCTCTATCAGATGCTACATGGATTCTGTAGTTTTTCTCATTATTTTACCAAAAATTCCAGCTGGAATAGCTTTATCAAACGGAAAATTATGGTGATCATGTCAAAAATGGGGTATCGGGTTCTTTTTTAAATCTTTATGTTTTATGGTTCAACTAGTTCATTAAGTAAATAATTAAAATATAAAACCAACTTACCAGCAATCTTTTAATGCATCTTAGCGCTTTCGGAAATTAATTCCATGTTCAGGAACTTAAAATTTTTTTATTAACTAAAATTTTTTCGTAATGAGTAAAATTTTTATGTAAAGTGTGTAAAATATATAAAGGTGATCGTCATATGTTAAAATTGCGTCGGCTTAACGTCCTGTCATAATGAATGTCTTCACTTATAATGCTATATATAACAGTGGAAACATTCGTTATGACAGGACGTTAAGTCGACGCAATTTTAACACATGACCACCTATATATATTTTACAAACTTTACATAAAAATTTTACTCATGACGATAAAGTTTGAGTTACTAATAAAAACAAAGTTTCTTTTAAGTTTTTTAAGTTCCTGAAGATGGAATTCGTTTTCGAAATCGCTAGGACGCATTAAATGATTGTTGGTAATTGGGTTTTATATTATAATTATTTATTGTATAGTCATACCAACGGGCCGTGTTTGACAAAACTATTATAATTCGTTTAGATAAAAAAAAAAAAACATATGTATTACCTACGTTTGTACGTAACGCACTCTTTTGGCCTTACATCTCAGGATTGACCACGCCTATTTTCTTCAAAGTTGGCTCAAATATTTCTACACGTAGGGCATTTATCATGTTATCTTTTTTTTATTAAACTCGTTAAGGAGGGGAGTAATAACCCACCCAACCCTCGTGTAATATCTTTTATCGCTAAAAAGTTCAATTATCTTCAGAGACATTTTAGACAAAACTTTATTAAACAAGATTTTTTATCTACAATGAATATATAACTTATCCAAAGATTGTTTTCAAAAATTCAACCCCCCTTTTAAAATAGAAATATATGTTTTGGTTCTTTTGCTCTGTCCCCTTCGGTTAAAGAACCTTCCAAATTTTCTTGAAAGGTTATAATACCCCATATTTAGAGCTATTAAGACATTTTTACAACTTTATTTTTATTATAGAAACCGATACTAAACGGCAAAATAATGTTTAGGAAAAGTTTTCAATTTCTAGTTTAGTTTCTATTGATGGTTGTGCCAGATTTAGAGAAAAATTTAGTTTCCATGTAGTTTACTTAAACAACATGTAGTTTACTTAAGTTTCTATTACTTAAACAATATTGTTAAGCTTAACCTCGTTCGTATATATGAATATCTTTTTTTTGAATTCTTACAATTTTCTCCCCACCTCAAAAAAATGTATATTCTGTTTTTGGTTTTGTTCTTTGTCTCTAAATCTTTTAATTTTTATTATAAATTTGTTTGTTGTATTTTTCTTCCACAACTAAAGGGCGATTAAATTAATTGGTCTTTTTATTATTTATTTTTTATTACTTTCACAAAAGTTGTGATTTTTTTTAAAAATATTTTTAATCAACTTTCTATTCAATTATTTTTTATTTTTTGTTAGGGATCATTTCCTTATATATAATTTTTTTTTCCTAAATTATCCCCACAGATTTTATTACTTTTGTTCAACATACACATAATTTTTTATATTAACATACTTTTATTTTTAAAGTTTATATTTCTAGCATCAAATGCAATAAGGCGTCAAGTAATAACACGGCGTTAAAAATGTATTTAAATCATTTCGACTAACCTTAAAACTTTTTAAAAAAACGTTAAAGAATGAAGTTGCGAAGCAATTAATAAATTATTAATTATTTTTTTTATTTAAGCACAATACCGTACATCAGTAAACGTTAAAAAAAAACATTAAAAATCATATTGCACTTTTATGGGAAAAAAAATTGTTTTAAATAAAGTAATTGGTGTTTAAATTATTTAAAGAAAATTAAATCGTGTAAGCCTATATACTTAATTATTAAATTACTATCTACACGCTTATAAAACGAAACAAAAGTCGTTTGTCCGAAGTAAAGTCTAAAAAAATTAAATCAATACGAAAAATATCTATACCATATTAAAACTTATTTCCCCTGATCTCATAGCTTATGTGGAAATCATGTAACTTCCCTATAATCGCTAAGTTTACTTGTTGAAAATTTGGGTTCAGTTTTATCTAAATGAAAATATATGTTCGTGGTTAAAAGTTTAATGATATATAAATTAAAGATAAAATCTGAATATAATAAAACTGTCTAAAAATTAAAACTGGATTTTACGGAAGTAGAAGACTACAAATAGGGAAGAAACGATTTTAAATTCCCATAACGAATATTAAAATCCAGCCCTTCCAAAATAAAAAAAAAAATGAAGCATTGAGGAGATATTCGTAACGTTAGTCTAGTTTTTTGAAAATATGTTCTACTACATACTGAAAAAAGATAATTAAATTCGTAGAAGGAAAAAAAATAGCCAGTATTTTAAAAATAATGATTTAACACCAAATGAATTATGTATATATACAGTTTTTTTTTAAATGCTACTAAATGACTAACATAAAAAAAATTAACGTAAAAATGAAAATTGCAGTGGGTAATGAAATAACCAAGAAATTTGAATAATAAAGATTTTTTTTAATAACAGTAATAATAAAGTGATTATTAAATTACTATAATTTAATTTTTACTGTAAATAAACACATAAATTTATACAAATAATTTGTACATGTCTAGTAAAATGTCCTGAAATTTAATGTGAAGTAAACATTAAGTAGTGATTGCCTGCCTATATAGTATTGGCAGTTTTATATTGGCTATGTACGAGTATTATTATCTTTTGTATTTAAGTATTAATTTAAAATTGATAAAAGTAAAAATTATTTTCATATAGAAAAACAAATTGAATTTTATATTAATTTAACAAAATTAATAATTAAATATTTTACAGAAAAATTCAGGACGTATGAGAGATGAAAATTTATAAAGCGATTTCATTATTATAAGAGAATTGCATCATAAAAAATTATAAGTACTTCTTATTAAAGAAATAACATTGATTTAAATATTTTTTTAAAAAAGATATTACCTACAAAAGAATAATAATTATAATAAATAAAAAATTGACAAGATATAATAATTATGCAGAATGTTTTAAAATAATAATATATAAGAAATAAAATTATACTGGATTAATGAGTCAAAACAATTTTTTCCGAATAATACTTCAATAATTAATCATATCAAATATTGTAATAAATCAGTCGCTGTACAACAATATACTTCCTGAACTGTAAATTATATAATAATAATTTTTGTCTCCATAAAAAGTAGAGAAGTAACTTTTACAAGACAAAGTTTAACTTTAAAAATTATATTCCTAATTAAAATAAGCAACATATAAATAAAAACGTTTATTGCGTTTTGAGTGAGGTTTATGTCATCGATAACCTGCTAACCAGGAAATATATTTGTATTTAAAAAATGACCGAGTCAAATGGCAATAGAGGAGTGTTGAGTGGCTTGAATATAAATTTCTTCCACCTTGCTGTAAATATTGGGGCAGACAACTTATCCCGGTGAACTACAGTAATCAAATTTTATCATATTATTTACATAATAATTCATAATTAATTCACTGTTATCCAAAGTTTCATTGTGTTGATTAATTAATGTGCCATGTAAAACGAATTTTCTCATGTCCCCTAGCGTACTGCATAAATGCCTACTACATGATATCGCATAATGGTTTGTTACATTGTCTTTGATCGTGTACTAAATGAGATAGTGCAGTTGAATTTAAACTAGCACGAAAAAATTACGACCTTCGAGGTACTGTGACCGAAGTTGATGAGTTTTAACATTTTTGAAATATGTTATATATTTACCTGATGTAATGGGTATTTTTTTAGAGTGATATAACCTTGAATTGAAATAAAACATAAAATGGTATGTTTGAACTCAATTTTATTTTTATCAGAAAGATAACTTTCTGACATTTAATTTATGAAAATTATTTCCGGCTTATGTCCACCACGACTAACTTTGATGAATCGGATTCGATCAGTCCAATTTTGAACCAATTTTTAAAGTAATTGGGGACGCATTTCGTTAATAACACTAGTTACGTTTGCTTTCAAAGCGTCAATTATTACTGGTTTATCAGCATAAACCAGAGAATGCATATAATCCCAAAGAAAATAATCCACTGCTATTAGGTCACATGATCATGGAGGCCAATTCACTGGACCATTTCGTGAAATATATTTGTTCCTAAATTGTTGATTCAATAAATCTATTGTTTCGGTAGCAGTATGAGGTGTGGTACCATCCTGTTGAAACCAAAACTGTTGCTGGTCAATGTCATGCAAATTTGGGAACAAATAATTACTGATTATTGATCTGTAACGATCATCACGGACAGTAACATGCGCTCGGGCCTCATTTTTAAAGAAATAAGGACTGACGATGCTTCCAGACATGAAACCCACATCACACAGTGCAATTTTTAGGATGCAATGGAGACTCGTAAATTTCCTGAGGATTGGTTTTATTCCATATACGGTATTTTTAATTATTGACATAACCATTTAACTAGAAATGAGCTTCGTCACTAAAAAATTTTTTCGATAAAAAAGTGTATCAGTTTCCAATTGATTTACACACCATTCACCAAGCAAACAACGCTTGGTACGGTCTTGCCGCTTCAGTTCTTGCACCAATTGCATCTTGTATGGGTTAGACTAAGATATTTACGTAAAATTTTCTATGTTGTGGATGGACAAGTCCAAGTTGTCCAAGTTCAGAACGGCATTTGGATCTTCTTCAACTCTTTCACTGACACCACCGATATTTTCGTCTGTTCGTACAGATCTTTGTCTTGTTGGTTTTTCACTGAGAAAAGTATATGTTTTATGAAATTTATCAGTAGTTCGACGAATAAGTTGCTCTGATGGACGATTATATGCATCATAAAATTTACGAAGGCGAACAGAAAATGATTATGGAAATATATTGTCACATTTGAAGACGTTGTTGCAGCGTCAGTTTTTCCATGATCATTTGCCAATGCTCACTGATCTGAAATGATAAAACAAAAGTCATAAAAAAAAACAAAAAACAACTGACAGCTATCTCTCTCAAAAGTTCTATCACTCTAAAAAAACACCCGTTATAATATCTGTTATATAGTCTTATTTTAATTATAATGGAAACCTTTTAAAATAACTTCTTATTTATTAATTTGACATTATAAATATATAGGTATTATTTGGGTAACTTTACTTATAAGTTACCTTTTTTTGATTTTATTAACACAAAATTATTTTCCGTTCTGTTAATATATGTGATGGATTTTACGAGAGAGAGGTAAAAATATTACGAAAAACTAAACACAGTAATCCCTTGTTTGGAGACTTTTACGTAGTAGTAATAAGGTAGCTTGTTAGAAACAATGAAATAAAATTAGGCAGTAAATTAATTCAACATCGTAATCTGTAATTGTGCTTTTATCAATGAAATCTATTCTTTAAATTATTACATATTAATTTTGACGTATCTTTTTAATGTTTTTTTTTTTTTTAATTATATAACTGTCTTCTAGTTTATCTGTACCGCGGTTTGTTGTTTGCGGTTATCCAGCGATAATAGTCTCTGATTGCCCATAAAAAAATTAAAAAAAAAACATAGGTCACTGTACACCGTTTATTATTTCAAGAGGGAAGTGTAGTGAATCACTAGTAAAGGGACTATTAGTAAAACAGATAATGATTGAGTAAAACAAATGAGAAAGTTGTGTAATTATTTGTATACATCTTATTTGCAGATATTTTTTACTTGATATTAGATGAAACGATTTGCGTTTTCTTTTAATTAATATCTAAATCTAATGAGAAAAATTACAGTTCAGTTGCTAAAGAAATTGCAAAAGAAATGATTGTTTAAAAAAATAGATAGATGTTTAATAAAAAAATAAAATAATAAAAAAACAAAAATAAAAAAATTAATAAACATATTTGCTTTTGAATCGTTATATTTTTAATTTTTTCGTTTTCTATTCCTAATTCAGATTTAACATAAATAGTAGAATTAATGAAAATAATATGAAAAGCTTAATATAATAAATCATAATGTGTCATTGTCCTTTTGTCAAAACTAAATAATATACAACAAACATCTTGTAGAAATTTTATAGAAAAATTGTTATGCAGAAATTTGTACAGAGTAATTTATAGGCTATATAGCATGCCTACTACTGACGATGTTCTGTGAGACGGAGAAACGACTGGTCCTAACTCGAGTGAGTAAAGTTACTAGGTTTATTAAGCTATTATTTATAAGTGCACGAAAACCGCGTGAAAAATCGTTATAATGAATAATGAATGCATTTGTATCATTTTATTATTTGTAAGATAACTACAACTATAGAATTTATTCTTCTACGTAATGTAAATTTTTCCTGGTTTTTGTCTGCAAGAGCGCAAAATTCTATACCTAATAAAATTTATTTAAAAAATTTGGTTAGAGTTTAAACAAGACGTTTAATCAAATTTAATTGATGATATATAATTAAAGGCCCTTTCCAAAGCATTTAAAATAATTTAAAATTTCTGAAAATTTAAATGATTACGCCGGCTTCGAAGATGTATTTATTTGTATATTGTTACTACAAAATATTTTACGACAAATACACTCGAAAAAATTTTTAATTGAAACCTATATTATTTATGCTAAAATGTTCATATCTAAAATTTGTTATTTAAAACAAATTTTAGGTAGCAATTGCTGGGAGTATGATGATAAAAGGACATGAAACTCATGTGATCATTCTGGTAGATTTTGAGTTGAGATAAGACATTAATTGAAAACCAACTATTAATGATACCGGTTACGGAGACATTTAAAGACCAATTAAATACTATTACAACATAAATTAAATTTAAATAATGCTCCTAAAGCATTAAAAAAATTGTCGAATTAATAACTGATCATTGATAAAATCATTTCTGAAAAAAGTTTAAAGTTTAATTTCATAGTTTTCAAATTATTTTATAAAACTGTAACAGCTGTATTTGATATAAAAATAAAATAAATTTTGCATGTAAAGATAAATAAATCAGTATAAATAAGAAAACATAACTGAAGCAAAATTAAGAGAAAAATTCATATGATTATTTAATTTATGTTGATGAATCAAGGCTGTTACAAGTAGCCGAAAAGACGCTAATACAGTTTATTTTAACATTTTAAAATTTATGTTTTACCATTGAAATGAATAACATTTTTTATTTGTTTGCTAATCAACTGGATTTTGATTTCTTTTTTTTTACTTCTCCCGTAATTTAATCTGTTTTGGGTTAATTCCAGCCCTGCATTTTTTCTATATCTCGTCAGTCGTCTTCTCATTAACATCTATCTTAAACCTTTCATTACCAATCATCTACTTCATGTATTCTAACCTTTGTTTATCATTTTTATCGTTTATATTTCCTTCTAGAACCAAAAATAGTAATCCTAGATATCTAAATAAGTCTACCTCTCTGATTTCTCCTTTTTATTACATTTAAAATACTGGCTTAAGATAACAAAAAAAAACATTAATTTTTAAAATTCAAGTTTTTACATCACAACCATCTTTTAATACCTCTAGCTTTTTATGTTGGTGATCTAGTTTTGAGTAACTATGTATCCTGTTTCGCACAAACAAATCACATGGAACTATAAAATTCAACGATAATAAATTACGATATGGTTTTCATTATTTGATAGTTAGTTATAGTAATAAATATATTTATCTATTTTAACTTTATTATTGTTTTATTATGGTAATTGTTATTACTAGTAATTATATCACTATATAGAGGTGCAAAATACATTTCATCTTGCACCCAACTCTTTACATTTCTCATAATTTGATCTTAAGAATCAATTAGTATTTCAAGTATTTTTGGGGGGAAGGAGACTCTGGTTACAGATATTGCATACAGTGATAGAAACACAGACGATGAGAGGAAAAATGTTAAAAGCTTAGTAACAGAAAAATATCAAAATGTTGGCGTGTGTAATTTTTACATTAATTAAGTTTTGAATCGTTAAACAGGAAACCAACACTACACAATGGTCACCTACACAGTACATCGTAAATAAGGGAAATCATTGCTAGATTTAAATTTTATTTTGCTGTTTGGGAGTGGAAAATTAGTGATTCAGAAATAAATGATGAATTACCACCATCCATTACATTTTTTAAAATTATTGCATATTGCATAGTTAGTTTTTGCTATTTTATTTACAATCAGTTTCGTGAACAGTGAAATTGTAAGAAAATTCTAAAATGTAATAATAATGTGAAAGGGAGGTATTCAGTTATACATTTCAAGACATAAATATTTAAACAGCATAGTAAAATAAAAAATACAACTAATAGTAATAGAACTAACCAAAACATGGTACTAAGAATTTGAAAATTAACTCTTAAGAATAAAATAACAGTTAAATTATAACATAAATTTATGTAGGTATTGAGAATATAAAATTAAATGGTTAACAAAAGAGAACTAGCATTGAGTAAAAAAATTTTCATAAGTCATACATGAGAAAAAAGAAGACGTATTAACACTTGTGACATATAGGAAATAAAGTCAAAAGCACGAAACATAAACAATTCATAAACAAAAATATGATGTGGAAACCACGTGACTTCCTTTTATTCCTATTAAATTACATATACACATTTCTTTTAAAATGAAAAATACACAAAGTTTTATTTGATTAAAAACCTCTGATATTATTTCATATCTTTTTTAATCGTTATTATTGAATTATTGTTTATCGTAAAACTTTTTTACAATCAGATGTTAATAATTATTAATAAAACAGTATATTTAAATAATAAAAAAAAAAAAAAAAAGATGAAGTCTGATTAGAACCAATGTGCCTTACCTTATAAGATCCAAATATTCCATTTATTAAAATTTTATTTGGCTATAACTCAGGAACCACTATAACTCTATTTAAGTACCACTTATGACATGTCGTTGAAAAGTTCTCAATTAGGACTTGTTACTACAGTTAAGAAAAAGTTCAAAATCCAATTTTTTTTTTTATTTTGGGCTTTTTTGGACACTTTTGGTTCAGTCTATTGCAATCAAAAAAGGAGGTGCACACCTAGATATAACAACAGTCCTAAATGCAAAATTTCAACATCCTGTGGATAATTATTTTTCAGTTATGCGAGATACGTACGTACGTACAGACCTCACGTCGAAACTAGTCAAAATGGATTCAGAGAATCTATTCAAAATCAAAATTTCTGTTGAAATTTGAAAACTGAGATTTTTCGCGATCACAGTATTTTCTTTACTTCGTACAAAGAAGTAAAAACAAAAGAATTCGTATTACTAAATTAGAATAATTCATAAAGAGATCAGCAAAATTTCAGTACCAAATATTCAACGCACAACAGCTTCTAGATCCAATGCATGCATTCTCTTTGGTCGTCTCGCATCTTTATTATTATCCAAAAGTTTAACAGCCAGATGGTTCTCATGAGCATTAAGCAAGTGCGTCCATATTGTATAATCAACTGTAATAATTTATTTTCAGGCGAAAATCGTAGTAGGCTTTACAATAAAAGTAATGTTGACAACGAAAATTAGTTATAGTTTCAAATTAATATCGTAGTTTATTTTTATTAACTATCACTAGAAGTAATTGGTTAAATGTAATTATAATTTTCAGAAAGTGAATAGAATTTTTTTTCTGATTCTATCGTTACTACTGCTATCTGGATATCAATTGAAGACCGTACTGGAGCAATCCTATTCTTTCCGTTTTAAGACTATAAATTTCAGGTATGTGTATGGATACGGACTTAAATGTATAAAAAACTACGTGGGCTTACAAGGAAAAAAAGATACTTCAAGGAACAGATTTGACTCTCGTTAAGACTAGTATGCCAAACAACCAGGACAGATGTCCCCTAATTTGAGGTCTTTTCTTACGTTATATCCACACAGTTCTATTTATTAAAGTTTTATCGAAAAGCCTGGAATTATTTACTTTTTTCTTTACTTGACTTTGGTTATTGGAGTTTTAGTGGTTGTCTAAGCTAGCTAGTATATATTGCTAAATGTTAACTAGAATTGTTAATAAACATTCATTATAAAAATTGGTTTTTGTTTGAATAATTTTAAAGCCGTGCAAAGATCAAAAATACAAACTTACATACTTGTTTTATTTTTACAAGTATAGTAAAGTTTTTATTACCAGATAATGTTAGATATTTCGCAAACAAGTCGTTATTAAATAAGTTGGGCAAGGGCACAGATGTACACCGACTTGCTTTAATGTTTTTAACAAAGGAGATAATGCCGCTGCAATACTGTTTAAGTTAAATATATTACAACATACCGTTTATATTCCACTGCTGCAGGTGAATGCATTTACTACTAAGAGTGCGTTTTCTTTAAAAATATTATGTAAAACAAATCACGATCATCTTACAATACGTAATTAGTAAGTTCCTCGTTGTTGAGTCTTATTAATTGCTTAGTAACTCGTAAATGTTGCAAGGTGAATCATCATGTGCGAGCGTGTATATGTAAGTTGTACTCATACATATATATATATATATACGTACAGGCTATTTACTTTTTCTGTCTATAGAGTGATTTATTCTTTTAAAGAAATATATATATTTTTTAATTCTCTTTCTACTGAAATTTATTGCTTGTTCAGTTAAAATCGTGTAATATCCTAATAAACACATATAAATTATTTCACTACGATTAGACTTCGTGTTTTATTTAATTTTACAGAATAATCATGTAATTTTATTTCATTTATTTTCTTTATTTTTTTGTTTACCATAATTTTTTTTTTTCAATATACAAGTAAACTGGTTTGATGCACTTCTCTGTTACAGTCTCTTCTGTGCTAACATCATATATGGTGGTCAAATATACCACCATGGTCCTTCATCTTACATCCTGAATAATTTTTATCTTTCACTTTTTTATTCTTTTCATTTCCTTCTACGATCAGATTAAATTTAAAAATTTTTAAATATGATAATATGTGATCGATCAAATTATTTCTTCTAATTTTTTAACAGATTTTGTCAAATATCTCTCTTTTCCAGTTTATCTTAATAATTTCTCAATTCGCACTTTATTAAAAAATCAATATTTTCATTACATTTTATATCACCGCATTTCAACATTCTGTTTATTATTTTCTTATTGTTTCTGTATTACTGCCTTAAAACGCTATACAGATATTTTTAAAAATATTGAGTATGTTTGATGAATGCATGAAAACCTTTTTGGCTTCGCCCAAGCTATTTAATCGCTTTCTCATTTCTATCATCCATTGAAAATTTAGGAAAAAAATTCGATTTTTTTCTCATTTATATTCTTTTTATTATTTCTGTCTATTCAGAAAGATATCCAAGAACTGCTCTAGTTACAAGCTCAGTAATGGTTTTATATCACTTCTGCCTAACATTGTACAAAATTTCTTGGTATTCTCTTTAGTGATACGTTCAGTGGTTTCTTCATCATTCGTTGTAGCGGGCTGATTTTACTCAGATTTCGGCTGGTAGCCAGCCTCCATGACGCAAGTGGTAGCGTCCCGGCCTTTCATTTGGAGGTCCCGGGTTCGAATTTTACTCAGGCATGACATTTTCACACGCTATTTTTTGTGATTCATCTCATCCTCTGAAGCTATACCTAACGGTAGTCCCAGAGTTTAAAAAAAAAATAGATATCGGCTGGTACTTGCTTTTTCCGTCATTCAACGTTTCTAGCAGCTATAATTGATTTAATTATCATTATTTCTTTACATCTTAGACCACAATTTTACAGTCCTAACAATTATAACCAAACAATTAATAACAATAAATAATAACAATTAATAATTATAATTATTAACGTCAGAAATGATTATTATTCTTCTGTTTCATTGAAGTAATGCGTAAAACACATCATTTCTCAACAGAAATAAATAAATTAAGTCCATTTAAAACATTTCAAATACAAGCAACAGTGCTTTTCTGCAAAATTAATTACTTTATAGTCATACAGTATAAAATGACGAGTAACGATGGCCTTATTAGCCTGGACATGACGTATATTTCAGTGTATTTGGTGAGCTGTATGAAACCGTATGAAGCTGTATGAAACCGTAGCTCAGTAAAGAAAGCAATGGAAAACCACTTTACACTTCACATTCCTGGATAAACATGACACCGGGAATTTGTTACTTTGAGAATCGCTGTTATTTTCAGGATATCAGGTTGTCTGCAATTAATACAGCTATGGCACTTAATATACACATATAAACTCTAGATAAAATACAGTAAATAATGTATACGAGTACACTAAAAAATACAGGAAATTTTTAATCTCCTATGCTATATCTCCTGTAATGGTATTATCTTCTTTTCTTAGTAAAAGTTATATGTACATAGGGAATTGTAAAACATTTTTACTTTATTTTTGAAATTTTTTCGATCTATTTTATACATACATTAATATGTTAGTTGAAAGTATGTAAATTTTTGTCAATAAAATTGAATACAGGTCAATGTTTTAATCAGTAGATATATTAAAACATTATTTAGTTTTTTGAGGTAAGCCAATTATTTATGAAATTACTTAGATATTAGAAAATATTTATAGTTTACGATATTGATTTCAGAAAGTAAACTTTTTTTTAAATTATATCTCTGTAGAGAATGGATTTATATTTACTTTCTTAGTGTTTTGTTGTAACGGCGTCGATCATATTAAATTTGCGTTGTAAATAACTAAATAGTAAAACAATGTCTAAGATTGTTTCAGGTGTCAATAAAATTTAAAGAATACAACAACCACAGGTCGATTTAATAAACAGCGATTGTAACACGGCATTTAATTCCGATATGAAATACAATAAAATATAAATTTTATTATTCTTTGTAAATGATGACAATTAAAGTTGAATATCTAATCACAATTCTTAGAGAATCTAACGTTTATTGATTCTTAGAAGCAGAAAACAAGACACTTCATTTAAAATCAGTCTGTCCACAGTTTTCTTACTTCAATGACATCTGGATCAGTTAGATGGCTGGTCTCAAACGGGTCTTGATCTGTAACTAAGCTTTTCATATCATGATCACTATCGGACTAATGTCAGAGGTCTTATCTCGTCTTAAAGTCTCCGCTAGACAAGAACATTCTTTCCATTGTTCTATTTTATTTTATTGGATCAAACATTACATATCTTCTTCTGTAAAAGGGAACGCCTAACATTAATTCTAAATCACTATTAAAGGTGATGAGAAAGCAAAGTAATTTCTACTCATTGACAGTCATCTTTCTTAGAAATATTTTAGCAATTTATTTTTGAAATTTTATATACGATTTTTGTGTGAGATAAAATTAATTTATTACCCGTATATTATTTCACTTTAATTATTTCATTAATTTATATCGATGACATTATTGTTTGAGAGTGAACTTTTATTCACATATAGTTAGATGAATTATATCGAAATACGCTCTATTACGTAGATTTAACAATAGAAGAGTAATGATATATTGATATATAATAGAATGTGTGAAGACCTTCTTTAATAATTAAACCGTAATGAATTTTAATTAAATTTTAAATATGAATAAAAATTGAATATAATTAAAAATATATATATTTTTGAACCTACCATTCTTAATATAAAAAGAAAGTAAAATAATATAAATAATGGAGAGCTAAAAAATTAAGCAGATTTAACGATTCAATGTGGTCTTACAAAGACAGGTATTAAAAAGAAAAATCAACAAGAAAAAATAAATTTTAAAACAGTTCGACTAATATTTCGTAGAAATATATATTATGTACAGAGCACAATTTTTAGTTTCTTTGTTTTCTGTCCTGGAAAGGCAACCAAGTAAATTCCCGATGACCTACAACATTTCATTTAATTTAATAACTTAGTACAGGAACATTTGCATAGTGCTTGAAATACACTTCTTTTTTTCAGTACAGGAAAGTAATTTTTATTCATTAACAAATAAAGAAGTTAAATAAATAATTTTTACTTATTTTAATAAAAGTATATTTTTAGTAAATTTTATGCAATTTATTAATTAGAAATTGTTATATTTAAAATTAAAAGAATAATTATAATAAAACACTTTATAATGGTACTTTATTGAGGTAATAAAATAAATGGAAATAATCAAAAGAAGTTGTAAAACGTAAAAATTGTAGATTTTCAAGTAAAATTAATTTGTATTTTTTTATGATTTTCTTCTTTTTTTTGCCATCATTAAATTTGAATATTGTTACTGTGTTTATTCACTGCTATATCTTACTAATTTTTACCCTTATAATATATATATATACCCTTATATACCCTTATATATATATATATATATATATATATATATATATGTATTTATATATTTATACTAGCCGGTCAGGGCTTGCTCTGTTTGCTGTTCCCGTCAAAACAGGGGCTCTCTGAATACCTCTGCGTTCATTAAACTCATTGTTGTGAAAATAATAATGATAAATAAAAATTAAAAGCCTATTCAATTTATAAAAATTATCAATGCATTGTAATTTCTTCTAGCAACAGTTTGATCAGTATAGAACCCAAAGAATTGAATGATATGAAGTATAGTTTCTTGAAATTGATAGTTTCAAAGTAGTTAGCCTCATCTTAAAAGCAGCAGTTATAGATGATTACCCACCCGTCCTTCGTACGAGTAAAAGTATATTTTCCCGATTTCTTATCGTTAACCGACGAATACCACTAGGAGGTGACTATACTTCGTTTCACATTTACTTTTAATTTTATTTTATGTATTTAACTAAGTAAAAGAAGGCATGTGCACCAGAGGCGTCGCACATTGGCAGTGGCTGTATCCATTGAGCCGCCACGTCGTACACCGTCGCAGCCTTTAAAAAATTCGTAACTCGAAAAACCCAAAATGATTTTTAGATATTTATCTGAAGAGTATTTGGAATTTAGTAAATATCCAGTTTTGTATAGTAAAAAATTGGGAAAATTTGCTTGCAATCATTGTTCAAAAAGTTTATACCTTTTCTCATCCCATCCGAAATATAATTTCGAAAAATCTGCAAATTTATTTTTAGATATTCACATGAGGATTACACACACCAAAAATCAGGTTTATATTTTTATTTATTACTGAGGAATTAAAATAAAATTTCTGAATTTCCAAAAAAAAATTCAAAAATCTATTTCAACACTTTAAACTCGAAATTTCGAAAATCTAGAAATCAGTTTGGTTAGATATTCACATGAAAATTGCACAAACCCAAAAGAAAATTGATAACTACATTTTTACCGAGTAATTTAAAAATAGTAAATCTCATTGTTAGTCAATTTTAACCCTTTAAATTTCAAAATTGTTTTCTCAAAAACCTTTCTCATCGAGTTGAACCGTAAGAAGAAACTTTTCGTCAATTTATCTTCTGTAGTTTTTACTGGGCGTTAATTTTGAGTCAGTTAGGACATCTGGTTTATAGGTAAAGATGTGTAAATATATATATATATATATATATATATATATTTATTTATTAATGTTGTTTTTCATTGTTTTCATTTTCCGTTCCCTACCAAATTCATTAATCCTGAATGTCTTAACCTTGGTACACCTATTTTTTCTTATTTTCATATTACTACAACTTTATTCTTCTCTATCCCAGAAAAAGAGACTGTGCGGTACCTAGAACTTCACGTGAATCAGCGTTTTAACTTGAACTTATCTGGCGTTTGACCTAGGTGAGCATGAAGAGATGTCAACTAAACGCAAGGTAGGTGTTTTGTTTGATGAGAAGTTGCTGTTTAGCAACCACATTAGGCAAGTAGCGGCGGACGACGTCTCTGTGATGCTCAAGCTTAGGAGGGGATTGCTCGGAAGGATTACGGGCTGTCGGGCCGTGATTTTTATTCGGTGTACTGAGGTTCTTCGAATGTGTGGCCTCTTATGCTGCGTCCATTTGGGCACAGAGATTGGAAAGAAATCGAGCTCTTCAAAATTTAAGGAGTGCCCAGCGCAGAGCCATAATAGTATGCACCTCCAGCGCATACAATTATGAGGTTGTTTTTAAAACAACCTCATACGTGGCTACCACTGTATTGGGAAAGGTTCTCCCAATCGATTTAGTGGTGAAAGTTCGGGCGGCTATGTGGAAGTTGCGAGGATGCAGGGAGGCTGAGGTATTTGGGATGCGGTTTCGAGCCGGGCCTGTACCGGAGCGGAACGGTGATAACAATGCACTGGTTCTAAATTTCGTTCAGTTGCCCATCTCCCGCCTGAGGAGGAGGCTTAACAGCCTTGCGATGGATGCATGGCAGCAACAATGGCACACCACGACTAAGGGAAGGTACTTGTACAGAATTATAACTTGGGGGTATGGTACGCCTCTCCTTTGTTTTTAAGAGCAAAGGGTGCCCAGGTGCTCTCCAACCTCGCGATCTTGAATCAATATTTGTTTCGGATCCGACTGACAGCTGATGACCTCTGCGTCTGCGCGGAGGTCCAGTCGAACGAACATATGATATTCGATTGCCCAGCTCTTAGATGGGCCAGAACTCAGACCACCCTGGAACTTAGAGGTCAAGGGGAAAAATGGCCACTCATAAGCGGCGAGTCAATTTGGCTTGAGCCGCATTGTAGGTGTTCCTTGTTGCCGTTGCTTTGTTCAACCGGCATCAGTAGTTTATTTAAGAGAAAGACTCCTATCCTCACTGCTGTGGAAAGCTACCCGAGAGTTATGGCTGGCCATTAGCCAATTAAGGCTCCAAGCGCTTTAATATTGGTGGACAGGTACTTGCTGGCATTCAGCGACCTAGGAGTGGCAGTGAATTGCTGTCTTGACGTGATAAATTTAATTTATTGAAAGTCATTTATATTTTAGTAGTTGACGGGGAGAGCCTACCCATTTTAGAATATATGACACGTGAGCGGTGGTACACGAAGAAAGTGGTGTGTGGCGCCATGCTTAGTTCGTTCACGCAATTAGGTTAGCTCTAGGAGCTAGTTAGGACCCTGGTCGCTAAACTGATTCGAGGCTCAGTTGCCATTTGTGGCACAGGCATTCGGTCTTAAGCTTTAGGGCGACCGAATGGGGCCGTGGCGGGAGAAATGCCATGCAAATCAATTCAATTCAATTCAAAAGCAAGGTAAAGGGAACTACATTGGCTACTTCGGAGAAACTCAGGACTCACGTTATATAACAAGAAATTAATTTACAAGGTTATCCTGCAACCAATCTAGACGTACGGTGTAGAATTGTGGGGAACAGCTAGTACTATAAACATAGAAATTAAACAACGCTTCCAAAACCAAGTAACAAGAGCAATTGCTGAAACACCATAGTTCACGCGGATTGATGTAATTCATGATTATCTAGCTTTCGTCAGTTCGGGAGGTTGCACGGCTGCGCTATGGTAAATAACAGCAGAGACTAGTAAATCACGTCAACCACTTTGCAATTAATCTGCTCGATAAGAGCAAGGACGTCCGACTGTTGTAACATCTCCATGTACTTGACTCAGGGACTACTGCATAACAGTCTGAAATTTATAACGCCTAATCTAGTAGTATTGTTTTTATTTTTGTCTTTATTATTAATATTTGGTTTCTGTGGACTATAAGGTGCTGAGATAAAGATATTAAGATTTAACACTGGACTTGATATTCCATACTGGACTTTAAGATTACTTGTAACTATTTTTGTGAATTACGTATTTTAGGAGTTACTTCAGAATCTCCTTATCATGTACTTTTGTCCAGAGACTTACTTATGGCTCCACTTGGGGATCCCATTTTAATTATCCTAGTTGTTGAACAAAAATGAAAAAAAAAAAATTAGCAAGTAATTTTCCTTATAATTTTAAACATTCTATTTAATAAAATGTTTGTCAAGCTTTAGAAAAAGTAGAAGAACTATACTGTATATAAGTAAAGAATATAAGTTAATGAAAATTAATATAAAGAATAAATTCCTGTGTGGCCTCTCCTACCTGTGGGGAGGGAGGAGGGCGGATGACCGCTCCTGCCCTTACTGTGGCAACCCAGAACACATTGTGTTCTGGTACCCGCAGTGGGTTGAATACCGCCTAGCTTGCTCGGGCGATTACCGGAACGCTCAGCGTGAACAACATCATCGCCACCATACTGCGGAGCTCCAAGAGTTTTGATGCGATGGCAGAATTCGTGGCGAAGGTTCTTCATGAGAATGCTCGGGGATGAGCGATAGCCCTCTCCGTTCGCACGTGCTTATACGAGTGGGCGGTAGCGATGAGGCACAGGGACTTTGCATCCCCGAGCGAAGAAGACCGTGTCCCGGCGGGGATGCCCCATTCGAGGTGTCCCCGTTAGAGGCATTGACATAAAGACCGAGTCTCTGCTCCCGGACCCAGGAACGGCATATCCGATCCTGGTTCATCCTGAATAAACTCAAAGCGAGTTTTAAATTTTACTAAAAATGAGTTTTATTTACGTGTACTTTTTTTATTTTTGTATTTCATAAAATTTTATGAAAGTACTTATTACTGTAAGAATGTACATTGTAATTATATAGAGATTATTTTAATTTTTTTTTACTCATGTTTTATACATTAACTTATTTTCCCACTTATATTGAGATGAAATCGAAGGAATTTTTAAAACAAATGTTCTATATTATGTTTGTGTTCATAACTAATGATACCTGTGAGAACTAATTTAATCGATTCGTATCATTGGTTTATCATTTCGATGTAAATGATTCATAACAGTTTTGCACCATACGATGTAGATTGATTATCATTAAGATTTTGAATATCTTTTACTAAGAAAAGAAATAAAATTGTGGATATGCTCTTCGGGATGCCAGTTGCACATAATTTAAATAAACGATCTCTAAATAAATTCATTCTTTTATCTGTATGTTAATTAAATTTGGTCTTCAAATAGAGTCATGTATGCTTTCTTTACTATGGAGCTGATTTACTTCTAATTTATTTGTTTTGAAGTTATTTCATATTATTTAAAACTGTCATTTTCTTTTATTTGAAATAATTTTTTTCCAGGGCATCTAAACTCGTAGTCTAGAAATTATAGTAAAATTTATTATTTATTTTATTTGTTAATTTTTTTTAACTGAATTTTTACGGGCATCGACTGCTAAGGTCATTAGCCCTCGTCACATTCTTTAAAAGAAATTATTATCTCCATCAGTATCGTCATATGTAAGGGTGTAAAGGACCCTTACATTTTATTTAAAAACACAAACTTCACAATAAACATTAAAACATGAAAGACAAGGACAATCACAAACACTTAGGGGGTGTTAAGGGCCCCAATATTAAAATTTGAGATAGGTTCTCAAAAGACCATGAAATTAAAATTAAAATTAAACTTATCAATACCATATCTTTCTTTCTTTCTTCTACGAAGTCTCATTTATAGTTTGTTTAAGCACCCTCGGGGCGACCAGAACCGCCGTTGAGCAGTATATCAGTCGTGCCAGGGTGCCGTGGCAGTTGAATCCTTCTTATATCAGGTCATAGGCATGCACGGCGTACATCCATAGCCTCGCGCCCTCAATCCATCCTTGAGGGTCCCCCATGCCATCATCGGACACACCCCGACTCACTGCTCTTGAATGCGGGTGAGCCAAAATGGCCTAGGCAAGAGGGCTACCTCCCGTCACTATACGTGCCACGCTTCGAGACTCCCTTATATGTATATATAAAACTAACGCTTAGAGTATCTTTTACCACAGCTTTAAACTTCCATTTTATAGACTTTTAAGAAGTCCACTGGCGTGTAAAAATGCAACTATATTTTCTTCATTTCCATTATCCAGATCAGCACTAATATTATTTGTAAGACGGAACCTCTTTCTGAGGTCCTCATATATGGTACACTCTTCTATTAGATGCTTGATTGTCAGTGTTTTATTACAAACACCGCACATTGGTCTCACTTCGCCGGTTAACATATATAAATTTATTAATCGCGTGTGACCGATTCTAAATCTGGTCACCGCTACTTGTTCTCGGCGAGTCAACTTAAAGTCGCTTTTCCATTTATAAGGAGAAGTTTTAACTGAGTTTAATTTTGCATTTAAACTCCTCCATTCAGCGTCCCACTTGTTTTTTATTATGTTTGTTAGACGGTTTTTAACATCTGCCACTCTTACAGGAAATGTATCCAAATCATCGCAGACTGTTGCCTTTCTGGCAGCTTCGTCTGCGATTTCATTACCTGTAATACCAGCATGCCCTGGAGTCCAAACAAATAGGCATCGCTGTCCTCGTTGTTTTAGTACGTATAAAATGGACAGGATGTTTGCAAATAGGACATCCTTAATGATCTTGTTCCGAATTGCGACGAGTGCACTTAATGAATCGGAACATATTAGCACTCTCTCTTCGCAATAGTGTTCAGTGTAGCGAAGAGCTTGCTGAATTGCAGTGAGTTCTGCCGTGTAGACACTGGCCATATCTGGCAGTCTCCAAAAGTGGGCTTCTTCATTTACATATAACGAGCATCCAACACCATGTTCGGTTTTAGAACCGTCAGTATACATTCTAATATGTTCTTCGTAATTACTGACGGTTGCCAAAACTTCCTGCTGGATGATCATTGCTGGTTTCTTTTTTATTTCTCCTTGAGAGAGATCCAAACTTGTATTTACCGCTGGCAAGAGCCATGGCAGTATTTCTCTAACAGAAATTGCTAGAGTCTCTGTTATAGCAATTTCATATTTTCTTCTTAATTCGTGGTACCTAATTCCGGCTGGTCTCGAATAGGTAGCACGACGTTCGTATAATGCAGCCATGGGATGATTCGTAAACAATTTATTATTTATATGAGCAGGGAAAGCCCATATATTTGCTGCATATCTTAACAAGAGGATCTCTCTTCTATAATGTAGTGGCATTATTCCGGCTTCAGACATCAGACTAGCCGCCGGACTTGTGCGGAAAGCACCTGTTGCTTATCTTATTCCGCTATTATGAACTACGTCTAACTTTCTTAAGTGCGACTTTCTAGCGGATGAATATACGATACATCCGTAGTCTAGTTTAGATTGAACCAATGCTTTATACAATCTCAATAATGTCTCTTTGTCTGAGCCCCAATTTAAATTCGATAAACATTTTATAATGTTTAGGGCTCTTTTGCATCTATCCCTCAAGTCCTGTATATGTAATCCCCATGTAAGGGATTTATCCAATACTAGTCCTAAATATCTTACGCTATCTTTATATTGTATTGGATTATCGTCAATTGTCAACGCAGGACTTTGATGAGGAATTCTCTTCCTACAAAAGTGTACACAGCACGTTTTCTCTGGTGAGAATTGGAATCCGTTATTCCTTGCAACTTCATTTAGAGCATTGATCGCTCGTTGCAATTTGTACCTCACCATAGCAGTCTTGTTGCTGGCATACACAATTGCCAGATCATCAACATAGACGCTTTTGCTGATTTCTACTGGAATGGCTAGTATCAATTTATTAATGGCAATGGTAAACAAGGTACCGCTCAACGGCGAACCCTGCGGTATGCCATTTTCCAAGATTCTTTCACATGAATATTCATTGTTGACGCGTACTTGGAAGGTACGGTCATTCATGTAGTTGCTGAGCAGTATAGGCAGATTGCCACGAATGCCCCATTCATGTATCTGGAGCATTATACCATGACGCCAGGTCATATCGAAAGCCTTCTGAAGATCAAAGAAGACTCCGACACAATGTTTCCTTTTAATAAAGCTTTATTTTTATTATTATTGTTATTATTTATTATTATTATTATTATTATTATTATTATTTTAATATTTAATTCGTATTCGGATGAGAATAATATTTTGTTACTTTTAATTATCGATGAAAAAACGGCTGAATTTTATTTTCATGATGACATTATCTTTATTTATATAATTTTTTTTATAATACTATCATAAAAACTAAAGACATAAGGAGAGATAACAAAGTTTCAGTAATTTGTGAATAAACTAAGTTTATTTTTAAAATTAATTATACAAAGTGATTCCATATTGCACGGCAATCTCTCGGGAAATGACTCTATAACCAAAAATAAGAAAAAGAGTTCATATAAATATAGGCCAGAAAACGGTTCCTTAGTGAATTTCAGCTTCGGAAATATTTAGTCCTGTTTTCTGCATCCTTTATAAAATTCAACGGTACTAAAATTCTTCGAATGCAAATCAATGTATAAATTTGGTGCGTCCTTATGTTTTTTGATCTAAGAAATTAATAAATTTTGTTCCAGTTATAATAATTGTTTTTACTTTACGTTTAAAGAAAAACTGAGTAAAATACGAAAACGTTTCATCGGCAATTACTACTTTTTTTTAGGTTTGGAATAAAATAACTTTTTTAATATACCAATAAATAAATAAAAATTCCTAATTATGTTTGTACAGAATTCAATTATGAGAAAGCCGATGTAAATATCCCTATTAAAATTACACATTAATTTGAGAAGTTCAACTTTAATTAGAAACAGAATACAAAAAACTAGATCAGAAGACTGATACGATTTTAAACAGAAAAATTTACATACAAATGTTTAAAATTATTTAAAATAATTGAAAGACATTCTTCTAAAACAAATTAAAAATTTGTATTTTTTCATAGGTTGGCAATAATACTTGATCAACAATTAAATTTAATGAGCATTTAATTATTCGATTAACCGGTGTTTGTGCTGCTACTATTTGGTCAGTCATTCACTATGGATAATACCATACCACAAATTTGTGGTAAATTTTCATTTGGAAGTTTTTCATTTTAAAATTTTGTATTTGTAGGATTGACGGATATGTTTTTAATTTATAGTAAAATAAACAAAAATTGGATTGGATGCTGAGCGTGAATACCGGGAAAATTATCCAGATCGAAGAGTAACGAATTGTAAAACATTTGAGGCATTGAAGAGCCTAATTAGAGAAACAGGTTTGCTTAAACAACAACGATTCGATTCTGATCGTGAACGTTTTGTGAGAAATGCCAACGCTAAAGAAGCAATATCCAATGAGGTACAAGAACCTCCCTCATCATGTACCAGAAGGTTGTCGCATCGCTTTGATATTACACAAGTGTGTGGTGAACGTTTTGTGATCAACAATTATACCCGTTCCATAAAATATGTGCACAAGAATTATAACCATCTGATTCTTGTAACGGATCTAATTCTGTCAATGGTTAATTAGAAAATGTGAGCATCATTCCAATCACCTAATTAATATTCTATTTACTGATGAATTGTGTTTTACAAGAAATGAATTGTTAATATTATCGAAACGCTCACACTTGGGCATATCGAAAAGCTCTTTGAGACTGCCACAAGTCATTTTCAACACACTTTTTTATTTAATGTGTGGTGTAGCCTTCTTGGTGATAATCTCATGGGCTCTTTTTTCTTACCGCCAAGGCTTGGTGGATTGCGGTACTTGTATTTTTTGAAAACAACTCTGATAGAATTGTAGGAAGATATTCCTCTGGCAGATCTGTTTTTTTAATGATGACGCACCTTCTTACAACTGTCGTGATGGAACGAATCGTTTAAATAAAACATTTAGTAAACAATAGATTGGTCCAAACGGATCAGTAAAATAACCACCTTTGTCTCCCGTTCTCACGCCGGCGGATTTTCTTCTTTGGGGGCTGGATGAAGTCGTTAGTTTATTCCGCTCGTATTGGCACACAAGAATTGAAACATCTTTCAATAGAAGATCGAGCTACATGGAATAATAATAGAAGAAGGAATAATAATAATGCTCTTAGACGTCCCCGGCTAGCATGGATTTGCCGAGCTTAACTATACACTGAACACAATGACGGCCACTTTGAGCAACTACTTTGAAGAAGTGTTTCCAGATTTATGAAGTAAAAATCTTGATATCTAATAATTTTTAGAAAAAACAGAAAAGTATGTGATATTTATTATTTTTTTTTTTTTAATGATAAATTTTCTATCTGCTTTCATTTATATTATGTTGTTCAAACATTGATGAAATTTTTTCTGTTTAAAATCGTTTTTCGATCCGGATTGTATTCTTTGCTTCTAATTATAGTTGAACTTCTGAAATCTCTGTTTAATTTTAATAGATGTTATTTACATAAATTTTCACAAAATTAAATTCTCTACCAGTGTAACTAGAAATTCTTATCTGTTTATTGATAAATTAACAAAGTTATTTTATTGCAAACCTAAAAAGGTTTTAACGACAAAACGTTTTCGAATGGTACTCGTATATTTCTCAAAATCTAAGTGACATAGAGGTAGAGGATCTGGGACCTCTTTTATTGAATTTATTAGATTAAAAACCATAAGTAACCACCAAATTTACCCCTTGATTTGTGCCCCAAGAATTATATAACGGTTTAATTTCTCAGAGGAAGCAGAAAACAGGACTCTATTATTCGCGAGACAAAACTCGCTAATGAACCGTTTTCTGGGCCATATTTACATATTTTTTCTTACTTTTGGTTGTAGAATCATCTCCCGAGAGATTGACGTGTAACATGGAATCTCTTCGTACATACACACACACACACACACACACACACACACACACACACAAACCCATACTTTTTTGGGGTTAAAGATGAATATCTAAGTGTATAAAGATTTTTACTGTTTACAACGAAGTTTAAAGAATAAGTAAATTTAAAATTTTACTGCCATTATTAGACTTACTAAAATGTACTATGACATTACTACTCGTGTTATTATATTTTGGTTTTGTAACTGTAGCTTGTCCCATTAATGTAATAAATAACATTGTAAAATTAAATCGGATTTAAATGAAATAAATATACTAAACAAAAATATTGTTAAATCAGAAACAGCGTGTTTAGCGTCCGTTAAAATGATATGAAACAATACTACAGTTTCATTCTACTACTACTACTAGTAGGTCAACTTAAGTATATAATACATAAAGTGGTGGTGATTTTGATAAAGGTACACGCAACGTTTGGAACAATTTCTTTAGTTGTAATAGTGGATCGGCAGGCAGCTCCTTGAAAAGAAGGGCCGTAACTAAGGCCGTGTTGTGGGCGTGCGCGTTCGTGCATGCTTACCGCAATAACTAAACTTGAGCCGCTCGACAGTAAGGAAAAAGTATTTACTTTTTCAGATAAAGTATTCCATTTAGAATGTCGGTAGAAAATAATGATAGTTATAATGTCATTGCATTGGGTGCGCGACTTCGAGGCGAGATTAAACTCACGTCGCTATGTAATGGCCTCCTAGAACTCTTGACTGATCTCTCGAATTGACTTACTCTGTTTCTGTTATTATTATTGTTATTATATTAATACTGTACTACCGCTTAACTACTATTTTTATTACTATAGCTATTGTTATTACTATTATTGTCTTTATATCATGAAGTATTTTAAGATCACTTAAGCCGGGGTTATTCATGGATGTCCTTATTGCAACATTATAATGTAATTCCGAATGCGAGTTTTCTAAATTTCTCTAAACTCATTAAGACTACCTTCTGCTAATAATTTTGTAGTAACAAAAATTATGATAAAAATATTTAAAATTGTTTCTCCTGAAATTGTATTTAATTTGTTACAATATTAATCGACTGTCGTAAGAAATCAAATCACTGGCATTTTACAGAAAAAGCATAAAAAAAAAATTGTAGTTTTGAAATTGGATTTTGTAAAATATACATCCATTCAGTATAAACAATTTCCGTTTTAAAAAATGTTATCTTCATTTAATTAAAAAAAAAAATAGTTTTTAAATAACAATTGTACATTAAGATTATTCAGATTTTTGTTCTTAAATCGTTAATTAGCCGTGAATTAAATTAATTGTTTCATAAAAACTTATTTCTCCTAAAGTAATTGATGACTTAGTAACGATTCCATTGAAGCGTAAAAAGTAATACGAAGTTTTCTTACCTCGAAAATAAAATGTATGATTTTAATGAAATAATATCTTATATCAGTTTAATTTCTCTTCTACCTTTCATTACCAGGCTTTTAATTATTAGAGGACAAAATTTCGCGCTTTTAATTATTGCAGGGCAAAATTTCGCCGGAAGCTCACAATTATTATAAACGAAAAGTTTTGACTTAAATTTTCTCTGTTATATAAAAATGTAAACGTGGCTATTACATCATTAATATTACACAGGAATAACGTTTTAGTACTCATGGAGTAAAAGAGCATTTTGTACTATAAAAATATTAAGAGCTAATTTGTAATGTTTTCCTGTCGCTGACCTCATCATCCATAAAATAAACTGTTTTTCTATTTTATATATATATATATATATATATATATATATATATGTATATAAAATTGATCAAATTGAAATTATATATAATTTAAGTACAGTAATCCTGATTTTAGTTTTGAAAATCTGATTTCAATGATGAAGTGTTAGTATTCTACTCTCTAATATCATACTCTCCAACGCATGGGCTTAAGAGTATAAAGTCACAAAAAGACACAAAGGTCAAGAATCGTTAATAAGAAATAAAAACCTAAACTTTTCGATCAAGAAAATTAATAGGTTAGTAAAAGTTACTAATGGATTATCGCTATTTCTGGTAAATCGAAAAGAATGTAGAAGGTTTATCAATAGATTATTGTAACTTTTCTTCTGAATTTTGATTTCAACAGACTCAAATCTGTAGTACTAAGAACAACTTAATATCATGAAAATAGACGTTCTTAAAATATTTTTATATATATTTCTTTAAAGCGATTATTAATTCTTCGCTAAATATTCAATTCATTCTACTAAGTGTAAAATTTAGTTCATTACTATTTTTTTGTAATATTACTTTTTTCAGTAATCTGTTCTTTCTTATTAATCTTGACACGCGATTTATTTTTGTGTTATTTTAGTTTTCTTTATCTAAAATTAGTGTTAGAAAGATTTTGCATCCCGGTGAAATGTAACATATGTAACTTGGTCGTGTCATTTAACTTCCCATTTATTTCTTAATCCTTCCTGAATATTATTGAAAGCTGAAATTGGAATAATATAACTTGCTATCTTGCTAAAATAGCTGTGTCATTTGTAGAAATGGTTAATGTAACGCCACTTTCTGTGAATTCTGGAGTTTGCACAGTAGAGAATCGGGTTTAATGTAGATCCTCAAGAAACTTGAAATGATATTTAATATGAAAAGAACTTTACACAAGATAATTGTTAAAATATGTAGATAGCGAGTTTATAATTCAATTTTTTAACTTTACAAGAGAAAAACATGTCAATTTTTTTCAAAAGCTCGTTGGATATATAAAAACCACTGGTTATTAGTGTTTCTTTACTAGTGCTATTAGTATTAGAGTAATACTAATAAATCTGGGTGGTTCAAAAATTTGAACTGTTTGAAAAACCATTCAAAATTTGAATATAAGATTGTGAGGAATGGCCAAACTGAGACAGTACAAGACTACACTTCATTTATACTCATACATATCATCCTCTGTAGAAATACCTGAACGGTAATTCCCAGAGGCTAAACAGGAAAAAGAAAAGGTTCAAATTTTTACGATTATTTTGAATACCAAATCAATAAGTGATAAATTTATATAAATTTTCTTGCCAATTGTACTGCATATCGCAAGACTCTTCAGAAATATGTTTTAATTCTAAATTAAAACAGGTAATAAACTAATAGATTTAAATGACAATAATAAATTAGTGTTTTATTTATGTTTCAAAATCATTATTATAAAAAAAAAATATGAAAGATGAATTTTTGTAAGATAAAAAAATAATACTTACAATATTTTATCTTATTTCATTCTTTAATTTTTTTAAACGAATTATGGGTTTAGTAAATCGTACCCTTGAGCATTCTTTGTATACAATTCTCTTAAATATTTTTCCTATTTCGTTTGATTTAAAGGAAAATTATAAAACATATTAGATGAGGACTACACAAAAACACCTCATTTATGCAGACATTATGAAGGCCGTGTAACTGAAAATTTAAGATAAATATTCAATACCTGTATTATATTTCAACGTTAATGACATTTATGCAATCATTTTTAACATATGGCGTTTGGTAATGAGCTGAAATATTCTTAAGAATCGTGTAATAGCTTTTTTACTTTTCATCAGTATGTTGTGTCATTGATAAGATAAGTATTAATTTTAATACAAGTTTTTGAAAGAAAATCTGTTTCTGAGCTAAAGAATTACCAGGATTTTTATTATTAATTAATGTTTCGATCTCTTGATAACAATGTGCTAAGCCGATTACGTCCTTAAAATCGTAAAAGCCGCTTAATTCATAAAATATAATTTACATATGTTACTGAAAACTTTTGCCCACAAACTTACTAGGGTTTCTCATACATTGAACAAGAGCTTTTTTATTTTATAATTCAATTTAAATATTTAATATTCTGTACATCTTTGTTTCAAAGCATTAGATTAAAAATTATGAATGTGAAAATCCAAAAATTATGTTATTTAATTTCCCAAACTTCTGCGAAATCTTAAAATCTTACATATTGGACTTGTTAAAAGAGCCGATGTTTTAGTACAAACAATTATATTATGGACCTGCGCAAATTTTACATATCTGTTCAGACGCATATTGTTATTTTTTGAATGTCCATAATGGTGGCATTGCATACTGGAACAACTGGATTAAAATTTCAAAGTCGTATAGTTTTACTCTATAATTAAAAATTGATTTAATTTTAAATAAATATCTGTTGTTGTCTTTTTATTCCAGATTGTGACAAAACATTGAAAGTAAATGTGATTATAACAAAAATGAGAATTAATAATTTTACCACGAATTTTCTGTCCATGAAATTTATTTTTAATCTCATATATTTTTTTGTCAGCGGTAGTAAAGTATTTTTAATAAGACTGTATGTATTGTCATGTTCCCTCGTTAAATGTGGCTTATTAGGTTCATCAACAATTGATATATGACTTGTTTTTTTTAATCTTTTTAAAACTTTTCAATATCAAGAGTAATTTTTAATTATTTTCTGCCAATTACTCTTTCGTATAAACTATAGACTTTATACGTAAGAATATACCTGTAATTTATACGTAATCAATAGACATTACCGTTTAAAGTAATTAAGTCAATTTAAATATATTATTTATGGCAAACAGCATTATAGAAATAGATTTGATTTGAGCTGATAGTTGACAGTTCCATTTCGATTTCCCTGTCGGAACATTATCAATTTATTTTGTAATTCAGTAGTAAAAAGGTGATAATAATTATTTCGTAACTATTACATTTTTCTACTTTTTTCTGAGAAATTTAATTAGCTTTAGAATAGTCCGGTCAGTGATTTGAATATTTTCCAAAGATTACCCACAGAGTAAAATCCTCTATAGTCGACAGAGGTATAATTAATTTTTAAGTCCATTCAATCAGTGATGTTTGTAGCATTAGACTTCTATAACAAATTTTAAAATAATATTTTTTTTAGTTAAAAAACAGGAATTGTCTTTGATACTTTAATTTAAACAAATCCATTTGTATCGAGCAAAATATAAATTACTAATCCACTATGAAAAGATATTAATATGGATTTTAAGCAGTACAATACATATTTATTTTATATAACATCTGAGAATAATATCTTTAAAAATGGATATTCTCTGAGCTGTTTATCATAGTAAGTTTTCCAACAAATAATTTTTGTTATTTCTAACTATTTTAAAACACTGGTTTCAAATAAATGTTTTTTGTGACAAGTCGAAACAATGCTGAGTGACTACTAAGTACGAGGGATATCTCTAAAGCAAAGACCGCTGGGAAATTTCACTCCTTAAGGTTGCCAAACCTGTGTCGTTCATGGCCACGCTAGTAATATACACACTGCATTGTTGTCTGTAAGTTTTCGCGTTGTTGTATCTTTGATTACGTGTGAGTTATTACGTTATACAATGAACAGGAAATTCGATGTCGCCTTCGAATTTGAAATTCGTTGATTCATAGGTTTTTTAAACCACCAAAACGTTAAGCCGGCTGAAATTCATAGGCAGTTGGTCGCTGTGTACGGTGATAATGTAATGAATGAAAGAAACGTCCGAAAATGTTGTGAAAGATTTAAAAATAACAGAGTTAATGTGCATGATGAATCGCGAAGGCCATAGAAAGTCACCGAGAACTTGTTGAAAACGCATCGATGATGAAAACAGAAAAGCGTCGTCCAACGATTTCCGATCTGGTCCTTCTTTTTCCTCATGTTTCAAGAGATGTAATTGGTCGCATTGTTTACGACTATTTAGGCTTCAGAAAGGTTTGTGCACATTAGGTGCCGCAAGTCTCAACGGAACGTCACAAAAATCCGAATGGGATCTGCTTTGGGATTTTTTATGTGCTACACAGAAAAAGGTGATGAGTTCGTTAATTCAATGTTTGTTACTGGCGATCAAACATGGATTTGGTATTACACGCCAGGAGAAAACGGGAGACAAGTGACTGGCGTCGTCCTCAATCACCAACCAGACCAACAAAGGTCAAGCAAGCCACAGCCATTTGGTCGCAAACTGATGGCCACAGTCTTTTGGGATCGGTTTGGCATACTGCTGATTGATTTCATGCCACATAGAACGATCATAAATGCAGAAGCCTACTGCAAAACTCTACGTAAGTTACTGCGCGCCATTCAAATTCGGCGAAGTTTGCGGCTGACCCACGGCGTCCCGCTGCCCATTAATGCACATCCACATGTTGCGGGTCCGATACGTGATTTTCTGAGAACATTTGGATGAAAAATTTACGATCACCCGTATAGCCCGGACTTAGCTGCTTCTGATTACCATTTATTTGAGAAATTGAAAGAATTTTTTAGCTGTAAGAAATTCGCGGGTGACGATGTACTTAAAAATCCTGTTAATCAATGGCTAAATGGACTGGCGGCAGAAGATTACGACGAGGGTATATTAAAGTTGGTTTATCTCTACGTTCAATGTGGCCATTATATTGAGAAGTAGTAAAAGGTATGCAGTTTAAGGGAATTAAAAAAAATTTTATAATGTTTTCAGAATATTTTTTTTTTCAGTGAAACGTTCATTACTTTAAAGATTACCTCGATACATTTTCTTTTTTTTTATAATGACCCAAATAATTTTGTTTTTTTAATATTTTATATATATATATATATATATATATATATATATATATATATATATACACACACGAATGTATAAATAAAACTGAAGTTATGATTTTTAAATTGTTAAAGTTTAGATTGCGATATGAAATAGATCTTGTTCTATTCTTCATTCATTTTCTGAGTCTTGTATACTATTATTCCGAAGTGCTAGCTTTAATAAATTTGTTAAATTCTTCTCTCAATATGCTGTCAATAGTTTTGTAAACGATAGAATTTATGTGTTTAATAAATTTATGTGCTTTTGAAAAAGATTCCATAGAAAATGCTGTTAAGTTGGTTCTAAAAATTACTGAATTAATTGTTTTAAGAATTGCAAATAATTGGCTGTATTTTTATTTTTATTTTTTAAATCAGAAAAATGGTTTTATTAAAACGTATTTAGTTTAGAAATCTATTATACGGGGTCTTATCTTTGCGTTTTTATTTCAAAAATGCTTTACCTTAGTTCACCTTCCGCGTATTAAGCATAACGATAGTGCTGAAAATGTCTGTATTAAAAAATAAAAATTATGAATTATCTACTCGTATAAAATATTTAACAAAGATATATAATAGCAATTTTTCCTTCTTCTCAAAAATAATTCCTTTTTTTCCTCTATTTATTTATTTTCCTTCAGTTTCTTCTCCAATTCAATTCCCGTATGTCATTTGTTTTTTCTGATGTCATTACGGCATGTTTGTTTACTTGTCTTCGTCCCTCTTTCCTCCAGTTCTTTCTCTTTTCCTGTTTTATCTTTATTATCTTCTCTTTTCTTTTCATACCTATCTTTTCTTACTTTTAACTTCTACTCGTAGTTCTCCTTCTTCAGTAATCGGCCTATGTCCTTGAATATGTGTAAATCTCAAAATAATATGAGAAGTATGTATAAAGAGTTTATGTTATAGTAACTTTTTAAAATCCATCTAAATTGATAACGTTATTATATTCTTATCTATTCAAATATTACTAATGACTGATTGTGTAATTTTTATTTTTTCTTAAATCCCTCAAAAAAATTAAATTCGTTTCACACAATTTATTATCAATAATATAAATTAATATAAAAATACTTTCTATTTACTTAGTTTTATACTTAATCTCTGAATACAAGGTATGTATAGATAATATTAATGTTAGTCTTTGCTCCATTAACCTTTTACAGATTAATATTACAGTAGAAAAAACGATATGCAACCTTAACGTAATATAGTATTATAAAATTTAATTTAATTAATTTTATCTAAATTTTAAAATAAAGAAACCGGATCGCGTTCTACTAACGTAGGAGATGAAGATTATCATTAAAAGAAGAGCCTGTGTGTACATGTGTGTGTTTTTTTTTTATTTAGTAAAAAGTAAATCAATGTTTATCATATAATAGCGAAATGTTTGAACAGTTAAAGATTATATTATACTTATAATATTTTTTTCAACAAATGTTTTATTTTTTTTCGTTATGTATTGGTTGCAATCTGTTCAACTAGTGAACAATACACAATCCCCTTCCACGATCCAATGAGATGATTATGATATGTATGACATATAAATAAGGTATAGCTTTGTACAAACTCAGGCTGGCCATTCCTGAAAAGTGTAGTTAATTGAACCCCAGCCACCCTATTACACCGGTACCCACTGTCTAGTATTCAAACCCCAAATACGTACAAAAGCAACTAACTTTTACTAGGATTGAACCCCACAACCTTCGATTTCGAAAATCAGCTGGTAAACAACGAATCTGCAACGATAATCCACTTGATCAGCCCGGTAGGATGGTAGGTAATTTATTGATTTAAAAATATATTAATGATATTAATACAAAAAATGAAGATGTAAAACATATCAATAATCAGTTTCAATTAAAAATAGTTCAGGCAATAGTAATATTAAAAACTAATGATTTTAAAGTAAGTTCTGTCAAAATTTTTCATCTCTCTCCATCAGCTATCATGGACGCGTGTTCAAATAACTTAAATGAATCTCTTATCTTTACTTTAAATACTTTAAATACAATTACTAAAAATTGTGATTGATTTCATGACTTACTAACATTTAGGATGTAATCAATGCAAAAATAAGAATAATTTTCTAAAGGTAATAATTATTTATGAATAATAAAATGTACACTTCTAAGCAATTCACAAGAAAATCAGGTTGTAATTGTAAGAATAATAATCAGAAGGAAAAATAAATTATTGAAATGAAACCATCCACTCTTTAATGGATATTTTTTAACGGATAAGGAAGGATTTTTTAGGTCGTAAAGGATTTTTTTTTGTCGATATATTTATTATGATTGCTGTTTTTTTTTTGAAGACAGCAGGGAATTATGGAATAGAATTGAATTCTTCCTTTTTGTGAAATAAAAAAAATATTTAGACACATATTTATATTCATATTAATTACACTTATTAATATTTTGTTAATGGGATTGTTTTTTTATTATTATAACTACCTGGCTTACTGAGAACTTCAGCAGTCATGACTACTTTTCAGATGAATGTTATGTTTTTAGATTTGGAGAGATTACACCAATCTAGCATGTTCAGGCGGAGGTGGAGTCCTCTTAGTTATTAGGAACTTCTTCTCTTGCTCCAGAAGATATGACCATGAAGTGACTTTTGAATGTGTTTGGATCAAATTTCAGTTATCAGGTACAAAGAAATTGCATGTCTCATTCCATTATTTCCCAGCTTTGACGTTCTCTGCAATGATAAAGGAGTATTCCGATCTGTTGAATTGAATATTTATTATAATTGCTATGATGTGGTCATATTGGGCGATCATGCAGCCGAGTGGACCGCGACCTTGCTAGTGAATCGTCTAACTTATGGAAGTACGACGACAAGTAAGCAGAGATTTTACCCTTTCTACTTCCATAGAGGTTAACGGCGTCCATACTGATAATCCTGATAAAATCTTTCAACACTGAAGAGTTTTTAATTCAATATACCAGCACAGTATTCTGAATCGATCACCCTGTAATAACATAGTTCGTTTAACTTCTCCAGAATTCAAACCTAAATATGTCGTTGTTGTCATTAAGGGGTTGAAACTAAGATCAGCCGTTGAAGCAGATTTAATTCCGGCTCTTATTTAAAAAGGAGTTTGTTACATTATCACCTCATCTCTTACACATATTATGAGTCTAAGCTTTTGCTGTTGTGTCTTTCTGGAGTCTTGAAATCTATCCCTTGTGACTCCTATTACCAAGAAGAGAAAATCATGAGATATCAAGTATTTTTGACCGCCGGGCTGTTCTTCCTTCCTTCTCTGAGATTCTGGACAGGATTCCTTTAGCCTTCTTTTCAAGCTATGTTAAGACTAGACTGTCATCTGCACAGCTTGGCTTTCTGGCTGGAAGATCCACCGTTATGATTTTGGCTTCTTCGTTACTTATTGCTGGCCAAGTCGTGTAGAATAGAGATTAAGTTGATGTCTTATACCTTGATTTTCAAAATGCATTCGACAAAACGTCTCATAATGTTCTTTTGGAGAAAAGGCATAGTTTTGGTTTGTCCAACTCTTTTATCGCACGGATGATGTCTTTTCTGATTAACAGTAAGTTTAACCTTAGGTATTCCGGTGCCTTATTGAAGCTATTTCTAGTGTTCCCCAGAGATCCATTATCGGCCCGTTACTATTTAATCTTTATCAAAGACATCGCTGACTTCCTGAATGTTATCATAATTTATGCTGATGACATCATACATTTCAGGCCGATTAAGTCTGATGACGACTATCTCTGATTGCAGCGGTGAAGTGGCTCCTTGATAATGGCCACACCGCGTTAGAATGATTTCGCTGATGCTTTTATTCTATAAATAGCCTCAGGAAGATCTCGAATTAATGCCGAACAGTAATCGACTAGCATGTTAGTATTCCATTTCCATTTGTAGCGGCTTTCCATCACCGAAACGTCTTAATGGAAACGTTCACCATGTTCGTCACTTACGCTTCCGAGGTGCTCCGAGAAAAAATCCAGATGCGAGTAGAGGAAATGTATTTTCCAAGACATATTACATCTCATAGCTCTGTATGAAATAAGAAGTTAATTAAAATTATCGTGGTAATTGTCGGATTTTTGTTTTCCGAAAATTTTTCCAAACCTCTTTAAATGAAGCCCAAGCTGCACTTTCTACATTATTTAACATCAAATTAAATACATCATCTTTGACCAACTCTTTTAATTGAGGACCAAAAAATATTCCTTCTTTAATTTTTTATTCACTTACATTCGGAAATGTCTACCTGATGTACAGAACTCCGGACTTTCCTTCTCCATTGCTTTTACAAAATTTTCATTATTCCTAGCTTGATATGGAAAGGGGGTAAAAATATTTTTTTTTGGGTTCATCCAAGTGCTCATCAATAATATTTTTCCCATTTGGAGTTAAGCCGTCTCGTTTCTTTCATTCATTGGTAATAAAATATTTGTCCCTAACTCTGCTGTCCCATTCGCGAAGAAAACACATGTACTTAGTATAGCCTAACTAAATGACTATAACTTTCAAATCAACCCTTATGTTCCTGCTATGTTTTTTAAAGTTTATTTTTTCAGGAACATCTTTTATCATATCGTATGTCTCTTTCAAATTAATACCATAAGTGATTGGTATCGAAGGATATTTATTACCGTTGTGTAGCAGAACCACTATTAAACTATAAAACTATTAAACTATACTTGGACGAATCTATAAAAAGGTGCCAATCCTTAGGTTTATGAATTTGACCTATGTGCAAGATAAGGTCATCAATATTTGTGCAATAAATCAAGTTATTTTCATCAATAAATTACTGAGAATATTCTTTTTTCGGCTTTAAAAGCATGAAATTTTTGTATTTTTTGCCATCCTTGCAGTCTTGATCCTAATAGTTCAGTTTGGTTTTTTTATAAATTCAAATTTCTAACCGTTCACCTTATCATTTAAAATGTGGCTTATTGGTACATAATTCAAAATCAAAGTCATTGTTGTCTTCTTCGGTACTAACGGATTGTTCATCAGTGCTTTCGAAACATAATTTGTAGGTGGCTCAGGAACTGGAATAATTTAAGTGTGAGGTAATGTCCATATTGCTGATTACATTGAAGTATATTTTACAATATGTTTAGATTTTTTAGAAATTCCAGACCCAATTGTTAAACAAAAGGAACAATCGGTCACATGATCCTTTGGTTCACGCCAAACCATAGGTACAGCAAATGGCAAAGCCTTCCGTGTACCTTTCAACCATTCTCTTAAATATACAGAACAATTAGAGCATACTATTTGAGGAGCCCACCTCTTATCCTGGTCACCAAATTTACAGTGAAAGTACAAATGATATGCTTTTTTAATTAAAGGTGTAATGTTTTTTATATTTGATTTGACGGTAAACTCACAACATACATAAGAAAAGGCATCCACATCATTTACACAATTTCGAAGCATTATGACACTGTACTGTTAACAAACATAAGACAGCAATAAGACTGAACAGATTTCATTCATTCCTAAATCTAGTGCTTAATACAAAAAAAAAAACTGCTGTATTTTCAGCTACATGTTTTGACCTGCACAGACATGATTAATCTTGTTCATGAAGGCTCACTCTTCAGTATTAGATTTGATGTCACAATATGTGACTATGATATTTAATTCTTTGTCTAGTATTATTTATTTGTAGCTTACAAATTATGTTTTATGTTAACCAAGATAAACAATATAGGAGTTTAAAATGCCAACTATGCTTTGAAAAAATCCTTTAATCAAAAGTTAAACGTTTTTCAAAAATGGTGGTTAACAGAAAGATTGTGTTCATATTCGTTTTCATCATCAAAAACCAAATTAAAATGATATATCGCATGTTTGGAAACAAAAATTATGTTTATCTGTGCAATTTTTTTACATTAATAATTATTAATGTAAAACCATTTTAGGGGATAAGAGAAATATTCTTTGACAAGCAAAAAATTAACTTTTGGATAACCTTAAAAACCTTATGGATAACCTTAAAATGGTTATGTAACCATTAAACATATATATATATAAACATCTCTAAACACAATTTTAATAAAAATTGTTTAGTTTTGTCTACGAACCTACATCCAGCAAAATAATATGGTTCAGATAAAATAAAAAACTCGGCTATGAATAATTAGCGGCATTAGAAAATTAAACTGTTATCTACGACGTGGCATCAGACGTATCCGAAATTATCCTTTGAATTTTGCTCACGCTAGGCTAATCTTATTTTATACAATTTTTATCGTTCATTCTGTACTAATTTTATGATCAGTTTTTATTTTGATGAATTTTCAGTACGTAAAAGTTTTGTCTACAGTAGTAGTATAAAATAAGTGAAAACAGAAAGTGCATTCATTTAGTGTTACAAAAAAGATACGTGTTATTTCTAAAGTAAAGACGCTTGAAAATCATACTACAGACAGAATATTTTATATAGCAAAGTCCTGCATTGATGATTGGTGAAGGAAAATAATTAATTCTCGTAGCCAATAAATTCTAGGAATCATCTCGGTTCTCAAAATTATATAACCTCCAATATAAATTTTAAAAGAAAATATCTACCAAAAGATGAAGAATTTTCACTCGATATTGACGTACAAACACAAGAAAAAATGAATGAATAATGTATTAATTCTAGACTGGAATAAATGCGTCCGAGAGGGTTGCCAGGCACTTTATTACGAAAAACATTTATGATTATTTTTAATGAATAGTTTCAGGGGTCATACCATCGATGACGTAAAGCGAAGACTGATCAGTTATTATTGCTGTAATCAGGTTTTTATTCATGATTGAATGACTGCTATCTTGAAGTTCTTTTTATATGAATAAATCGAACATTTAAAGTAAAGCTCTCTCTGTAAACACTATACAAACTGGATGGCCAACACGATATACAAGTTTAGTTTAAGGAGATTACACCACCTGATAAGATTAAAAAAAACATCTTTGATATAGATTTATGAGTGGATTACTTTGTCTTGGTAACAGAAACCGGATGATTTCATTAAAAGTCGTTCAAAAAATGTTTCATATCGAACGATTTCGTTGAAAGTTAGGAGGATTATTTGTGGTATTTAAGGTTATTACCTTCTGTAATTTCCTTTTGTGGTAATTACCTTCTGTAATTTCTATGCTTTTAATTAAATATTTTCAGAATAGGTTGATTTACTAACGTTATGCAACTGACAAATTGTTATATTTTAATCTTCATGTTGATTCTGTCAATAAAATGTAAAATCCTAACAACAATTTTTTAACAAACCTGGGTACGCGATGTATACGGCATAAATTTCAACTGGTGAAATCAATAATAATAAATATATACATTTAATGAATTAAATAAAATAAACAAATTTTATTTTTGTAGTAGAAAGCTAAAACAATTTTATTATACAGGAAATGCAAAATTAACTGCAACTATTTATACGGTAGTTTTGGAAATTTTTAATGTGTGTTTCTAGTTAAGATAATCTTTCATTAAAAGTATATTATGGCCTCTAACTTCCCCTTCTTTTATTTTAAATAATTTATCTACAGCTTCTAGTTATTTTTTTTCTGTACTAACAGCAATGACCAGACTGGACTTTAGGTAGGAATAGTGTTAATTTTTGTAACCGTTTGGTTGAATCTATATAAATAAAAGACCAATCATTGTTTTGTATGTACCCCAATAACTCAAAAACTACTTAACCGATTTCGCTATATTATATTTGTCCCGTTAGTGTTTACATGTTATTAATTCCATAATATTTAGTATTATAATAATTTAATAACGTAATATTTAATCTCGTAACAACTGTCTGAAAAATTCGATGGATACATAGACAAAAATAGAGACATAATCGATATTAACAATGAAAATTGATATATACAACGAGATTAAATTTAGTAATAGAAGTTTTAGATTATTTATAAGTTTTTTCTTAGATGTATAGACTATACATCTGGTGAGGTTATATATACTATATACTAGATTGTATATACTATATTGTGTATAATAGACATTGGTGAGGTTTGAATTGTGGTAAACATTCTGGCAACAGCAAAGCATTGCCGGGTCAACTAGTTTAAAATAAAATGCATTTTCAACGTGTTTACAATATTGATAGAAAAAAAACAGGCTTTATTTTTAATATTATTTTTTATAGTTATCTAATCCCAGTAACAATGAATTATTTTTCTTAAAAATTAAGTAAAAGTAATGTAACAAGTTTCTTTGTACTTTTAGAGATTTTATGGTGAACACTGAAGAACAAAAATGTGATTAAATAATTAAGTTTTTTTTAAATTTATCTTTTAACTATAAAGAAATATAACATATACGTAAGTTCACGATAAATGAGCTTTTATAAATAATTTAAATATATTATTTATTCACAATACGTTAAAAGAAATTATTGTCATTCGATGCAGTTATGTTGTTTTTCAGCTCCTATGTACTGACAAATAACATCATTGAGAAAATTACAACAGCTCTGTTATTATTATTATTATTATTATTATTAAAAGAATTTATCCCACATATTAACAACAATACATTATGTAAAGAGGAAACCTATTCTTACAAGATAAAATGTTCGTTACATGAAGCGCAGTAGAGAGTATAAGATGCTGCACAGAATCTATTAAAGAAGTGCGTGGGATAAACACCCACACTAAAAAAGAACCAACTATTTGCATATTATAACATAGAAGAATAGATAATTCACGCACTTTTCTATTGGTACACTATATAAGAAAGGGTGGTGTCGATAGTCCTTGAACGAACGGAAACCGTCTTATTTATGGAATAACAAAAGGTCACGGTCGTTGTCCGGACTGCATTTTTGCATTAACTGACTGCAACTGCAACTGCAACTGATGACATTTAATGTTTATACTTCTATTATCCCTTTATTACTGCAGTGCGGAAGCTGGGAGTGAGTGTAACTATAGCCTATTTATTGGTTTGTTTCAATGAGGGTTTACAAGCCAAACATTGTCATGCAGTAAAAATTTATTAAGCATATTTTACACAAATTGAAATTAAACGAGGCCTGTTTTATTTCGTTGTTATTATATTCTGTTTAAAAATTTTGTTATTCTTTTTTTGATATATATGGAGAGTAGTTAAAATACAATCGATCATTGCAATCGTTAAAGAATAAAATTACTTTAAAGAAATTTGACTTCAAGTATCATATACTGTTGTTAATATCGAATACTTCATGTAAAATTGCATCTTTTTTTTTAATAAAACATCTCTTTGATTTATTAACCTTTAAAATAGTTTAACTATTCGGAATTCTTCTTAGTAGGCCTTTCTGAATGAAAATGAATGTGGAACAAACATAATTTAAAATGAAATATTTTAAGATAACATTGTAGTGTAACGTAATGATTGGAAACATTGTTTATTTACTTTTATTAAGAAGACATTAATTTTTCTAGAAAAATTACGCCACTATTCAACCTACCATACATGTAAAATAAACAAAACACTTTCTTAAGAATGAACACATAAAAAGGGATGTGATTATTTTGATAAACGAATGACAAAACTCATCATTGTACCTGAATCACAAATTTGACTCTTTCATTATATTATTGAGCCAACTATTCAGAGTATCATTACGTGAAACATAAAATGTCAAAATTAAGGCTTTAGTAAAAATGTTTGTTTACGAAACCGATGTGCTAACTAAAACCTTCAACTAATTTTCAAGTAATTTTATTGAATTGCTCGTAAATATATAAATACATCTCTGAAAGATTATACTTAATATTTTCAACAAGTATTGATGAATTAGAAATACCCTACACTTATCATTGAAAATGATTCATTAAAATGGATAATTCAAAACGAATTCTTATACTCTTAAATTTTATAATTTACGATTAAAAATACTGCGGTTCCAGTGACACTGAAGAAACTTATCATAAAGCTTATTAGTAGTGCTGTTTATCGACGTCGATTTATCTTCATTTATACAGAACATTATCGAAAAAAAAAAAGAAAAACTAACAGAGAACGGAGGTAAATTCTAACACACAAAAATATAAAAACTTATAAATAATTATTAAATGATATAAAATAATTATGTTGAAAACCTAAAATGAAGAAAAGGTATTTCAATTAACAATTATTTTTTACATTTGATTCACAGTTAAAAAGTAAGTGATACGTTTAAAAAAAATGTTTCAGTAGGTTTATTACATTCGGTCACCCACATACACATATATAAATATATATACATGTACACACTAAATCGGTTTATTTTTATGATATTCATCAATATAAGAGCTAGATTTGTAGGGAAATAAAGATTTTTAGATTTTGAAGACGCTTGTGTCTAATGTAAATAAAGGTATTCAAACTGTTATGATAAAAACAGTGAGTCGGTAAAGTTGCTATGCACTGGAATTATGGAAGTGTAATGACAAAGCTTTCTTAATTATTACTTTGTATTTTTATTTCATTACTTTATACGAACGGATATTAACAAAACTGGAATAGTTTATAAAAGGTTTTGAAAATGACCTCATGAATTTTAACCATAGCTGGTAAAAGTGTTTCTTTTCAAACACTTTAACCAATTGATGTATTGGAATGTCTCGTACGTATGCCGTTATTGAGATTTTAGTTCGTCAATCGTGCGTAGTCTGTTGCAAAACATTGCTTTTATCGCTGTCCCCCATAGCAATTAATCTGGGGGAGTCAGATCGGGTAATCGTGCAAGCATTTCATAATAAAATCATTGAACTGTTTGCTGTGTGTGTTGTGGCGCCATCTTGTTTGAAACAACCGTGAATGATTTGCACTTGTGTTATCTGACTAATGAGTTTTGTTACAACAGCAGAATAACAATCACTGTTAACTATCAATCACTATTAGTTATATTTTCAAAAAAAGATTAGACCTTTAATGCGCGTTCTACTCACACCCACCCAGATTCTAATCTTTGCTTCGTGTAAAGCTTATTCGTGTAATTCATAAGGGTTAGCTGTCGATCATAGTCATGTATTTTGTGAATTAATATACCCTTCCACATGATTACTCTTCTTCTACAAAAAACCAATAGTCGAGGATACCTATGAAATTTTGTTCGACAAAACCTTCAAACCATTCACAATTATTTAGTTTTTTGGCATCTATAAGTTTCAGTTCTTGAACACATGTTACATCTTAAGGGAAATATTTCAGTTCTCTTGTTACAGTTTTATGTTCAGTAGCAATCAGATATCTTGCTGCTGGGGTAACATCCGAAATGTTCGGATGTTCCATGTTCCAAGCAACTTATGTTCGTGAACTGTAGGTAGTCTTCCACTTTGATCAGCGTCTTCAACAGAGCTTGTTGCCCGATAATTTTCGATAAGACTTCGAATTGCATTGCACTGGGGATTTGGAAACTTTTCAGAAAACTGGTGTTTCACTAAATCAGTATAATTTTAACTTTCACGAAAGACCCGTTCAACGAGAAAAATGCATTCCTCTACCTAAAGAACCATTACTGTTAATTAACCACAACTATTGCGTCCCATAAACGAAAAAACACGAAACGAAGCACGTTCAATTACAACTCAACAACTGATGTCTTGGTTTATTACTGAGCAATGACCAACAAATCCACAGTACAACTAACCTAACGCCGAAAGAACAAAATGCACCACATAATTCTTAAGCATACTGCACAGCGACTTTCCGATCGCACTGTGTAAAAATTCTGAAATTGTAATTGTTTATTTCCTAACGTAGATAAATGTAACCTACAACAGCTTTACTGAATTTTTGATATTAATTTGATCAAAATAATTTAAATATTTTTTAGGTACTCATTAAATACTTTAGATATATATATATTAGTTTGCTGTTTCACTTATATATCAGATGGTGATAAAAATAATTTATAATTTTTCTCAAAATTAGTTTTTTAATTCTGAATGGGATATAATATAGCCCGCGTGAAAATTAATTGAAAAATTAAACCGGTAACATGAAGTAAGATCATCATTTATTATTTTTATTATTATTATTATTACTAATTAAAAGTTTAAAAAATAATATAATAATTATATTCACTTTTATGACAACGAGTTTTAATAACCTTCACTACAGTGTCATCATATGATCGAATAGAAATCAATTTGCACGCAATTTAACACTTACATTTTAATAATCATACCGTGAACAATTAAAGAAATTGTAAAATAATAACCGTGAAAATTGATATTCTAATTATTTTTATTAGTACATAAATACCGGCAATTTTTTCAAAATCAATATCAAATTTTATGCAATCATTAATATAAGTGTGTTACTTCAATATTAATTAATATTTTTCATACATGATGTTACTATTTAATCTTAAAACGTCCTTGACATTATATAAGCTAATATTTCTTTGTAAGATGTACTAGTAAAAAAAAAGAAAAATACAAACAAAAGACTTATGTATTTAGAAGAATCATCATTGCCAAATTATTTTAATTACAGCTATCAGGATGTTTTTGATTTACTTTCATTCTAAATTAATCCACATTACCATATCCAGTAACATACATTAAACTACTTCAAAAAAATATATATCTATAAATTTAAAAGGGTTTTAATTAAATTCATTATACAAACACGTCACGTAGCCTAAATTATATCTTTTGGTAAATTTTGTATTACATTTTTATAATAGATACATCCAGGTGTTTAAACTACTCTCGTCACTAGAGATTTGGGATTTTTCCGATATAAATTTTTAATTTTAATTATTTCTATAATTTGTTTTCCCTCCCATATATTCAACTATAGTCGATCTTTTACACAAAATTTTCAATAATTATGGCGAAATTAAAAAAAAGGCCACTCTAAATAAAACGAAATTAATAGTAATTTCCGATAATTAATATGTTATTAAGGAAATAGAAAATCCATCTTTATTGAATAGTATTTCAACCGTCAGTCTCATAGTTAACCGTTAGCCACTGTAAGAAAATATAGCTCCCAGATAGGTTCAGAAGGACTTATGTCCCTTAAATCTATTCAAGAATTATCTGATAGCAAGGACGTCTTAACCATGGACCTGCAAGATTCTGAACTACATCTACATTAAAAAAGTAGGGGGAAGAAAGAATTAACAACACCGGTTGGATTGTGAGAAAGACCAACTCCAAATGTGAACCAAAATGCAAACAATTCATTCCAACGTAATATTAAAATCAATTTATCAAAATCAGATGCCCATTTTACCATTTGTTTTTCGGAATTCGGATGCTTTATCAGTGTTGAGAGTAAGGTATTAGTGATCAATGAATTTGCTTTAACAGTTTCCGTTGTTTACATTAGTATGTTGTTAAGATTTTTGCATATTCTTGTGATATGCTTGTGTGCAATATAAATACTTTTAAACCATTTGACCTCAAGTTACTTTTTTCTTAATTACTTTTGTTAAAAATATATATATATATTTCTATGGTCTAATGGAGTGATTTAATTCGGATTGTGTTTAAAACATAAAATTAAACAATTTTAAAAATACAAAATTAGTATTAATTATTAAATCCGATAAGCGTTTGACGCATTGTAGTTAATCTTAACGCCTAGAGCAAATAAAAAATGAATGAATAAAGTTCAATATAATATTTTTTATTAGTCTAAAATTTTATTCCTTTTAGTTTTAAACAATCATTTGAATACAAGTACCTAGTACTAAAAAATATCTCTAAGTATCAACATGAAGTTTAACAATTACAAAATGATAATGAAATGCGTATAATGAAGGCTGTAAGGAAGTTTATACTAATTTATACAAGCATGATCTAACATTAATCTCTCTGACGTTTTTTAAAATTTTTAATTTTTGAAGTAACATTAACCCACCAGGCTGGTCTAGTCGGTAACTAGTCTTCACAAATTAATTGTTTAACAGATTGTTTCTGAAGTCGAAGGTTCTGCGGTTTGAATCCTAGTAAATCCTATTTTTTTTTTAAACGGTTATCTTTAATTCACAATGTTTTTTTTCATGTTTGTCCTCAAATCTTGCATCCTTAATTTAACATACTTACTGACATTGCCGATTGATGAAATTTTGCACAGTTACTAAGGTTGGATGACAATATTCCACTATTGCTTTTGCAAACATCCCCTCGTACGGAGGGAAATTAAGGATGGAGAAAAAGTTTTTAGGTGTAAAAATTGCAAAATCCGCGAGATTTTTCAGGTCGCAATTGAAAAGTCTGGTAGCCGTTTTACAAAAAAAATACAGAATTTTGGTACGGGATTATATATATATATATATATATATATATATATATATATACAGATGACTTTTGGTGGGCAATATGTTGAGACACAGCTCCTGAAGATTCACTCGGCTCCTTTCGAATCACTCGACTTCATACCACACACAGCTCCGTATGATTCACAAAGCTGCTGGCGATTTCATGTTTGTCCTCATACGTTCCTTAATTTAATATATTTTCTGACATTGTCAACTGATGAAATTTCAGTATATGATGTTGCTATCTTTTGAAATCCAATTTAACTTACTAATTAAACTCATACTTTATATGATAATAATTTGATTGAATTATGACTAAAAAGTATAAAGCATGTTTTTAAGAATTTTGAAAAAACGTTTATTATATTATTTACGGATTTAAACACTAGACAGTGAATATCCGTGTACTTTGGGGGTTGGAGTTCAATTAACTATACGTTTCAGAAAGAGTCGGTCTGATTTTGTATAAAATTACATCTCATTTACATGTCATATATATCATCCTCATCTCACTGTGCCGTTGATGGTTGCTTATTGTTCACTTGTTGAACAGATTGCAACGTAACATAGGAACATAAGAATAATAATAAATAAAATTAGAATTGTGAACTGAATAAGAGCACGTGCTTGAGCAAGCAAAAATAACTTTTTGCAGGTAAAAACCTTTTAACTGAAAATATGAGTTGAAATATAGATTGAGAATTTTTTTAAATATTTTTAAGATATATAGAGCTACAAATGACAATGATGTAAAAAAGGTAAAGAAAGTAAACTAAACGTATTGAAGTTTCTGAGTTACGGTGTTGAAAAATATTGCAAATTATGTGCATTGATGAAGAAAGTAAAAATCTAACTATAGGCAGCCTTTTTTTGAAATTTCAAAGCAAATTAGAATTTTAATTTAGTAGGTTTTTCAAATAAAATAGTTTTTTTGTAAGTAAAAAAAGGAAATATTTCCTACAAGATATTTCAACCGTTTTGAATAAAGTCCTTTCATTTAGGCTCATTGCGAGGACATAAACATTATAAAAATTTACGGTTATTTGCCATTATTTTATTTTTATTAAAAGTTGTATTTTAGCTAAGGACGTATAATTTTAAGCTAAAAAAAAATCTTATCATACCACTTACAATTTTCTTCAGGTGATCAATTGATCTTCGTTATTTTGTAGCTTTTTTATATAGAATGTTTTGTTTTAGGTAAATGAATTATTATCTTTATATTGTTCCTCGATTAACTGTTCGATGTAAGTCATATTTGATATAGATTTTACACGATTGCCCATTAAGGAGTGTAATGTATTAAGAGTGTATATGTATTTGTTTCTAACGTAGCACTCAACGGCTGAACCGATTTAAATGTACGACTTCCCACATTGAAACCAATACGTTGCCAGGAGTGTCACAAGTTATATAACTGTGCATGTACACGTATAATTATATATATATAATAAATATATGTAATTATACACAAGTATATACTAGCTGCAGAGGGCGTACCTACAGCATGTCTCTGCAGCCAGGCCCTCCGGGCGGGTTGCCCTGGCGGGCGGCGTCTCGGAATGGGATTATTAGGTGTCCAAAATTGATTACCTCTTGTGTAAAAATATTTTCCTTTTGAATGATGAAAATTGATATAACTAAATTAGAAATTTACTTCTAGAAATTGATACTAACGAATCGGGTTTTTCCGCTAGTGATCGGTATATTCCGGTGCCTACTCTTTGATTATAGTTCATTATTTTATGAAGAAAAACAATCACATAAACAAAAAAATATATTATTAAAATATATTTCGCATGTATATCGATACATCAATATATAATAATATAAAAAGTATACAGCTGACCACCACAAAACGTGTACTAACGAATCGGGATTTTCCGGTAGTGATTGGTACATTCCGATGCTAAGCTAAGGGGGAAACACACACACACACACACACACACACACACCACACAGATATAGATATACATACAAATGCTCTTAAGTAGGGTAGGATATATATATACACACATGTGTTTAAATTAATTTTAAAAAATTGCAAAAATTTAATCTACAAAATTTTCTCCGCACACTCTTTTTTATATTTGTCCTATATTAAAGAGCAATGATAGTCCGCAATGTTTTTCTCTTTTTTTTTAGGAATTGCGTGTTTTAAGTTTAATTTTTTTTTTATTATTACTTACAAGATTCTTTAATTGTACTATCCATTAATTAAATTATAATTATTCAGAAAATGATATCAATGCATGAAAGTAAGAACGTGTGATTATATTAAAGTAGTTGAATATTCAGTTGGAATTTTCAATTACCTTAAGAAAATGGAAAATATTTCTACATTAATTTATGCAAAACTCAATTCGTGTTACATTGATTTATGCTTTTATTTTCATTATCATTGCTTTAACAGCCATACGATTAGTATTAAAGATAAAGGTGGCTGTTTTGATTCATGTAATGTATCTATGAACATAAAAAAACGTATTTTCTCTCGGGCGGAAATAAATAAATTTTTATTGGAATAGATATTATAAAATTCAGGCCAAGGTGTGAGTAGAATAACAGTAGAGATGGCATCTATATATTATTCACGGCATTTATCAGAGCTTATATGGAGTCGGCGTGAAAGTGTGGCTACTGTGATGGCATAAGGGGTTAAAGGTTATTATACAATGAATGATGTCATCAAGTGACCTGGTACCTGGCAGAAACCGTTGTTATAATTATTACAATAGAACATTATAACATAAAACTTTAACTAGGACTAATAAAAAGGAAAAATAATACTTTTTTAAAATTTCATATAATCGATTTGTAGCATTACAGAATCTATTTTTCCTTTGTAAAAAGGAAAACTTTACTCCTGTTCAGTGATTGTTGAAATTAAATTAATTGTACTCCATCAGAACTGCACCCTGAAATCAAACAAAACAAAATTGTTAATTGTAAATTTGTTTAATTCTTTTTTTTTATTTTCTTTTCATCCCATTATTTCCTCTAGCTTTTTTTGAACATTTAATTAAGATGTTCACTATTCTACAGTATTTTTCTTTCTTAGATTGCCATCATTGCCTTCATTTTTTCTTATTCTCCACTTCTCGTAACTGCCAGTATTTTTTTCAAGGATTCTTCATATTTTTCATTGGATATTTTCCTAAATAATCCACTGGTTTAATGGCAAAGCGTACTGTAGAAAATCTAAATTTAAATAAAAAACATAAATAAATATATGTGTGTGTGTACTATTTTGATTTAGTATCACTCGCTAGCCTCCGGGAATCACCGTCAGTTATTACTTCAGAGGATGAACGAGGAAGATTTGTATGAGTGTAAGTGAATCTAATATTGTACAAGACTACAGTCTTGTACAATATTAGGTCGACCATTTCTGAGATGTGTGGTTAATTGAAACCTAACCACCAAAGAATACCGGTATCCATTCCTCCATTTGTTTTATTTAAACTTTACAGAACTTTTAACGAAGGTTCTAAAAATATTCCGAGAAAATTTCAACTTTCTGGGATTGATAGAAACAAAATGGCAACTTTCAAATAAAAACGTCAATCTCAAATAAACCACATTTTTTATTCACTATAATGTAGTTGGTAAAAATCTTTAAAACCAGATTGTTAAACAGCTGTTCAAAATGAATAAAACAAGTTTATAGTTAGTCGTAACCATGATTAATTTTCCTTTGTAAATATTTCATTGTTAAAATGGGATTTACAACTGAACAAAAAGTTAAGTGTACGCAATGGCCATTGAAACTGACAGTCTAGCGGAGCCCATACGATATTTCAGGACTGAATTTCTTGATGTAGATCCACCAAAAAAAATGTCAATTTCTAAGTGGAAGTATTTGTTATTGGAAACTGACAGTGTATTTGAAAAATACAGCCAGTTCATTGATGAAGGAAAAGAAGAAGTGTTGTCTGCCTCATTATTGCGATCTATAAGTAAAACTTAATTCCGTGAGAAAAGTTTTTTAGATACTGGTGTGCCAAGATCGACTATCCAAATAATAACAAAAAGGAATAATAGTAGAAAGGAAAATTAATTTTTTTTTTTAAAGCCACTTGTTCATTGTCTTTTAGAAGACGATCCAGACAAGAGAGTTGAGTTTGTTGAACATCATCAAGTCGATTCCCAGAGTGGCATGAACGTGTTGTATTCTCAGATCAATCTACTTTCTGTCATAAAGCTGGCCTAATTACTACAATAATTCTGCTCATATACTTAAGAAGAAGCAACTTAAATCAAAAGACATTACTGTCTAGGTAGCTGTGACTATTAATATTGTATTATCCTACAACATAGCAAGCAACACAATGACTGAAAACATATACTATACTTAGAAGTGTTAAATCAACACATACTGTGTCATTTTAGTTTTTGAGAATTGAGATATGCTATTTTACAGCAAGATAGAACCGCACATCATTTTGCAAACCCAGTTAAACTGCTACTAAATAATTCCCTTCAGGTTCATCCGTCATGGGAGTGAATTTTTGGACTGGCCACCGAGGTCGCCAGACTTAACTGTCTGTAACTTTTTCTTGTGGCGTTATTTAAAGGAACGTGTGAACTTCTACAGTCTTAACACTAATGAAGAATTGAAGAGGATCATTAAAGAAGAGATTATAGGAATTCCAGACATTTATTTGGTAATGCATACTTAGGTTTTATTAAACGATATTACCCGTGTATCGCTGTTGATGGATTTCAGTTTGAGTAAATTTTAGGTGTTGCTTTCATTTTGTAATTCAACTGTTTTTAATCATTTTTACCGGCTCTTCTGTAACGAAAGAACGTGATTTATCTGAAATTAAGTTTTTTTATTTGAAAGTCGCCATTTTCTGTAAATATTATAAGATTGAAATTTTCACATAATATTTTTAAAAATCTTCGTTATAAGGTCTGTAAAGTTTCAACAGAATCGGTGGGGAAATGGGTGAGTGATACTAAATCAAAAGCGTATACCTCTTTGTGGGACAAATTTTATATCATGGTGATCTTCCTGTAGATTTTTCTTCCACATTGTTATGCTCTAATTTGATCTCTTGCTTCTGGTTTGATAGCCTGAACGTTTTGTTTGATGAATGCTGTGCAGTGACCCCTCCAAAAAGCCTAAATAGTAAGTATCTATTGCGTAGACATAGAATTCATAATATTTTGTTGTGCAATAAAATTTCCTACATCCCAAGATTTCTTATAAAATAAAATTTGCTTATAGATTTTTACTCGGAATTTCTCTCTCCGCAATTTCTCTCTTCCCTTTTCATGCTGTGTAAAGTCCTGTAACTAGTTAAATTCTTCTGTTGCATTCTATTTTTCATGCTAATTGCCTATGATCGTAAAATATTTCATTTACCATATACGTAAATAGTGTGTTTCAAAATTAATAGCGGGGTTTTAAAGGTATGTAATATTTCTTATGTTTCACGTACATTGATTTATTATACGAAAATGATAGAACAACTCAAACAGTTTTTGTTGTGTGCAAGCTCATAAAATGTTTCTAGTACGTTTCGCTCGAATGCGCGAGTAGAAAAAATGGCGACCCCGCCCCCAACCAAAAAGTGTTTTATATTTTGCAGTACCGTTCAACATGCGCTCCGCTTGAAGTTCCGTTGTGATTCCCCGAGTGACGATGACATTCCTAGATGGTATAAACAATTTGAAACCACTGGCTGTATTTGTAAAGGGAAAAGCATAGGATAACCGAGTGTGTCCGAAGTTATAAGCATAAACTGAGCTCCAGGTGATGCCTTCGTCTACAACTACCTCGGAAGGACGCAAGACTCCGCCCAGGCAGCCGGGTCTCAATCTTCTTGCATGCCATATCTGAAATGAGGAGTTGCCAAAAGGGAACTCCCCACCGGAACTCCGGTCATGACGCCTCGCCTCTAGTGGCAAACCCCCAAAGGGATGCCCCACCGGGACTACGGTCTTACATTCCCCCCAATATCATCTCAAAGGAGTGCCCACCCGATCATTGAAGGTAAAAGACAGAAGCCTCCCACCCTTCCTCTGTGAAGCTGTCCCTCAAAGACACCATGACGAAAATTTTGAACGTTTGAGACAGTATTTCGTACGTAGTCTTAAGAAATCCGTTAGGAAGCCTAACGCAAATCAGCAATTTCAGTGAGGTCTGTGTGGAGGGTTTTAAGGAAATGCCTACAACTGCGTTCATGTAGTTTACAGCTGTAAGAAGCTCTAAAGGCTATAGATTATGGTTTAGCAAATAAAATGATGCACCATGACGACGAAGAGTTTCTTTATCTTGTCGTATTCAGTGACAAATCAAAGTTTCTTGTTAGTAGAAAAGTAAACACTGACAATGTCCATATCTGGGGATTAAAAAATCCTCACGAAATACTGCAGTGTGAACAGAATGTTTTTTTCCCGTATTCCGATGGCAATTTACGAGCCGTTCTTTTTCGCAGAAGCGTGTGTGTATGCAGTGAATTATCTGGATATGCTAGAAATATAGCTCTTTTCTCAACTATAATACGAACCAAAAAACTGTATTTGGCAACAAGATGGTGCACATCCTCCTTGGCGTAACGCTCTACCTGTTTGTTTTAATGAAATTCTCTCCGATCGCTACATCGAACGTCGGGGACCAGATAACACGACTTGTTTGCCGTGGCCTCCACATTCGTCCAATATGACCCAGCGAGAGTTTTTTCATATGGTATTTATAAAGGATCATATGTATGTGTCACCGTTACCATCTGATCTACCCGACTTGAAGCACAGGATTGAAACAGCTGTCGCATCAATTACTCCAGACTTGCTGATTAAAATACGGGATGAACTCTCCTACTATATGTATGCCGTGTAACGAATAGTGCTCATACTGAACATTTATGGGAAAAACTGTTGAGGTTTTTTTTGTTTTTTTTTGGTTTCATGTATAATTTATCAATGTAAGTAAAATATAATAAATATTACATAACTTAGAACCCCAAAATTCAATTTGAAATTATTTTAGTTTTTAACAATTTAATATTTTAATTCTATTTTTCTTTTATTTTTTTGAGATGACGGGCTTCTACTGCTTTCGTCATTTTGCTCTATGTAAATGTAAATTTTCTGTGTTTAACAAATATCATGCTTGACCGGGATTCAAACCCAGGACCTCCGGATGAACGGCTATGACGCTACCACTCCGCCACGAAGATCGGCTCTAATTATTTTAATTAAAGCCTATTTGTCTTAAATAAATGAGGAGAGGAGGTAAAAGTCGATCTTTTGGTTTAATCACTTATACACGTACCTCCTAATTTTAAAAGTTAATAAAACTGAAAAAAATAAAGTAATATTAAGTAGATTTAATTGGTGTTAACGACGACCCAGATCTATCATGTTTGATTTTTGCACCTTCTGTCTATATAGTTAATCTCGTTCATCGTAAAATTTTTATCCTGAATGGTACTTTCAGTAAATAAATATTTTCCTTTTGTAATATTGTGTATTACGTTTAATGATGTTCCATCTTGTGTTTCTTTAAAGTTAATTCCCACCTACGTTAGAATTGTACGATTATGACTAATTACATTAAATAAATAAAAAATAAAAATACATCGAATTAATTTTTCACGTAATTTTTAAAATTATTGTTATTCATTAAATTTATAATATAATAATAGTAAAAATCGAATATAGTTAAGATTAAAATAATGATTGTAATGTACAAAAAAACCGATTGAAATAATTTATGTAAATGTTATTTATATAATTTCATGCGTATGCGGTTTGTATACATTGACAGCGAGAAGATATTATAAACGGGTGAAGCAGAAGCTTGATGAGATTGCAACCGATTTTCCAAACGTAACCCGCTCTAAACACTCTAAATGCAAATGAGCTTTCTTCAGCCGCTAGGTTAACTGGTTGAATATAAGTGTTGAGGGCAAACAAGCTGACCCGCGCTAATGCTACGCAGTGACCGGTCATTACGGGGAACCACGGGGGCGTGTGTATTGCCTCCAATATCTCTTAATGAAGGATTACTATTTCACTTAATCATATTCTTGTCGGTGGTGTAATGATTTATTCCAGCCAATCCATTATTCTTTCTGATCTTCTTTGTAATGGTATAATAATAATTACGAAACGTATAGGCCGGGTTACATAATCTTTATCAATGTAATTTAAAATAAAGAAACTCTATGTGAAATGTAATTACCTTTATAAAGCATGTCGTAAAATAGTTTACTTCACTATAATACAACCAACTCATCTTTTTTCTGCCCATTGTACTTCATTAAGCTTCTTTTGGTTGTATAACTTGAAATTGTATAAGCAATTTTACATCTTACCCAAATGTATTTAACTCCCCCACGCAAAAAAAAAGATCTAAAAATTAAAAGAGATATTTAGAATTTTTTTAAAGTACTAAGGAAACTATAGCTTAAAAAATGAGAGAATTTCCATTTTCATATTTTAATATCTCAAACCATGAGTTTAGAAGTAACCAAAATTACAATTTTATAAAAATTTGCAATACTTTTTTAATTACCAAATATTTTTATCTGATGCATTTTTTGATTATTTATTATTATTATTATTATTACTATTATTATTATTATTATGTTTCTGCGTTGGCCTACTGAAAAGGACCACGTGAAACAATATTTAGCATTCTATTTTATTTCTTCTGGGAGTTTTCTTTCCTGGTTTTTCCTATAGTTCTTTATTATTTAGCAAAGTCTCTGCGTTCTCTTTTCTGTCTAAAGGTCTTTGAATTATTTTTTCTCTTTCTCTTGGAAACCGTTTAAATCTTTTACCTGCTTTCTATACGATGTTCTATCTTGTACTATTTCTTCAGATATTTTCACTTCTTTTATGTCTGTATAAACTGATCTCATACTGGAAGACACCCTCCATGTGAAAGGGTGGCCAGGCCACCCTCTCAGTACCAAGCCATTATGAGCTTTATAGGTCATCTTCAGTACCTCGGCAATGACATCTTTCAGTCAAGCCTCAGCCAGGATGTCACCGATGCAAATGCCACTAGCGACATTCCCATCGGTGTACTACTAATATAAAATCCAAACAAAATACATCCAACCAAATCTCAGACAAGATCCAGGGTCACTACGTGTAGGAGCAGACCTGTATTACTATTATTATAATACTTATAAATTTATTTATTGATTTTTGGGAGGAAAATAAAAATTAATGTAATTAAATACTAATTCACGTTTTTTTTCATTTCTGAAACTGGTTGGTCACAAACCATTTGTGTTCATGTAAATATACCGATCCCTTTAGATAACTAAATATTTATTCCCGGCTTATTAATTCAGTGTACAGTGTTTTCCGGTTTCCTTATTTTTTTTTTTCATTTCGTTCATGTTGTAAGAATACAATGTTCAATTTAATCTAAAAATAATGAAGTTTTTTTCATTTGTGATAGATTTGATAAAATTTAAAAACTGAATTTGGAGTAATAAAGTTTTGGTTTAAGAATTAATCTTATTTATTCAACATAAAAAAAAAATACTTTCACATGTAAATGAAAACGTATAACGTGTGATGTTTAGAAATTAGTGAACATAAATTAAAAACAAAAGTCACCGCTTTTCCTTGTGCAGTTTTTATAACATTGTAGGTTCTAAAAGTATTGAAGATAGTAAAATGTAACACACTGTTAAATGTAGTTCATTTTAGGTTATATTGTTTTTTTGAAAATTTCTTTTAAAGGAACACTTATAGAATAGCAGAATAAAATATAAATATTTAGAAAACAAATCTGATTGCTTTACTGATTCCTTTTTTATCTAATTTCGTAAATTATTGAGATGAAATAAAAAAGTACAATTATGGAAGTTGAAGAAAGGAAATATTTGAAAAAAAACTTTTCCTTACATACCCTTTATCTAAGAGCAAAAATAAAAGACTCTCGTAAACCAAAGAAAGGGAGTTTATTATCTAAACAGTTTCCTTTAGATACAATATTTTTTTTTTTAAGTTTGTTAAATCCAAAGGTAATTCCAAATATATTAAAAAAAAAAATTAAAACTTTTTGTTACAAATCAAGATTAAGTGTTTTATAAGTATTCGTACTGTTTTCTAATTTAGATTATTTTTTGCAGCTAAAATTTAAAAAAATACTTTAGATAGAATCCATTACAAAGTCAGCAAACAAATAAAGAAATTAGCTTAACAAAGAATAAAACTTATTTATTCGCCATCTAAATTTATTTATTTAAAACTAACTAAATATAGACATCACTGGATTTCAATAATTAAATACGAGTAATTATTAAACAATCTAATAAGTATGTATTGAATAAAAGACAAACACTTATAATATTCCTAAAAAAACATTAGCAAATTTGCGATTACAAATAGCTTTAAAAAAAAATTATTTATTTCCAACTCCGTAGCTTTATTTTTTATTTTTTGAAAACATTGATTGAGGTTTGTTAATAATTACAGGTTAAAAATTTTTAACGGTATTATACTCAAAAAACTGATTATAAATAAGTAATTAATTTAAAGAGATAAATATTTCCTATCAGCAACGTAGTGCTGGAGGTAAAAATTATTAAACATCTGAATTTCTTGTTGAAAAATAATGCGAAGTTATTCCGATATTAAAAATATCTTCATGCATAAATTCAAAAAAAACCCTCAGGTAAATTCTTATAAGATATATTTTTACCACCGGATTACAGTCAGCCTTAGCTAATGCTAAGGTCGTTTCACTGAGTTTTTGTTTCTTATTATTATATATCAAGATTTATCGCATTTTTTTTTCTTTTGAAGTCATTATTTCATACGTGCTTCGTTTTATGTAGTGCTACATGTATTTATAAAACAATAATAATACATCTAAATATATATAAATAATGAAAAAAAAAATATGAAAAAATATTTGAGTATCGTGTGGTTCTAACCATATTTGAATATCAGTAATCAGTTTTTTTTTAATGAAATTCATGAAATTTTTAATACTCAATACAGAATTATTCTGTCCAGTTCTGTTAGACTGACTTCTGTTAGACTCAAAGATATATCTTCAAAGACATATACAACATTAATCACAGACGACAAAACACAGCGACAATCATACAGTCAAACATTGAATTGACCTTCATCGAGCAGATAAGAAAAGAATTATAAAAATTATAATTGATTGATAATAATTTATATATTAAATTATAAAATAAAGTTATATTTTAGTATACTTAAAATTAAAAATTCATAGTTAATTTTGTAGAAATTTACAATAAACAATCATAATTAAAAAAATTATATGGTATAAGAAAAAAAAATCTGCAATTATTTTTACCAATTACTTTAACTCACTGTCTATAAAAATAATAGATGACAAGTTAGTATAGAAATCATTAAGGTGGGTTTTAGAGACTGATATAAGACTTATTTCCCAGAAACCATCTACCTATAAGTTTTTAACACTTATAATGCAGTTAATACTAGAACAGCAAAACAGTAATTTATATTTACTAGTTATGATCAAAATTCAGAAATAAATAATAACAAAAATATAAAATATATATCCCTTGCTTTTATCGTTAAAATTTGAAATTAATTAAAAAATAAATTTTGATAAGGTAAAAATTATTAGCATTATTACTCCTCAAAACGTATCCTAGAAGCAGAATACATAATAGATGTTTTAAAATACGTTTAAGTAATTAAAAATATCATTTATTGTTATGTTTATTTTTTTTAATAATGTTATAAATATACATAACTTTAAAATTATATATATATATATATATATATATATATATATATATATATATATAAAAGCAGAACTATTGGGAATATATTTTTATAATGATTTAATTTAATTTAAAAGTAATCCCTTCGACTAGTTTCTATAAAGTGATATATAAAGAAGCTGTATCCAAATATTTTGAAGAATTAAAAACAATGGGCTTATAAAATCCATACATTCTGACTTTTTAAATTTTCTTTTTTATCCTTAAACAAAAGACTGGAAAATTATTATAATAATTGATAAATAATTTCTGGTATAATTATTTACTTGCGTTTAGTTGACGGACTTACACCCATTTATAATTGTTCTTTTATTTCTTTTTTTTAATAATAAATTAATTTTTTAGCTTATTAAACAGTGCCAAAGCTGACTGGGGTTCCACATGCTAAATAAATTAATATTTATATCTTCGTTGCAGCCGGATTTGGACTGCCTTGAATAATGTTAATTTATAAATTTCTTTCTCAATTTTCGGTATGTACAGTACCAACTTCTTTTTGTGTAGTGTATGTGCAATAAAATTGCGCACGTTACGACCAAGCAATCTCTCTTTTCGTATTACATACTTACCGTGTTGGCAGCAACAAGTTCAAATTTGAAAAACTGACGGAAATAGTAATAAGTTATTGCATCTTTTTTTTTGAAAAGATCAAATTAATATATCACTGTATACCGTAAAAAATACAAATATATAAGTTAAAATAAGGAAAAAAACCTTGTATTAGTCTAAACTGTATCTATTTACAAGATCAAACTTTTTAAATACCTATCGTAAATTTATATCAATAATTTTATACAAAAAAATCGATATTTGTTAAAAACGATATATCGATGAAAAATGCATTACGGACAAAGTATCTACGAAGAATGTCATTAAAATTATAAGCGCGAAAAATATAAGGCGTAGGAAGACGATGTTTAGGAAGATTAAAATGAAGAAGTACTGTACATACTGATCCGGTGTCTCTCAGCAGACTGAACGAGTCCCACCACTCAAGGTGAAGTCCCGTTACCTCCCCTCCACACTTTCAATTTCAGAGTAGAGCTCCTCCTCGCAGGATATCTTCCCCCATTGTCCATAGGATGGCTGTAAGATGACGAAAGAGAGAGAGGCACGAGCGAGTGACAGAACTGGGGCAGCGCGGGTCCCCGGGCTGGGAGGAGAAACCCTACCTCAAGAAAAAACAGTTTTCCCCTTCTAAATCATCGCGTAGAACCGGCTCGTTCTCGGTCTTCTAGTCGTGTGCCCCGCGTCAGATGGTGGAGTGGGGCTTAACGGGACCTGCCGATGTAAACACAGGGAGGGAGGAACAATATGCTCATTCGGGAGGGGGACTTTTGCTCAGTCGGTCAAGAAGAAGGAAAAAACGGAATCAGATTAGAGGAAAGAGTAAAAGTGGGAGCCGGTATAGTGTGGACTCTGACGTTGCCGGAGATAGTCGCAACATGTGTGTGCGTTGAGAAGCTGCGGTAGTGACATAGTGTGTACAGTGATTGCCCGCAATACACGGCTACCCATTCCAGGTACGTACGTGTTCAGCTTACTATCATCAGTACATTCATCTCACTATCTTATCAGGAAAATTTTTGAACGTGTATTATGACATTGTGATTCGATTTTTTTTTTAACGCGGTATTGAATTACGTGAAGTGTTTGTGAACTGGACTCAACTTAAGTAAGACAACTTATTATTATTATTTTTTTTTTTTGCAAAAATTTATCATAATTAAATATGGTTCAATAATAAGGTATTTATTATGGTAATTATAGATTTACTAAATATATAAACAATATATGGAATAGCTTCAAAATACATTGAGTTATCGATCTATATGAATACAATAATTTTCACTGATATCAAACGTTAATTAAAAAAGAAATAAAAAGATATGGAAAACTTACCTAAATTTTTATTTTTTTTATCAAGACAAAATAAAATAGTAATTTAACTTAATGAACTAATTTTAATTAAGCATTTCATGGAATATCGGAAAAGAATAATTTAACATAAAATTTAGAAAAAAATGTTGGAAATTAAAATCAAGAAGACGCAGAATAGATTTAAAAATAATAAACTGGTAATACTGATAACATCTGTTTAATTGAATTTTAATTTTTTTTTTTTAATATTTGAAATAATTTTGAAAAGAAAATTAAAAATAAAAATAATGAAGCTAACAATAAGTAAGTATTTTGCATAAATTGTTGTTAAAATAAAATTTAAAATTCTAATTTTTATTAATAATGATTTCAAATTTACTTTTTAATAGTAACTTTGTTTTTTAACGTTTTTTCAATAGTTTTAAAAAAATTTTTTAAAATAAAATTTTTGGTCCTAAAATATAATGACAAAAATAATTTATATATTACGAAATAAAAATATAATTAGAATAAACAAATACCAATAAATAATTCGGTTGGGCAGAACGTTCAAAATCTACACTGTTTTAATTATCCAGCGGGAAATGAAGCTAAATAGAGTACAATTTCCATCAGATTTACCTCTTGTTTATTTCACACTGTAATTTTTTAACCGTAAAAAGTCTTTTATTTTATTGTCTTTTTTTACATCTTTAATTCGTATTCCCTTCATCTGGCTTTAAAAATAATTTAATAAATTAATTTTCGACAAAATGTTTAATTCAGTTTTTTTTTACATAAAAAAATTAGACTGCATCAATTAATTATTTGTGCATTTTTTTAAATGTATTTATTATTTGTAAACTCTTTGATAAAAGAAATATAAGAATGATATTTTTGATTAGCATATGATTAAAAAACCATAATAAAAATTACTAACTAGAAAAAATTTTGAACGTTGACAAAAAAATACAATGCAGAAAATATTTGTATTCACTAAACTAACCAAGTAATATTCTGTTAACATAATGAAAAAAAATTTCATAAACTATTAAAAATTAAGTATTCATAAATTTGCGGGTTAATTTTAATAAAATTAGTACATACTATAAGTACATTGAATAAAGGAACTTTTACGTTCTTCGTGTGAAAAAATGAGTTACCTGAAGATAATATTTAAAATTAACATAGACCTCAATTTTCAAAATAACTTAATATTAAGAAAGAATAATTAATATCTCCTTCTAAATTTCTGATGTTTTTGTCTTGCTTTTTTAAATTATTTTTTATTAAAACTGGTGTAGCTCGATATATAGAAACATTAAATAATTCTTATGCATCTATTTCCTATTTAATAGATTAAAAATGATATAAAAATGACTTAATGACGAATGATAGTTATCAGATTTCTAATCTTTTGGTTCAATTTTTAAAATCATTATCATTCGAATTAAGAGTTTACTGTTAATAAATTAATTAAATTTGTCTTTAAAATATTTTTTTATTGCTATAAATTAAACAAATTAAATATCCTTTAACAAAACAAGATTATATGAATTTGGTTTTTTCTTTTTTCCCTATTAAAATTCTTTAACTCAAATAAAATTGTAATATTAAATTCTACTATTCTTATTAGATTAATATTTAAAAATTAATTTGAGATCGTAGCGAATTATTTAACTAAGTGTTTTCATTGAATAAACATTTATTAAATTTTAACATAATGATTATAAGAAGTAAAACTACAAAAAAAATCAAAGAATACAGAAAAAACCGTCTAACAAATATTTTGAGATTGAAACTAAATTAGGACTAATCTCAAAAAAACGTTTGGATTGTAGATTAATAATTATTCGATAGTATTATTAGGTAACTGAAAAATTATCCCTCCAATTACTAAAAAAAGAGTGCTTAAAAGAGTGTAGATTTCAATTTCTGAAAATAGTTTTCTCCAACCAAAATTTTTAAATTGCTGTTTGCAGTACATATGGATAGCTTATATTGAATGTATATCAATTATATTTTTTTTACAATTAAGTATCGGTTAAAGTTAAATAAATTTAAATAATTTAATTTCAAATTGCTATTTTAAAATGTATTTGATTGCTTTTCAATATTACTTGGTGTTAAGGTAGAATACTAGTTTTATTAAATATTTTCATATATATGTTTTTGAAATAATCCATTCAACTTTTAAAATAAATGAGATATTTGATTTTTGTATTAAAAATAATTTATAAGGGAAGAAACAAGCTGGAAATCGCTGCTATTATGCAAATGGTAAACTACTTATACCGTTTATAATTTGAATATATTACTTTCATTTAAGAACATTTAATGAAGTATCCCGCTTTTATTTGTATTATTAAAAAAATATTGAATATTTATTTAATAATACTCTTAAAAAGTAAAAATATAACTACGTATTAGTTTGTTGATGAATTTTTTGTGTGATACATTTATTCATTTTATCACGTAATTCTCTACAATTTGCGAGTAAATTTTTGTTTTTATAAAACAAGGCTTCATTCAGAAACTATTATTAAATTTAAATAAATCTAAATAAATGAATTTTAATTGTTTATAAGTAACTGAAGGCTATCAGTTGTAATAGTAACCTTTTATAAAATGTATCATGAATCATATAAGAGATATTTTTTTAGTATGCTAAATTTTCTTTATGAAATGGATTATTTAATTATAATAGATTAAATGTCGATTGTAGTATTTTCTTGTAACTATTTTATAACTTTTACAAAAGAGGTAACAAATAAATTACTTTTAGAGAATAAATTAAAATGCTAAAATAAATATCCCAGTAATTTTAATGTTAATTTTTAAAATTAATATCCTAATAATATATTTTTATATATTTGTTAATATTTATATTAATTATACGTTCGTGGGGATTAAAAATAATTTATTTTCTAGTAACTATCTAATAAAGCACTTGTAAAAAAAAATTAACATTTCTTTACGATAATATAACAGTGGCGCAACGTTTAATAATATTATTTCTTTCTATGATACTGAGATAAATAGATAATAGTTTTAAAATAGGAATTAAAAAACAAAACACCAGTGATATTTTATTTTTTCGTATATTATTATGTATTAATTAATTAGAAATCATATTCCTTTCTATTTTAAAAAGGTGAAATTTTCACTTATTTAATTCGGCTGCAACAAATAACGATTATGATTTCTAAAGAATAAATCTTTTTTGAAAATTTATTGTATTAGCTAAATATATTACATATTTTACTTAATGTGGGACGTATAAAAATTAAATGAAATTGCTTTCTCTTAATATATCTATATGTAATTAAAGATAAAAATAAAATCATTTCTATATATATATATATATATATATATATATATATAGTTATAAACTAGATTTATAACCTACAGTAGTCGCTAAGCCTAGCCTGTGTAATGTAAATTGCAAATAATATATCAATGTAAAATAATTAAACAGATGTTACAAAATGTTAACTATCTCATTACCTGTATATCATATCTTTGATATTGCACTAATAATTTAAAATATAAATAAAATAAAATATAGAAAGCAACCTATTTGTTTTCTGAAAATACATTTTATATTTGGTTATAAATTTATTATGCATGAAAATTTTACCTGTTTATATTTATAAAATATAAATGAAAATTTAAATGTAACGCTTTTTTATTCTAGTTATTCTTGTTTTTGTATTAATTAAAATTATTTAGTACTATATTTAAGAGATGATATCTCTATTTTATTTTTGTTATTTTTGAAATGTAATTGTCACTAATCTTCTCACCTTAGGTACATTTTATCAGTCTGTTAACAGATAAAAAAAGATTATCTTGAAATCTACTACTAAATGTCTTTTTATTTTGTTATATTTCAAATTAATTAAACAATTTATATGAATGAATAAATTCTGAATTTTTATGGATATAATAATCATTATGAAAAGATTTACACAATTATAAATTGTAATAATGATGTAATAGAATATGAATGACATTAAAATATAAATAAAAAAAGAAACAATTAGACCGGTAAATGGTTAGCATTTTTAACATTTTTTTTATTGCTTGTTATCCTATTTTAGATGCCTCTCTACTTTATTATTTGATATCAATTTTTTTTAAATTATTCTTTATATCGGTATGTAATACATCACTAAACATTTATTTTGTGTTTTACAATTATTATATTAAAAAAAAATTAGCCATCAGGGAGTGTATCATCATACTCATAATTTTAGGTTTTTTTTGTTTTTTTTTTTTTTTTTTATAAATAAAATAAAATATTTTTCAAAAGTTTTTATTAATTAAATTCAAGGTTAATTTTTTTCTTTACGTTGAAGAATAGTTTTTAATTTTTGAGTTTTTATAGTTTTATTTTATTTTTTCTTGAGTCTCCAAGCATCCACTGGTATAGTCATTAGCCCGGTGGAAAGTTTTGTGTTTAAAAAATGCCATGCCTGACCGGGATTCAAACCCAGGATCTCTGAATGAAATACTGAGATGAATGAAATACCGAAAACCTACTGATTGTTAAAAATTTCCAAATAAAATGTAGAAATTATAAAATGCATTTTAAAATGAAAGTATAAATTCTGCTTCAAAATTTTAATAAGCGTGTATTATTTTTAATATGGTTACGACGAGACTATAAACGTTAATAACATAATATTAATTATAAATAATAAAAGGAAACAGGACAGGAAATTATAACTATATTTAGGCTAGTTAAAAAATGTCTTTAATATAATTACATTGTTAATAAATACAAAGGTATAATAATAATCAGTTCAATATTCTCACGTGCATAAAATAAAAACTAAAGAGTGGAATGACCATTTCATAAGTTTTCAATTCAATGTAAATGTAGTTTTATAGGTTAGGTTACCTTACCGACAACAACTATAGCCTACCTATCGAATACAGTCCACTTTCCATTTCATTATGATGATAGATACCATTATATTGAATTCAAATTTATTCTAGCAGGGTAGGTAGGCTCAATCAGTGTAGTTGTCTACTATTATTAAAAGACATCTTGCCACTGTACGTATTATTCTACATAACGTTGGCCTATAGGAAGAACTACATATTTGTATTATTTATTCTTACACTATGTCGGTCGGTGTGTTGCAATAGGATACTGATACTAAATTACGTACATGTTGCTTCTTATTTGAATTTAAAATTGATAAAAATAGATAACAACTTACTTTATAATTCATAGGCAACTATAACTATGCGTGTAAAATGTATTCATTCATTCCTATATTGTACATGTATGTTTTAAAATTTTGTTGTTTTTTACAATAAAGTCAAAGAGATTGATATTCGATAAATAAAGGATGCAATATGCAATTTGCATTCCGTTATTTACATCATTTTGTATAAAACTATATTTCCTACAAAATTAAATTACGAAGTTTACCATAAAATATTAAGTCCAGATTACAAAAGTAACAATTTTTTTTTAAATTTATTAATAAAATAATTATTTATCTTAGAGAAAAAAATACGTTTTTTATCTAAAATTTATTGCTGTTGTTTTGAATAAAATTAATTAAAACTGAAATTATGTTTTCAATTTTAAAATAGTTAAATCTAAAGAAAAAATTTTACTTCAAAATTTTAGAATTATTGAAGCAATTAGCTTTAGTTTTTGTATATGCTGTATTTCGCTTAAAAATGTGTCTTGAAGACACATATACGCTTAGAAAACAATATTAATCATTATTTTAACATTTTATTGTTTAAATTATGGAATATTTATTTAAGAAAATTAAAAGAAAAAATTATATGGCTGAAAATATTTTTTGAAATTTTATAGTTTATTGTTGTAATATAAATTGCAAATAATATTAATTTTTAACGGAAAACTTTTTAATAACATTTTTAAAATCAATATAACAATTAATGATTGAAAAAGATTATTTTTTAAATATCTTTTGAATTCATAATTTTAGCTTCGTTTTTTGTTTTTTTTATTTTTTAATATTATTATATTTTATTATATTTTATGATTGTTGTATTTTTTTAAATTCTTGAAAATAAAATATTAGTAAGAATAAAAACAAGTTATGAATTCAGTGACTATTATTTAAATAAAATTTTAATAAATAATCCAAGTAAAAATGCAAGTATTTGGAAAAAAATTTCCTTTAAAACACAATTAATATTCGTTTAATTTTAATAAAATTTGAGCTTGCTTAAAGAAATATGTATATGTATTTAAATGAAACTAAATTTTATTTTATCAATTTTAATAATGCTTATAAATTTTATATGAACGATAAAAAATTCAATTTAAAGAAATTTTAATTTATAAGGTTAGATATAAATTTAATAAATATTATTTAATTTAAAATGATCTTTTATAACATAATAATTATTAAGAGTATATTGATAAATGGTTTGTATTCATAATTTTTATTTCCTTCGCTTATTCAATGAAAATTATTTATAAGTTATAATTTTTATCATCATTTTTAACCCTAAACAGTTACTGTTTTTAATTTTTCTCATATTAATTATTATGGTATTAAACTAAAAATAATTTTATTATATTGACTCTTATTCTTCTTAAAAACCCAAATATTTGTGAAATAACGAAGATCACAGATAAAATTTTAGGATCTGGTTAAATACTTTCTTACTAATATATTTTACCTGATTAGCTATTATAGAAAGTTAGAAACACTATTAAAAAAAAAAGGAAAATTTTGACATATTTAATGCTTGTAATTACAAGCTTATTGATTTTAACAACTATAAAATATATGGTTGTTTTATTTTGTTTGAAAACTTATTGTAGGAAACTTTTGTTTTATTTTAATGAAATTACAATAATAAAATTTATTTCATTGAAGTTATATATATATAATTTTTTTGTTGAAAGTAACTAATTCAGCTGCTCTTAAATAATATTAAAAAATTATAATAGTCTAGATTTATTAATAATAAATCTACAAAATTATCAAATTATTAATTATCAGGTAGGAATTATGTAATTAATTTTATTGTAGACTAATTTACACTATTAATTAATCATTAAATATTTAACAGATATTAAACGATTTTTATATTGTAGCAGTTTATATTTAAACTAATCTCACTTTTCACTGTTGTGTAGATCCATCAAATTTTACGTAACGCTTTTCAACATTTTATAGGTTATTGTTTTCGGTTATTTGTGATAATTAAAATGGTTTGTATGGTAGAAGGAATCTTCTTTTAAACCATAAAAAAATAAATATATTAAACGAAGACGAACTGTTTAATTTCTTTGGTAACTTTAACGGGCGGTTAGAACGATAGCGGTCTGATATGCGCCTGCACAGACCTGCGCTCTATCGATAGCTGCTCACACTGAAACTCTCCCCCCTCAAAGTTTGCTTGTAACCACTATTACTCTAGATCAATACCTTCGATATCACAGCTAGCTTAGTAATCATGTAAAATAACCCTCGAGGAATGAACAGCTTCTTTTTTAACCGATATTCAGCCTCGAAGATATCTAGCCAGTCACGCAACACCGTGCAAAAAAAGAATATGTACATGCAAATATAGTAAAATAAGCGCAGGTTTCCTGTTAGCTTAAGGCGATAACTGCGCTAAAACAACTTCCGTCGATCAAGAAACTCAATGACAACTTTAAAGAAAACTAAATACAGAGCTAGACACCTTAAGCTTAGATACCTATGTTAGGAAAATTGTTTTTATTTAAAATTAACCAGTACCATGAGATTATTTTTAATAAATCTATCTCATTTTGTTAATTGTTAACGACTAATATTTTTATCATTAATAAAATATGCCTTGCTTACTAAAAATATAATTGGCGCCCGCTGTGAGTTACATTCGTATATTTTCAGTATGACAATATGCTTTAAGAGAACAGTTTTTAACGTAAACTTTTTTAACATTCACTCTATACCTGAAATCTAGTACTTAAATTCATATAATACTGCAAGTGAAAAAATGAAAACAAATAATATTTATACTTTCTATCTCTTAATTTTATAAATAACATGCATTTAATAAAATTAAACTATAATTAAACAATTATAAAACGTATTTTTAATCTATAAGCCCTAATTTCTATATCCCTGGTTTAAAGAACACAACCTTTTTTTTTTTTTAATTTTTTGACTTTCAACATCTCAAATTATCTTTTATTGCTAAATCATAACCTAATTTTACATTAACTTTAAATTAATTAGTGATTTATATTGCTCCTGAAAACTTACAAGATATATGTATATATACCATATAATAAATATGGTAGATAAAAATAAGCATAGGACATAAAAATTAAGGATTTATTTTTTTTTAATAAGTATTATGGTTTCCCAAATTTTATTATCTTTTTTATTGTTATTATTATTATTATTGAAAATATGTTATTTTGATAATAATTAAAATTATTGTGTATTTATTTTTAACACCGTTTCTAAATAGTTAGCTTTAATTAATAATAAAATTATTATTATCGGAAAAAAATAATTTTTAGCAAATAAAGATGTAATATAATTGTAATATGTAGAATATTATAATTAATTTTGTATAATAGATAACGCAAGTTTGATAAATAGATTAATTAAGAAAAGCAATTTATTTACGAGTAAATATTTTAATAATAATTATAAAAAATAGATGAATATCTAAACAATAACGTTAAAATTTTAAATATATTTTTTTTACTTATACTATCAGTTGAACGGATGATCTTTTGATCAGAAAGTATATTTATATTTAATCTCGAAGGAAGGATTGGTAAATATTCCCCAAAAAAATTTACACACAGTTTAATATAGTTTTAAATTACTTTATTATAACAAATTTTTATAAAATCTTAAGGAATTATTGACAGACAGATATTTGTCACAATATTAAAATTTCTCGGGCTCGTTGAAAATTACATGGGCTTGTTGAAACGAGCCCATGTACTCGATTTAGGATCTGCGTAACGCTTTGGAATCTAACACCGTCAAGTTTAGTGGTGTCGTATCTAATTTCTTGTTACTTCTCTTTCTTTTTATTGTGGACTATACGGTGCTGAAATTAATGGTATGTAATTTATGACAGAGCTTGAAATTTCATATTTGACTTTAAGTTTGCTTGCAACTATTTATTGTATATTATTTATTTTGGGGGTTCCTTAAGAACCTTCTTATCACGTGCTTTTGTCAGGAAACTTATTATAGCTCCGAAGGAGAGCCGATTGTAATTATAATCGTTATTGAGAAAAAAAAATCAAAATTTCTATGCCTGTAGATAATCTTAAATCAACTGCACAACTTCTAAGGGAAATTTAGAGAAAATAAAGATATGATTATTAGACAATATCTTTTGGATTAAATTAAATATAAAAAGAAGAAGTTATAAGTGACTTTTATCAATTCGATATACAGATTTATTTTTAAAGTTAAATTTAGGAACATCAAATGTAATTGGTAAACGGAAATAGATTGTTAACGATTAAATTACATTTGGGAAAACAGGAAGCCCTAGCATGTTCATGAATCATAATGGACGCGTTCTCTCCCGTTGGGTTAACAATTTTTTTTTGCATTTATTTCATGTAAAACAAAAAAAATAATTTTTTAACGCTTCCATACATTGAAAGTATATGGTTACTAAAAGTTAGAGAAAATATACAGTTATAAAATATTTAAAATAAAAAATTGCTCAGTTTTATAAGAATGTTGATAGAAATTGAAATGGAAATAATTGGACGTTGAAGAGAAGAATGGTCAGATTTTACTTAAAAATTGTTCCATTGCTATTACTAATACTACTTTATTTTTTCAATTTGATTGTTTTAATGGATTTCACAATTTTTTGCCTAATTTCTTTATCTCTATTTAATTCCTATATCCTACACTCATTAATTACCTTTTATTCGTAATATATTTACATAATAACCTTTCTTAAATTACCAAGTAAACTGATTAATTTTAGATACCTTAATCTTTTTCTTCGAATTCATTTTGAAGAAATGTTGAAAAATGTAATGCAATATTTTAATTTTAAGCTGCTTATCTTTTTATATTTCTTTTTAAATACCTTATTTATATAAAAAAATTATATTTTTGAGTTAATATTTTAGATTATTCATATTTAAAAATATAAAAACTCTTGGACCACACTCCAACCAAGAAAAAATTTCAAATATAAAAATCTGATGTGAAAACTACATGACTTCTTGTATACCTAATAAACTGCATATATACGTACTGTACATTTTAGACATAAACATACATGGTATAATATTAATTTTACACCATTAATGGTGTAATATACATTTTACACACATTTAAATACACATTTTATATAGTAAATTACATATAAACTTTTTTTTTTAAAATAAATAGTACATAAAATTTTATTTTCTTAAAACCTCTGATATTTCTTCATATCTTTTTTTTATTGTTATTGAATTATTATTTATCGTAATTTTTTTTACAATGAAAGGTTAATAATCATTAATAAATAATTATGTTTAATTAAAAAAAAAGTTAAAAAAAAGAGATGGAGTCTGTACAAACTCATGTACCTTCCACCTATAAGATCCAAAGATTTCAATTATTAAAATTTCATTTAGCTATAACTCTGGAACCAATGAAAATAAGTACTACTTATGAATATCCTTGAAAAGCTCTTAATGAGGGCTTATTACTGCAGTTAAGAAAAAGTCCAAAATCAAAATTTGTTTGGATTTTTTGCTTTCACAAAGGGGTAGGTGCACAACTAGATGTTGCATAAATCCTTAATCCAACATTTCAACATCCTACGGCTAATCGTTTTTGAGTTATGCGAGATACATACGTACGTATGTTCATACATACATACGTATAGAGGCGTGCGCCGAAACTAGTATTTACTAGTTTACAGTTCACTTGTATTTATAGTTTACTAGCATTTCAAATGGATTTCGGGGTGGTCAAAGTGGATATTTCCGTTGAAATCTGAAAACGGATATTTTTCGCGATGACAATACTTTCTTTACTTCGTAAAAGAAAGTAAAAAAGTGATCATCAGGAATTTACAATTTTTTTTCTTGTTTAAAGGTTTACATCTATTTCTTACCTGTTAATATTCTTTTTATAACGTTTTGTTTAAAATAAATTATAGATTATTCATATTGACCGTGAAAATCACCGATCTAAAGAGTATTTACATCCTCGGTTAACAACCTACATATATTATTTACGATGCTTATTATCAACCACCTTCTATAAAAAATATAAATATATCTGACGAAAGTTTATCGATTCTTATGTTATAAATAAAAATTCTTCAAACACACGTAGATATATAACAAAGGGAAATGATGATAGTTGAACTGTATTTTTTTTTCATTCTTCATCTTCTTTAACTTTTTTGCTATTATTATATTTTTTTATGGAGTTGGTTCTATGATGCAGTTATTGCAATCTGTTGGATCATTATTATTAATATGCCTGCGCGTGCATCACTACCTACAGGTAGTCTTTAAGAAGAACCACAACATCACAAAATATCTATACTTTTCAAACCTATTACAATATCGAACAACCCACTACTATAATGACTCTCCTACTATGTCACGAACTATTCTATCATGTAGTTTTTCTTTTTTTTCGTCTATACCATACACACGAGTAATATGCTGACCAGTTGAAAGATTCAACTCATGCTAAAGAAAACATACTAGTATTAATATATTTTTAGTGTTATTATTATTATTCATGTGTCGTCAAGTATACAAATCGAGTTATTTCTGATCTAAATAAAATTATATATTATTAATAATATTCTATTTCTGTTATTTATTTATTATTATTATTATTATTATTCTTTTTTTTTAATTTAGATGTGATTGAGAAACTTAATGACTATTATTAATTATATCTTAAAAATTAACATTAGTAAACAACTGACTTAATTAAATAGTTATAATACTACGTTGTTATATTAATATTCGATCTCTTAGAATCGTGAAATTATTTTTCCTATCATTTCTTATGTTTTGATCTGTTATAAATTATTTACTTTTCCAGAAATAATATAAAAAGATATTTTAATTCTATTTTCTTCTAGTATTATAAAAACTTTTGTCATTTTTCAAAGATCCAGTAATAAATTATTTATTGATTTAATAAAATAAAAGACTGGAGATTATAAATTGTTGCAAGAGCTGAATTTCAGTTAAAAACTAAAAATAAATATAAAAATTAATTTTTAGTTTTTGGAGAAAAATGTTTCAAATGTACCTTTTTCACAAACAAAACATCTTTTCTTTAAAATAATAGATTTAATATTAATATAATAAAAATAAATTTTATATAAATTTTTATAGAAAAATTTCGGAAATATACCAAAAAGATAATTAAATATGTTCAATTAACAGTAAAAGTATTATTTGAAAGCAATATAAACTCCATTAAATTCGTTCTTTTAATAGGAATTTCTTAATAATTGATAGTTTTATGATTATAAAATATTACTTTTATTTTATTTATAATTATGTAGGAATTAATTTACAACAAAACCGATTTCCTATAAAATACATTATCCAATTAAATCTAGTACATGTTTTTATGATATTGAAATAGCCTGTACTCCATAATATACATATGTTGTTCTTATTATTTATATAGTCTAGTCGTTTTATACGCATTTCAATATCACCGGTGTAATATACGATACAATCAATATTATAGTAACATGTATTGTCTATTATAAATTATGCATGAAGAATGTGACTGAAATGGTGTTTGTAAGCAAATATCATAGATGATGATCTTTGCAATATTATTTGTACTCTGGCTGTTACCTATAATATATATGACATATGATTACCTTTAAAAGGAATAAGGAAAGTATGGGAAATACTGTCAAATGTCTAACTGTCAGAATCTATAACTCTGTTCACATAAAATAATAGGCCAAACAAAAGGAATTTTTGTTCAAATAAAACACATTACTACGTAAGTTATGAATTATTTACAATAAACATTTATAGTATTTAAATTACGTTAAATGTTTTGACGTTTTGTCATTATTACTATAATTATTCTTGAATTATAATTAATTTTATTAACCTGTTATCTACGATGTGATTTTATTAAATCACTAATCTATTCATTATATGTAATTGTTAATTATTCTAGATTATTGCTGTGTAAATATATAAAACATGTTTATATCCTAATAACATTATGAATTATTGTTTACATTAATGGAAATAGTTTTATTTCTGTATTATTTTTTATGATTAATTTAAATAAACTAAAGGTTTTTTTCTGAATTATTTCATTAACCGTTATTACACTTGATGTTGCAGTCTAATAAGCAAAAATAAAGGTTTTTGATGATCAAATATTATAATATGAAATTATAAATTAAGAATAATTATATATAAAAAAAATATTGTGAGAATTTCCCTTAAAAATTTGTAGAAATACAAGCTATATCATTTATTAATAGCTTTATATTAAAAAATACAAATTTCAATATATATATATATATATATATATATATATAGAGAGAGAGAGAGAGAGAGAGAGAGAGAGAGAGCTTATATAGGTTTCATACCTAATAAATGTCACCTTTACCCTGTGTAGTTACAAAATATGTATTACGCTAACAAACATCTGAGAATATTTCAGGAAATCAGGGGTACATTAGTTTTTTCTTTAACATACTACTTTTCCCGGCTTTTTACTTCTTTGTACGAAGTAAAGGAAGTATCCCGTAAAGGAAGATCTATCCCTGAATCCATTTTGAATAGTTTCGGTGTGACATTTGTACGTACGTATGTATAACTCACAAACGATTAGCCGTAGGATGTTAAAATTTTGGATTTACGAGAACTGTTGAACAATTGAGTTTTGCACCACCCTTTTTGATTGCAATCGATTGAACCAAAAGTGTGAAAAAATACCTCTGGACTTTTTCTTAACTGAGCAATAAGCCCTCATTGAGCGCTTTTCAACGATATATCAAGTGGTACTTATTTTAAACTTTATATCTTTTTCATTTAAAAAAAAAGAATTAATTATTAGGCGTACAAGGAAGTCGTGTGATGCCCACATCAGATTTTTTGTTTTGTTAACAGACACGCATTAAGCTTTTTATATATAAGATGTGCCAGTCACAGAAGCTTTCACTGAGACAAATAAAATTATATTGTGAACGAAATATGTTAACTTTTACCGTTGATTTTTAAAAGAATTTACTGTAATTTGTTAACATACATCCAGTAACATAACTAGGCTTCAAAGAACCGCAAAAAATCAGTTAACAATCCATGTACAGCTCGGATGGAAAATGGAGTTTATTTTAAATGAATATTTATCGATTACTATACTGAATTTTATTGGTTATTTAGCACAAACTGAAAAATAATATTAATTATTTAATTGTTTTCGTACTTCGATAAAAAATAATTAGATTAGTAGATTTTTGAACAAATATTAAATTAAACAAAAATAAAAATAAATTAATTATAATATTTTTTAATATTAATAAATGTCTGTAATACTGCTAATTATTTTTAATTTTCCAAACTGACAGAAGAGAATAATTTATTTCTAATGCGACTTACAAACGAAATTATGCTGTAGTACAGAAAAATTAATGTTTAAGTGTAAGGAGCTTTCCAAGTATTAAAAATCTTCATTTTAATTCCTAGTTTATAAATCTTTCCTAATTCTTATTCAGGAATAGAGGAGCCAACTATTGTTACTATCATTATTCTAAATAATCTATTACATCTGAAATTTAGCTAACATGTTCAATCGTCTCTACTCAGACTGACAACAGGTGCACCACTCTGCTTAAAATGGCAATATAACAATCTGGCTTACATAGGCTTACACACTTTCTAATTCTGATATATAATCAAGTTACCTAGTTAAAAAACGCATTCGTTTATCTAAATTAATTTACTTTTTAAATCCTCTCAAGGTTACCTTGGCTGGGCAATGGTCACGTAAAATCTTTGGAACTCATTTTAATTGTATTTTATCAGATTCTATTATGT